>NW_012105165.1:1223602-1286502 GCF_000951045.1 Mandrillus leucophaeus
AATGCAACTTTTCAGCATATATCTAGTAGGAATTACAGAAGGATAAAAGAGGAAAGAAAGGAGATGGCTGAGAGATTTTGAAAATATATTTTTTTAGGATTAAAACCAATTAAAATTGATTTTTGAGGATATATATCTAATAATACATATATAATAATAAATTGTTTATTATGTGTCAAGCACATAGCATAAATAATGCCTTGGGCATCTGCCAGTGGAATTAAGTTGGGTTGTCAAAGTAAGCATTGTATGCATGGAAGTAGGCTGATACCTTCATTAATTGTGATTGATCTTCTAGCTTTGGGCAAACAGTTTGGAGTTGATTTTGAACTTCTAATTTAAACCTTTCATACTTTTTTCATAAAAGGAAGTTTGGCAAGAAAAGCCTCAGTGTCTAACCTCAAGTGTTCAAATCATGATTATAATACTTTATAATTCTGAGATATTGTACAAGATATTTAAGCTCATGCTGCCTAAGATTTTTCATGTCACCAAACTTTTCATTAAGGCAGTATTGATAATTTGGATATTACATGTGTACAGATTCGAGAACAGGGTTCTATTCATAGTAAGTGCTCAATAAATTAAATATAACAGTCATAAATGTAATGGCTCATTTGAGAAACATTTTAACAAATTTTATATTTTTTTGTGATAACATAGTAAGCTACAAATAAGTTAATATATACAGTAAGTTCTCACTTAATGTCATTGATAGGTTCTTGGAAACAGCAACTTTAACAAAAACAGCATGCAGCAGGCCCTTGAATATAGTCATTTCATTCATTATTTCATTATAATGCTAAAAGAAAAACAATTGGTTTTATTATATGTCCTTCCACTTAAAGTCAGTTTCCAAGAACCTGTTAACAGCGTTAAGTGAGAACCTACTGTGTATGTGTGTGTGTGTGTGTGTGTGTAAAACTCATGAGGCAAACAACATGAAGTTTGACCAATAAATTGAAAATTATTGTATAAGTAGAATTAAAGTGTAAGTAAAAAATATTTCTATTTTTTTCTAATACTTGCTATGGACCTTGAAATCTCCTTTCCCACTGTGTAACTGATTACTGTAACTGCTTCTAATTTGAGCCCATGAATTCCAATCACTTTAAATGTCTTCACGTATTTAATTCAAAGTTTTTCTCCTTCCCAAATTGAGTCTAGCTTTGCAGTCCTTTCCACCAGGTTGGGTGGGGTAGAATCAAGATCTACTCTTTCCTCTAGATCTCTTCTTTCACCTATTTCTCTAGTTGAAAATATACAGGGGAAGGTAAAAATAGCCACTCCACACTAGCCGTACAGAGGTCATTGTCCCTATCATGTGGCATGCCACCAGTTCCCCAGCTAATGAGAACTGGTTTTTGTTTACCTCTCTATGGTAATACTGGGCCTTTTAGGAGAAAGATGTGTGATTGTACAAAGGGTACTATAAGACTTGCACAGATCTACCTTAAGCTATTCTTCCTGTCTTTACCACTCACCTACTAAAATTTTGACAAGAATTTTTTTTTAAGTTTAAATGCTTAATGCAAATGAGTCATTGAAGTAGTGACTGCTTAGTATAATTATGCGTGACATTTATTGAATCCTTACTATGGTGGTCTACCCCACATTTTGTTGTCACTTGGGCCCTTTGCTAAGGAGGCACCTTACTTCAAAATAGTGATAAGTCAACTTAAGCTTCAGACAATAAATAAGGTGTTCCTGTAATCAATGGAAACCTCATATGTTCTTATCCTGATAAATAGTTAGATATAGTCTACCTCTTGGTATCCTTGCTTTTGGCTAAGCTATCTTCTGGCTTTTTCTTCTCTTTTCTTTAAGACAGGGTCTCACTCTGTCATCCAAGCTGGAGTACAGTGGTGCAATCTCAGCTCACTGTAACCTCTGCCTCCCAGGCTCAAGTGATCCTCCCACCTCAGCCTCCAGAGTAGCTGGGACCACAGGCACCTGCCACCGTGCCTGGCTAATTTTGATATTTTTTGTAGAGGTGAGGTTTTTTAATGTTGCCCAGGCTGGTCTTGAAGTCCTAAGCTCAATCGATCCTGTTTCAGCCTCCCAAAGTGCTGGGATTACAGGTGTGAGTCACCATGCCTGGCCTTCTGGATTTTTCTCTAATCTCTGGTGACCTTGTACTTTTTCAGGTGCACTAATGTTAGGTGTTTCATTTCCCTAGAGTTTGTTCCATTTTGCAGTCACAATTTCATCATATTGTCCTTGAGCATATCACTTAAAATTTCTGTTCCTGTTACTTTAATGTAGTATACATATCAGGATACTTAATTCATTAAAGGTTAAACTGAGAAAGTGCTGTAAATCACAGTGAATATATGATGAATCATTAATCCAATCCTCTGTCTCATACACATCATACACACACACACACACACACACACACACATAGTGTTTTAGAACCTACTCTATATGTAAGGTCTGTAAAGTGCTTTATAATATTAGCATAGGGCCATCATATCAATATTGATAAAGTTAAAAAGCATAAGGGGAATAATATTTTGACCCCACTAATTTGCTTTCCCTTTTTGCTGACCCAGCTTTCTACATTCCACAGGGACAGGAAGGCAAATGTATCTACAGAAGGATGAGGATATAATTGTATTATTTTTCTCTTGTTGCCACAGTAAATTATCAGACATATAGAAGCTTAAGACAACACAGATTCATTACCTCACAGTTTCTGGAAGGTTAGACCTGACTTGGATCTCACACGACTAAAATCAAGGTGTTGGTATGGCTGCATTTCTTACTAGAGGCTCCAGATATAATTTAATTTCAGACTTAGGCAGAATTCAGTTCCATGTGGTTGTAGAACTGAAGCATCCATTTCTCTGTTGGCTGCCAGTCGTGAATCTTGCTCCTAAGGTATCTATAGTCCTTTTGTGTTTATTATGTGGCCTGTAGCCTCCTTCCAATAATAGTGGATCTCCTCTGTTTCAGGATTCAAACACCTTTTAGTTCCACCACATTTCTCTGACTCATTCTTGTGCCTTTCTCTTCTGTTTTTAAAGGCTCATGTGATTACATTGCGCCCACCTGGATAACTCGGACTAATCTCCCTATTTTAAGGTCAGCTGATAAGCAACCTTACTTTCAAAGTTCAAAGAGCAGAACATTGTGCTCTTTCAGGTAGACACTTACACAGTGTCCTCCCAGATTTGAGCACCTTTTTTTTTTGTATGAGATGGAAGAATTCGCATGCCTTTTCCCTCCTTGGTACATCTCAGCTTGAAAAAAACAAACAAAAAAGAAACAACAACAACAAAAATAGCTGAAAGTTCTCCAACTTGAAATGTAAGCAGAGTTCTAGAGTTCTCTGGGCCTCCAAATTATTAGATGAATTATTAACGCCAATTCTGAGGAAGTAGAAAACTCTCACTAAACATTTCTGTTTATTCTGATACTGCTAGTAGGAAGAAAGCAATGATTGTTTCACAGATGAGAACACTCAAGCAAAATAAGATTGGCACAGCACATGATATTCTAATCAAGAAAAACACCTAGTGCACATTGAATATTCCTTATTTGAAACACTTGGGACCAAAAGTGTTTTGGATTTCAGATTTTTAAAAAATTTATTTTGGAATATTTGCATTATATACTTACTAGTTCAGCATCCCTAATCCAAAAATACAAAAATCTGAAATGTTGTAATCAGCCTTTCGTTCGAGCCATCATGTCAGTGCTCGAAAAGTTTCAAATTTTGGAGCGTTTTGTATCTCAGATTTTTAGATTTTTGGATTAGGGATACTCAACCTATATATCACCTTTCATTTCTTCAGTACTACAATGTAAATGAAGTTAGGAACATTTTTTATTTTACTTAATGTTTTCTTTAAGTGCCTTCGTAGGTCTAGACAGGGAGTAAGCATTCAACAAACTGCATTCACCACTCTAAATGGTGGGCATTTAGTTGGAATTTTTTGGCTATGCCTGTTAGCATAGATGAGTCTATTTATCTCATGGCCAAAACCTAGATCTGCAAAGACTCTCATACATCAATTAATATGGCCCTACTTTAGGCAGGTAGGTATTATTATCATTCCACTTTACCAGGAAGAGGACTGAGGCTCAAAGTGAGAGGATGATGATCATGGTAGAAAAATGCAGATAGAAGAACGTAGCCAAAAGTTTCTGACTCCCACTGCAGTGCTTTCTTTATTTCACAATTTTGCTCAAGCATAACAAGCTGAAATTGTTCCTTTTCTTTCCTTTGTACACCAGAGAATTTAATCAAAAAGGCAGACAAAAAATTAAATGAAGTTGTTGCCACCAGGATACAGGCTACCTGCCCTTTGCTGAGAAAGAGGAATACTTGGTATTGAACATCATCTTACTCCATAAAGAAGGTCCCACCAGGCCCTACCTGCAAATTGTCAAGAGAATTTCCTCCTGAAACCCTGTGATAAGTGGATAGCCAGCCAATACAGATTAAAAACAGAGTCAGGTAGCAGTGTTGTTCTTATAATGCTATATACCTTTAGCTAGAATAAGGATGAAATCCACAAAACCCAGGATAGGTGCTGGGTCAGTTTTGGTTAAAAGAAGAAAGCTCTAAAGCTTTTACTCTTGAAAGAGAAAAAAAGGGGGAAAAACAAAACCTTTCTGGGAGTCTGTTTTTTCAATATGGAAGATAAAATTTGGCCAGTTCTAAAAGACAATCTGTTCACTTACTAACTGCATTTAAGCTCCCCAGCAGCCCACAGGAGCCTTTCCAATTTCTCAGAGAAAGACTCAGTGCTCAGGCTGTGAGGTGTATACCAATCAGTAGTGGAATGTGGGTTGCAGCTTCCCTTCAGGCGGGTTGGCTCTTTGCTGAAGATGGGAAGAGTTGGAAGGCAGCCAAAGTGGAGAAACAGACAGAAGTGGTGTCAGTGGATTTTTGTTGCTATAAGTGTGAAGTAATTAGACATATTAAAAGTAATATAAAATTACACAAGAATACTTAAATTTGGGGTTTGAAATTAGATTGTCTTTAAATCTGACTGTGAAGAATATCATTTTCTCAAAGCCAAGTTTCTATCAGAATTTTAATGCAAAAGATGATGTCATTATATGGTTAAATTTAAAAATGAAGAAAAACAATCTAGCTTCAATCTATGTATTTTGAAACAAGAACAATTTAGTATTCCACGTTTGCCAAGAGAGTCACGTAATATCTTTACTTGATTTTGTCATGTAAGCCATGCATTTAATAATGTATGTTTTAAGAGAAAAAAAAAATCCTACCCATGTCTATGAATCTAAAATGTATTCAGGTACAGAGATTTTATTTAGTTCAGGGTGATCAATAAGGTGCATTCATATAATTGCAATTTAACTCATCATGGGCTGATTTTTGTGAGTAATAATGCTAGTTTATTTTCTATCTCTACAGAATATATCCATGTAAACATCTATTCTTACATTGAACATTTATTATGTTGTAAATTAAGAAAAACAGTATACGTTATTTTCTTTCATTAATCAAATAAATTCCTGTATAGAAAACAAACAACATATCCTCAATATCTCTCCATTTCAGAATACAAAAAACTTCCTCATTCTTCCTTACAACTGCATTTTATTTCATTGTGAGTATAAAATCATAGTTAATTTAACTCTTCCCTCCCTCATTAATGATTCCTGTGCTAGTTATCATATGTTACTATGACAAAAATGCTGAAAAGCTATCAATGTACACATGCCATTTCATTTATACCATGTCATATATATGCATATAAATCTATAGGATAGATTTAATGTGTGGGACATTTAGGAATAATAATAAATACATTTTAAATTCTGCTAGATATGGTCAATTGTGTTTTAAAATTCATTGCTATTATACCGTTTCCACCAACCAATGCTTGTGTATGCCTATGGGAAAAATACTGTCAACATTGAATATAATGTTTCTTTACGTTTGCTTTTCAGGTAAGAATATTAGTCTCTATTTTCCTCCTTTTTTCCCTTAGCAAAGAATATGGGAAGAAAGGTTCAGGAAAAGCTGCCATCATACTCTAATTTTATGTTGAGAACTGGTAACTGAATTAGTTAACTGAGTAGTTTGGTAACTGAGTTAAAGTTTAAATAGCAAGGACAGCTTTATAATCAATTAAAATAAAATAAAATTTTGACAGCTCAAATGTGAGAAAAATGATCAGACAGCTAAAGAGACTAGTAAGTATAAAAGTAAATGCCTGGAAAAGCTGATTTCAGGGGAATACAGGTGAAAAGCAAAACACAAAATATTGGAGTTGTTTTTTGAGTATTCTTTGTGAATTAGACAACTATATTTGCTGCTTTTCTCCCTCCTTTTCTCCTTTCCTGTCTTCCTTCCTTTCTTTCTCCCCTACTCCTACCTCCTCCCTCCCTTCCTTCCTCTCTCTTTCCCTCCTTTTCTTCCTTCCTTCCTTCCTGTTCTTCCTTCACTTCTTTCTTTTGCCTTCCTGCCTCCCTTTTATGCCTATAGAAAAAATAAGAATTGAAATGGCTTAATATGAAATTGCAAGCATATGCCTAATTTCCAAATTAACGACTACATTAGTGCTAGTCAGATTTAACTTGTATAAAATGTTTGGGCTGTAATATAATCTGAGCTATAATTTTTTAATGAATTGAAAGCATTTAGCATAAAATCATTTTCTTCTTCGGTACTCAGTGCCAGAAAATATAATGCAAACATGAAAATGACTCAAATTATTTTTTCAAAGGCTTCTCTCTATATCTGGGATGACAGAAACGAGAACAAGTACTTATAATAAGAGATATTAGAATTGAGGTACTAATAAATTATGGTGGGAAGGCAGGTAAGAAAACAGCTCAAGGTGAAGAATTATGATTAGATGAGTGAGGTCAAAACACAGAGAGGAGGCAATGCATGAGCTGGTTTTTCAAAGATAAGAAAACTCAATATTTTGTATGTAAAAAAGATAAGGAAGACCTTTTCTAGGGATCAGTAGCCATCACAGATGTGAATTTTAGTAATATGACATTGAAGTACTTTTTAACATGGACTAGATGGCAAAAATAATTTCATAAAAATGTATCGGGTGATGAAAACTTGACAGAGGGGACGTATGAATAACAAAAAATAATCAAGTGGCAGTAAGGAAAGAAAAAAAAAAAAAAGAAGAGGCTTGTGAAGAAGGAAGATTCTCCAGGCAGGGGGTCAGCTTGTCAGATTGGTAAGAAGGCATCAGTAAATGGAGAGAGTTCAGCAAATTAGGTAAGTTAGGAAAAAAGATAAATCAGAAAATAATGATTCCTTTATGTTGGAGCCAACAATAAAATTGAAATAAGTGAATGTCTCTCTTGAAGCTTCCCTTTTTTCTTTTAACTACATTAATCCATCCTCCTGCTGTGATCATTTAACTACTGTTGTTCAGACAAAAAAAAGATACATCCCATCATTTTGAAGCCTAAAGCCATTTAGATTGGAGTCGAAGCTTAGTCTTCACACCAAAAACTTCTCTCTAAACAAATATTTAATCCACAATATTAGCATGAAAGAATTTTATTACAGTGACTAAGTTAGTGCCATAATTTAATGGGACACATTAGCTGAGACAAGATATGTTAGGACATCAGATTTACTGTATTTTCAATTAACTCAACAATTTATCTTCGATGATTTCATTTAATCTCTCATTCAACAAATAATGTTTGAGTGTCAATTAAGTGCCAGAGAATCTTTTAGGAACAGTGAATGCATTGCTTTCCTTACAGAGCTTTCTTCCCAGTGATGATAAGAAGATAAACAAATGGGTATTAATTATGTTGAAAAATGATAAAAGCTAAGAAAAGGAAGTGTTAGATAAGAGAATCACAGTTGTATACAGGATTTTCCAGAGAGGATTGACTGAGAAGTTAACATTTGAACAAAGAAATGAAGCTGATGAATCAGCAAGACGTGCAATGAGTGGGGAAGAGCACTCCACACAGAGCAAAGAACAAACGCTCTAGTGTGCTCTAGGAGACTGTCTAGTACGCTCTACAAATAGTCAAGTTTCCAAGTGACTAAAGCAGAATGAGCAGAAAACAGTACCAGAGAGTGGCACATAGGAATAACAGGGTCCTCTTTACACAGGACCTTGGAAATCATTGTGTAGAACTTGATATTTGTTCTGATTTCGATGACAAGTCACTGAAATGAAAAAGAGAAGCAACATACCAGCCTTACCTTTGAACAGGGTCACTCTGGCTACTGTTTAGAATATACTGAATGTACATAAACAAGCAGCAGGAAAACCATTAAGGAGATTATTAACAAATCCAAGGATGAATGATGTAGCTTGGAATGGAGATGCAGCAATGATGATAGTAATAGCGTCAGAAAGGAGTAAGCTTATTCTGGATAAATGTAAACAGATTCTGAATAAATGTTGATGATAAAGCTGACAGAATTTGTTAATGAATTGTATGTGGAATATTAAAAAACAGCAAAGAGTCAATGAAAGCTACACATTTTAAAGCCTGAGCAATGAAAAGATAGAGCTTCCATTTAACAAGATGGGAGACACTCTTGGGAGATCAGTTTGAGAAGGAATAGTATAAGCTCAGCCTCTACGTGTCAAGCTTAAGATGTCTATTATACATCAAGTTTAGATGTCCAGGAAATCATTGAATACGTGGGTCTATAGTTTAGGGGAGAAGTCCAGGCTGGAGATTTAGATTTGGAATTCATCAGCAATTATTATTTGTTACCAATTACGTCCTTTGAATGTAACAGACATTTTAGAAAGACAGATATGGTTTTTCCTTCAAAGACTTAGAGTGAAACTTCAAAAATGTAATGTATACTAGTAAAATAGCAAGAAAGCAATTGTACAGATCAATGCTAAAGCATCTTTATCTCAAGGAGAGAGATGGTTGTAGCTGAAAAGAGTTACATAAAAGAGATCAACCTTCAGAAGCCAGAAACATTTTCATCAGAAATAGTGAGGAAATAGATGTTTTAGAGAGATTTGAGAAGGTTTTGAAAATGAAATGGAGTTTCACTTCCTTTGACCTGCCTGATCTCCCTTCATCATTTTTTTCCACTCACCTCCATCCTTACATTTGTAAAAGTTTTCTTTCAAATATATGATCCATAAATATAAATATTTCTATTATGTACCCATAAAAATTAAAAACAAAAAACTCATAATCTTCTACTTTAATTTACTATGTACTACTGATAGAGACAGGAGACAGCCAAGGGTCCCTGCTGAAACCCCACCTTCAAGCCTAAAACAACCTGAAGGTTGAAAGAGAAGACTGCTGGTCCTAGATGAAACCCATGACCCAGATGGAGAACTGCTCCTGTTTGCCCACCCTTTCCTGAATGATTCTTTCTGAATAATGCCCACATGCACACTACGGAAACAGGGCGGAGCCACCAGGAATTTGTGCCTTTTGCAGTGGGGAGGAGCCTGGCCTCTTCAGCTCCTGTCTGTGTGTGTGTGTGTGTGTGTGTGTGTGTGTGTGTGTGTGTGTGTGGTGGCCTGGTATTCAATCTGTGAGGTGGGAGCCTGTTGGCAGGATCCCCTCTTGCTTTGCTGAGAGTTTTTTGTTTTTTCTTTTTTCCTTTTCGCCCAATAAATTTAATTCTCCTCACCCTTCATTCTGTCCCTGTGCGTAATTTTTCCTGGTTGTGACACAAGAACCCAGATTTAGCTGAACTAAGGAGCAAAAATCCTGCATCACTACTAACCACGCTATTTATATGATACACAGCAGCCTTCACTTACTGGGTGCAGTGTCGTCACGGCCTGTGTTTCCCATTCTCAAATGCCTGCCTCTTTCACAAGAGCCAGGTGAGCTCACCATCCATTTGCACGATTCTTTTGTTTTTCTTTCCTTTCCCCAGTGACTGTTCTACCTGACATTAATTTATGAAACTCATCTTATCTTGCAATGGTCTGCTTCAATGTCCTCAAGTAAGATTTTAGGACTCACTGAACATCCCTCAAAGACCAAGACTACATGCCTCATCACAGCCTAGGGAAATAAAATTCTCCTTTTTCCTTTTGCATTTCATAATTTGTTTATGTGTGTGTTCTAGTGGATAACACTTTGCAATGGTTATTTACTAATTCGTTTTTCTCTCTACTATATGTTGAACTCCTTGAGCCAGTTACTCCTCCTGTTGATCTCCCTGTTGCTTGATACTATCAAAGTTACTAATACATAATAAATCCTCAATAATTTTTTTAAAATCATAATTAAATTTAAAGGAAAAATGTATTTCTTTAAAATTATGTATTGCTTTAATATTATGACCCTTAGCCAAGTGCCATCTAAATTTTAATTCCTCAGAGAAGGAATGTTACTATTTTACTTATTTATATCAGTATAACTTGCCAAAACTCACATTTTTCGTTCTAATTCATCATTTATATTAATAATTATATGTATATAATTATTTTGATTTTACAGATGAGGAAAAGAAGTATATATATCTTTAAATCTTTGTGCCTCTTTTTAAAAAATTATATTGATTAACCAGAATTTCTGATAACATGTTGAAAATAGAAAAGATAGTTGCCAGACTTGTTTAATTCCCCCCTCCTTTAAAAGCATGCTTCCAAGACTTCATCATTACATTTCTTGCAGTGGTTGAGAGTATAAACATGAAAATCAGAGTGCTCAACATTTTATCCTAACTGCCTCGGTTACTAACGGTGCAATTCTATAATAATTTAACTTAATCTCACAATGCCTTCATTTCCTCATCTGTAAAATCAATATAATAATCAGATTAAGTGATATAATATATGTAGAGTGCTTAAAACAGTGCCTAGATTGTAATGCCTTCAATAAACATTAATTATCATTTTTTTTTATTTCACTCTGCTGAAGTTCATATTAACAAGTCTAATAGATCTATGTGCTCAACTTGCCCAACTATTTAACTGCTTGTTTCTTTATCAGCCCTTACATAATACATTACCTTTTATTTATTTTTTATTCTTTCTATCTCAAAGGCAACTTTTTAAAAATCCATTTATGGCAACTTCTCTAATCAATATGTAAATTTTAAAGAATTTACTATATAAAGCTAACCAATTTTCTATCTTCCTTCTGTAATATTACAGTGGTTTAATAAACCCATTTTCATGGCTATAAATACAGTCTACTGGATGCTAGTGTACTTGTATTTATATTTTCAGGTCCAGATCTCTCCTGAGCTCAAGACTTAGGCACCAATTACCTATTTGACATCTTCATTATGTTTAATAAGCATCTAAAATATCAAATCTTCAGAACAGAACACCTGATAACTGTTCCTAGGAGAATAACTTTTTCCTACTGGCTCACCCATCTCAATAGTACCAAGTCTGTTTTTCTAGTTGTTCAGATCAAAGAAAATTGGAGTCATTTTTTTTTTTTTTGCACTGCAATATCTTATACTTGAACAAATTATTTTGACCCTCCTTTCAGAAATATATCCACAATTTGACCACTTCTGATTCATTCCAAGTCTATTACACTATATCTACCACTATCAGCTATCAAATTCTTTAATAATGTGCATTTGGTCACTCTGTCTCCACTCTTGTTTCTCTACAGTCTCTAACCCATGTGGCAGTCAACATGTTTCGTTTTTGGTTTGTTTGTTTGTGTTTCTTGAGCTTAATGAGAAAGCAGTCAATGTATTTCTTTAAATATGTAAGTCAGATTATCTCATTTATTTGCCACTCCTACTGAATGCTTTCTTTCTCACTGAGAATACAATGCAGAAACTTCCCTGCAGTTTACAAAGCCTTACACAATTAGCTATCACACGGAGCTTGTCAACTCAGACTGTCTTATAACATGTAAAACATTTTAATCACATCAGTCTCCTTATGACTCTTGGAGCTGACAAAGTTAGCTTCTATTTTTCACAAGTTTTACATGTTTCTATTTCCTTTGCCTGGGATGCCCTTCCTCAAAATCTTCATAAAGCTAACTTCTGATCATTTACATTCTTTCTCAAACATCACATCTTTAGAGATTGTTTCTGATCACCGTATCTAAAACATCCTAGTCCAGTCACTGTCTACGCGATTGCCCTGTTTCATTGTCTTCATGGAATTTATATTACCTGAATTATATAATTCAGATAATACATGCATGTCTCCCACCATCCATCATCCATTTACTTCATTTGATTCCAGTATACATGTATAACAGTATCTGAATTGTTAACTTATATGCCTGAGGGAAATAATCATTAACTAGACTATAGTTTTTATGCACAGTTCATTTTTTCCTTTAGTTTTACAGACAGATTTATCTCCAAAGTTATGCTTGCACCTTTTCTCTCACCCTCTTCAGTGATGCCGTTTCATACATTTGTAATAGAGTTAGACTCTTTTCATTGTCTTCACTCTTTCCTCGCTGGAATTTCAAACCACTCCTAACTGATCACACACACACACACACACACACACACACAGAGACAGAGACATGTATACACAGGTATATTAACTAGGCTACAATTAAGATTTGCTCTTTGTATTGTAAAGTTCTACTGGTTTTAAAAAGCATAATGTTACATATATATTTTTTAACTGCGTCATAGAGTATTTTCACCTAAAAATCACCTGGTAACCTGTTCAACTTTCCTCACTTCCAAGACCCTGGAAACTATTTAGATGTTTAATATCACTATAATTTTGCTTTTTCTTGAACATCATATAAGCGGGATGACACAGTCTATAGCCTATTCATACCAGGTTCTTTTAATTAGCAATATGCATTTAATGTTCATTCATGTCCTTTTTATGGCTTGATAGCTCATTTTTATTGCTAAATAATATTCCCTTGAATGAATATAGTTTATTTATCCATTCAAATATTAAAAACATATTTCATGCTCCCAGTTTTTAGCAATTATGAATAACATTGCAAAAAACATATTCATGTGCAGATTTTTGCATAGACATAAGTTTTCAACTTTGGGCAAATACCAAGGAATACAACTGATTACTAGATCATACAGTAATACTGTATTTAGCTTCACAAATACCTTATAAATGAGCCAAATATGGCCTTTGTATATTGGCCTCTAGGTTGTTTACGTCTTCATTGCCCGATGAGACCCATTCACTCACAAGCCCATCAGCTAACCTCAACCTAAACAACCAAATTTTTAGTCATTAAAGCTTGCTTGCTTTGCACACTACATGCAAATAGATCTAGCATCTATTGTCTGTTGATAACACAGAGCTTGTTTTATAAGATCCTATGCAACTGCTGCCTTTCATAATTTCTAATCTAGATATAGCTGGCTGTGCTACTTAGAGACAACACCTAGACACGTAAGTTCCCTTTCAAATCCCTCTTTCTCCCTTAAAAGTTTTCTTGTTCTGCTTACTACTGCATGGAAGCCCCCTTCCATGCAGCCTGGTCCATTCAATAAATCTTGTCATCTGTTATTGTTTGTTACATATCTTCTTCATCATGCAGTTCCCCCCAAATCCCTTGAACATTCTACAGTAAGAAACAACCACACTGTCTTCTAAAGTGGATATACCATTTGCATTCCCAGCAGCAATGAATGACATGCTGGTTACTCCACAACCTGGCCAGCATTTGGCATTTTCAATGTTTCTAATTTTAGCAATTCTTACAGGTGTATAGGGGCATCTTGTTTTAATTTGCAATTCCTTAATAAAAATGATGTTGAATATTTTTATATGTCTATTTGCCATCTCTGTATCTTCTTTGGTGAGGTGTTGGTTCAGATGTTTAATGATTTTTATAGGGTTGTTTCCTTATTGTTTAGTTTTAGAAGTTTTAAAATTTTTATTATTTATTTATTTATTTTATTATTTATTTATAGTACCACTACCACACTTAGTAGAAGTTTAAAAAAATTGTTTACAAGTTGTTTGGAAGCTATGTGTTTTGCAAATATTTTATCCCAGTCTGTGGCTTGTATTTTTATTCCCCTAACAGATTCTTTTGAAGAGCAGATTTTTTATTTTAACAGACTAAGTAATCAGGGTTTGTGTGTGTGTGTATGTGTGTGCATGTGATTTTTATGTTGTATATAATAACTCATTGCCAAACCCAAACAATGTATAGTTGGGTCTTTCATCCCTTCCTTCCTTCCTTCCCTCCCTTCCTCCCTCCCTTCCTTCCTTCCTTACTCTTTCTCTCTCTTTTTGCTTTCTTTTCTTTCTCTTTCCTTCTTCTTTTTTTCTGAAACCGGGTCTTACTCTGTCCCTGAGGCTGGAGTGTAGTGGCACAATCATGGCTTGAACTCCTGGTCTCAAGCATTCCTCCTGCCTCAGCCTCCTGAGCAGCTGTGACTATAGGCATGCACCACTGCACCTGGCTAAGTTTTTTTCATAGAGAGAAAGTCTCAACTTTATTGCCCAGGCTGGTCTCAAATTCCTGAACTCAGGTGATTCTCATGCCTCAGCCTCCCAAACTGATAAGATTGTAGATCATGAGCCACTGCATGCCCAGCCAGGTCTTGGTTTTTAGTCACTCTGATTGCCTTTATTTTTAATTGTTGTATTTAGGCCATTTACATCTAAGGTGATTGTTTATATGATTTGATTAATACCTACCACGTTGCTATGTTCTCTTCATTGTACATATTCTCTGTTTTTCATTCTATTTTCCCTCTATTCTTCTGTCCCTTCTGGTTATAACTGAGCATTTTATAAGATTTCATTTTGTTTCTTCACTTAGCATATCAATTATACCTCTCTTGAAGTTTGTGTTAGTGGTTGCCCTAGAGTTTTCAATAAATCTTTGCAACTAATTTAAGTCCACTTTTGAATAACACTTTTTGAGGAATGCAGGCACCTTATAGCCTTATTTTTTTCTGTCTTCAACACACTTTCTCTTTTGATACAGACCTGAGTTTCTGACCTATATCATTTTCCTCTCTCTGAGGAACATCTTTCAATATTTCTGGCAGGACTGGTCTACTGGCAATAAATTCCCTCAGTATTTGAAAATGTTTTTGTTTCCTTCACTTCTGAAGAATAATTTTGCAGGTGTAGTAAATTTGTATAACTTTTTGTTGCTTTGCCATTCATTTTAAGTATAAATTGAATTTTCTTATTTCAGAAGAAGGACTTAGTTATCGTTGACACAGTTTTCTATATTCCCCTTCATTTCAGACTTCTGGGTGACAGTTTCCTATGTGACCTGAAATTTTTGGTGGGCCTAAGAAAAGTAATTGGTTTTCAGTATATTCATCTTTTTCCTTGTAGAAGGCAAAATTATTGTAAATTTTTATTTTCAAATATTAATGAAATTTTACACTTGCTGAGGGCTTCATATTGCAGTCAGATCCTTATGCTATGGATTATCTTTATTTTTCACAAATCTCATATTGCTTGAAACTCTTCAACAAATTCCACTCCTCTTTTCCTTCTTCACTTTTCCTCTGTAGCTCTTCCTTTCTCTCATTCAGCCATTCTCTCTTTTCGTTTTTCAATACGCTTCTACTCCCCTCTTCAATAACCTTTCTTCTTTTCTTTCTTATTTTGAACATCCTCTCCATTCCAAAATCAGAAGCTTTCTCTATATATTCATTTTCTTCTACTCTTCATCCTTTCTTTATTTTATTTAAGCAGGAAAAGAGAGAAAAAAAGAAAACAAGGACAGGCACGGTGGCTCACGCCTGTAATCCCAGCACTTTGGGAGGCCCAGGCGAGCAGATCACGAGGTCAGGAAATCAAGACCATCCTGGCCAACATGGTGAAACCCCATCTCTACTAAAATACAAAATTCAGCTCGGTGTGGTGGTGCACGTCTGTAATCCCAGCTACTCGGGAGGCTGAGGCAGGAGAATCGCTTGAACCAGGGAGTCGGAGGTTGCAGTGAGCTGAGATCACACCACTGCACTCCAGCCTGGCAACAAAACGAGACTCTGTCTCCAGAAAATAAAAATTAAAATTAAAAAAAGAAAACAAAATGAAGTCAGCTTATGTTTAAAGACTAATTATTCTCTAAAGCCTCTGAAATGTGTAATAAATTGACTCTCAGAATCTCTACAGAAATTTATGGTGGGCATTTCTTCATTTGTTTATTAAATATTTTTATCTACTCCAAGAATTCACTACAAAGGACTAATTTTATTCTATTTTTTCTCTGTTTTGTGTAATTGGTAGTATGGCAACACTATTATTTTCCTACTATTTTCCTTTGCAATTATACATTTTCAACCACATTATGGCCTAAATAGAGTTCTGTGGGTTTCTCGGAGAACCTACCATTTATAGCGTTGCTTCCATGGGAAAATTACTCCCTAGATCTAAACAACTAGCTATACAAAACTTTTTTAGACAGGTTATTTATAAATGTGATAAAGCAGGTCTCTTCCTCCTATTCTGATCTCCTCCTCCCCATTAATCAAAGAAAAGACTGGATGCCAATTTGTCTCATAAGACCAGACACAAATTCTGTTTCTAATAATAGTAATGACATTCATTTAATGAATGACTACTCTGGGTCATGTAGTAACGTGTGTGAAGTACAATATAGTTATTAACAATTTAATTTTTCAAATGAACGATATGAATTATTATCACACCTTACATGTGAAGAAACTGAGGCCCAAGTTGATTAGGAAAATTTCTCAAAGTCACAATGTTTCTGAGTGGCATAACTGACATTTCAACCTGATTCACAACTTAAAAATGATGCTAATTAAACATAAAGGCAACATTGGTATTTCTGATTTCTCCATTATTCTACCTATACTTAATTCCTAACATATTATGTAATGCTATCTCACCAGAACTGCACCAAGCACTGCTACGGTCTGTGTAACCACAAATAAAAAGGCATTATCTACCCGTATGTCACTTTTAGAATAGATTTCATGGGAGAATATATAAGACATTTATGCAGAGGGGAAATTCTAGCATTCTGGAATGCTAGAATTCCAGAATGCTGAATATTGTAAAAGCTGATGGAAAAAGGATAATATCTTAACAATAAAAATAACAAAGGAATTGTGATTCTTCGATAGATCATAAAATTGAGTTTTATATCTTTTGCATTTTAAGTATCCTTTTTTCAAGTATTCGTGAGACATCAAGGTAAAATGCAAGTTCCCTCAAACTTAAACATACTTACCTAGCTACAAAAAAAAAACCAAGCAACCCAACGAAAGTACCCAGCATAATCTACAATCTGTCTCTATGATGACAACCTAAAGTAAAATCTGTTCTAGCATATTTAAACACAGTGTTCTCCTCTGTGTTTGCCCAAATGACATCATAAGGTGCTATATAAACAATGTTTTTCAGAAGTTTAAGTAGAGGAAAATATGAGATTTTAATCCCTATCTCAGTGTGCAGACATTCTTAACTCCAAAGACACATAAAACAGAATACAGAATAATATTAAAGTCTTAACTTATATGAATTGTAGATAAAATGTATACAGGTTCAAACTTTCAAACAATTATTATCTTTCTCATTTCTACTGAAATAATTAGATACAATATGCATTTGGCATATTTTTATAATGCTACACTACTAAACTTTATAGTATTATCAACACTGTTAACAACTCAGTGACATCTCGTTAAAATTAATATTTGTGGTGGTACTTTGATTATTAATGTGTTCTGATAATCCTATGTTAATAATAAAGATTTGATATTTATATTATTTTATACACCATTTTCTTTAAATATACATTTTGTCCCTGATATTATTGAAGTCAAAATATAATAACAGAATAAAATATAACTTAATTGGTGATTTAATAGAATAATATGACCAATTACCTATTTTATTCTAGTTAATTTGGTTTTGGTAATGATAAATAACTTTTCTCATTTTTATAACTGTAAAAAACTATAAACACAAGGAGGTTTACCTTGAAATGCTATTTATAGAAACTTGATCTTAATAAAATATGTTTAATTTCATTTGGTGTCCCACAATTATTTTCTTGTGAAAAAAGACCCAAGCAGTACTCAGGTGTGATAAATTCTAGTGTGTAAACAAAACGTTATAAATGTAAAAAACTTGGTCCGGTACCTCCTACACAATAGAAGTAAGTAATTTCCACTTTCGTTATTAATTGACATAGATAAGCTTAAAAGGCCTTATGAACATACAGATTTTTATTTCATACTACATAAAAGAAAATGCTTTTTACTAGGAATAATAGTCTATGTTAAAGGAAAAATCTGCATGTCTCTTTAGGTGTCAAAAAAGACTTAAACAAAAAAAAAATGTATCCCCAAATTATGTTTCTCTCTCAAGAAAATACATTATTCCTTGCCAACATTAAAAAGCCAATTTTATCATAGAATAAAAATCAAAGACATACACTTAAAAATTATAAATTAAGATTATCATCTTCATAAAACGATCCTCTAATTTTGCTCTCCTGGGAGTAAGACACATTACTTTCATCAGATTTGACTATAGAAGCTCTATTTCACACTTAACTATAAAGAATATGTTAAAATGTAAAACAATACCTTTTAGGATAAATAGAAAAAAATTGACAAAACAATTATATCTTATACCCTTCATTATCTGCTCAGCTGCTGTAGTTGTTAAGGTCAAGAGACAAATGTTAACAGGAAGGCTGAATTTCAAGAGATGTGATAATACATACTTAAATCACAAATGTTAAATGCTTTCCATTTGGTTGGTTATAGAAAAATACCTGAAGGTCAACTATAGATGATAATTAGAATGATAAAATTGAGAAATGTAATATCAAAACACTGTAAATTCCAAACAATTTTTATTTTTGATTGACTACTCTTACGCAGATTCCTAATTTAAAGGTGAAAAATTGTTTTCCCTGCTTATGAGGAAAAATTTATTTCAACAACTTTTTAGAAATGTTCTAACCATACTACTATTCTAATCAAACCAGTCAAACTGTCAATGATCTTTACCCATCATCATTATCATCACCTGTAGTGCTAGCAGTAGGAGGAGGAGGAGGAGGAGGAGGAGGAGGAGTAGTAGTAATAGTAATAGTAGTTTTGGTTGGTAAGATTATTTTGGTGGGTACAAGAGTCATTTATACTTATAATTTTTTGCATGTATTTTTATTTTCTTCAATTGCTTTCAAATTATTTATTAAGGTTGCTTATCTACTTATATTTATTTTCTAAATTAAATACAGAGGATATTGAGAGGGTTATTAGTAAGCTAGACTTTATTGTGAACTTAAAGCTGGCTGCTTTTTGCCTTCACATAAGCAGATTTTCTTTCAGGATGCAATATTATCTCATGATGAGTCTTCCTTCATGTTTGATTATTTGATCACCAAATGAGCCTGAGGGGGATGGAGTTAAAACAGCTGCCTGCTACTGAATTTTTTTATCTTTACTGGGGGATGCCTTTGGTAAAATAAGAGAAAATTGGTGATCTGCTCTGAATAGGTTTGCCAGTTGGACCTCTTGGGTGATTAACCTAATGATATTTGCCAGAGTTCTAAGCTACAGAACATTCTTAGCAACATACCTTTGCCTAAAGATTACTTATAGTTAATAAATCCAGGATCTATGGATTTCTGAGGCACAGTAAGTTTTATAACACTCTGAGGTATAAAGTGGAGGTATTTCACAACCTGAACTTTCCCTCCTTGCTGTGTGAGACAATCCCACAGAACCTCACCTAGGGACCTTATCCATTCATTCTGGGCCAAAAATACATGGAACCAGAGTGGAAAGAGAAGGAGCTGCTGTAGATGTCCCAGACCTCTTTTTGTTTTTGTGCCTCTTGATTGTCTTTGATTTTAAATTATTAGAACATTTTATATTAGGTGATATTTGTTAATATTAGGATCTTCAGTTTGTATGAGTCTTATTTAACAGTACAACCTGGAATATTAACTTAGAATCTTATCTGAAATAATAGATTTTGTTAACCAGTGAATTCCATAGAACAAATAAGAAGTATTATTTTCTGTTCCAAATGATACCAAATCTTAAGATAAATATGAGATTTGAAAAAAAAATTGTTTCATTATTTTTGGATTCTTTAACTGTCATGTGATATTTTATGTCAAATTTAGACTCCCTTTCACTCTTCTTTCCTGGAAAGCAAGCAAAGCAAGAAAAATTAAAAGGAAGAGTCAGCAAGTTAAAATATTTTACTAAAAAGTTTGGGTTTTAATTTAAAAATATATGTAATGAACCTTTGAAATTCTAACTTTAATTTTAAAAATTTAAAATAATTTATAAGCTAAAATAATGTATTATAGATACATTAACACAAACGTATTTTGCATTAATGTATGTTGTACTGTAGATACAAACTTCTTCTTGCAGATGGTTTTCTGAATGATCAACTGTGAAAAAATATTATGCAATTTTTCATGGGGGCTGATGCAAGGTCACACCTCATTTTGATATAAAAATTTACCAAAAAACATTTCCTGAGAGTTGCTTATCTTTTCTGCACTTTAAACATGGTAAAATGAATACATTTGACTAATGAGAAAATTTTCAAATACTTGAGTTCTTTGTCTCATTACTTCTAGGATAGGCAACATCAGTCCTTTGCAGTAACATACAAAAAGAAAAAGCCCTATAAATGCATAGGAATATAACACATATAAATAATTTTCACCAGGCTGATACTTACATGTTTACTAATGCTGGCATTTCTGCAGATTCAGGATACAAGAATGTCTGTTTTCAAAGACTTATCAGGATACACTGCAGAAAATATCAGTTTAGATGTAGTAGACGTTAAGAAATATGACTTGTTTTGTTTTGTTTTTTGGGGGATGGAGTTTTGCTTTGTTGCCCAGGCTGGAGTGCAGTGCTGGGTTCAAGTGATTCTCCTGCCTCAGTCTCTCAAGTAGCTGGGTTTACAGTCATGCACTATCACGCCCGGCTAATTTTTGTATTTTTAGTAGAGACAGGGGTTTTGCCATGCTGGCTAGGCTGGTCTCTAACTCCTGACCTCAGGTAATCCACCCATTCTGACCTCCCAAAGTGGTGGGATTACAGGCATTAGCCACCGCACCCCGACAGAAATATGTTTATTTTTAATGTGCATGCTTATATTAATTCCTTTGTCTTCACAACAAAAAATTATTTAAAATATGTTAATTAATTAAATTATTTAGGACATTATTTTTTAAGTATAGAAGTTGATTTGATAGTCATTAATTATTAGAAATGTTTATTTTCAGGTAATAATAGTGTCTAGAAAAAAATATTCCAACCCCACCAAAAATTTCTAGCCTCAAATGATTTTCCAAATAGATTTTCTTAACAGAATTATGGCCTATCTGAAATTGCAATATTAAAATAATCATCAGTTGTAGTGTTCATTATTCAAAATTGCCATAATGTTGTTATTTGTTAAACACTGATGATGATAACACTGATGTCTATTTTACTTAGAAGACATATCCAAAGAACCTGTTTTTAATGAGCTGAATACCATTATATTAGAAAGCCTTAATTATCTTCACCTCTGATTTCTAACTTTCACATGACAATTTAAATAATATCAATCAATCCCCAAGCTCTTTAAAAAGAGGCACAGCAGAAGACACACCCACAAATCTTAAATCAGTAATGTCAAATGATATTGTACCTGTTATGATGCTTTATTAATAATAAATCAGAATAAACAAAGCAAAAACTACCTTTACTTGATGTCCACCAGAGAGTTTTTGTATAAGAGGGAGACTTTAACCAGTGATAATGACCCTTGCCAGGAAGTCTAGTTCATGCATAAAAATTAGGAGAGTCGTAGTCTTTTCCACTTCCCATCCCTGCTCTTAATTCTGAATACCCCCCCATCAGATATCTGTAATGGTGTGTATTGTCCCTATTGTTTCATGTTTCCATATTCAATCATACTATATTCATAAGGGCTATTTGAAGACCTTATCTCCTTTATTGGAAATCTGAATCCAAGCCACATAACCACACTTTTCTTGGGACATTATCTTGAAACATGCTGCAGTATCCTCTGTTTATTTCATATCAGCATTAGCTCTAATCAAACCTTCCTGGTCTGCTACCCCACCTGCAATTTCCACAACCAGGTATTGTACAGAACTGTACCCTCTATAGACTTTGTGGTAGGCTGAATTATGGCTGCTCCAAAAATGTTCATGTCCTTTAGAGTTTGCAGATGTGATTAAATTAAGGATTCTAGGAGCAGATGATCCTGGTTTATTTATTTGGGTCTACTAATGTAATCATAAAGGTCCTTATAAAGGGAGGCGATAAAGTTGGAAATTCAGAGAAGGAGATGTCACAATAAAAGCAAGCAGCTGGAGCAAGGTGAGACATATGAGAAGAGATAGGATACATTTACTGCTTAATTACTAAATCTTTCCTATCCATTTTTGTTTATCTTATCTTCAATGTTAGTTTCAGATTTTTAAAAATGCTATCACCAACTCTTCTATTATTTGATTTTTGTTGACGTACCAGTTTTTTAGAAATAAATTTTATTTTCTGATTTTTTTATTCATTATGTCCTTTATTTGTAATTCCCTTAAATACGTCATTACATTTCAAAGCCGTATTAAGCTGTTTTTTTAGATTTAACTATAAGCATAATTGAAGTTAAAAATATTTTGTGTGTGTGTTTGGAAATAATTGAACATCTATTTGAAGAAAAAATAAAAATACTAATTGATTAAAATTTTATGTATGTTTACAGAAGTTTGTTTGTGTTTACAGTTTTTTTGGGGAGTCTTCACATATATAGTTTTATTGGTTTACTGGTTCTTGAAAAAAATTGCCAAATTTCTACTCAAAAAGATTATAATAATTTGTATTAAATAATATAAATATAATATTAATTTTAATATATTCCAATAAGAATTAAAATTAAAATGACAACAATTACTCTCAAATTTGCATGTCTCCATTGCAGTTTCAATAGTTTTTCCAGCAGGTTTAGTGAAATATATTTTTCTATTGCTTTTCTCTGCACATTTATTTAAAGTGACCATTTTTCTAACATTAAAGAGTATTATGAAATCATTAAGCCAGATACACTTTAATTGTTAAGTCACAGAGATCACTGCTCCAATTCAATGTGAACAAAAGTGAGTTCACCTTTCTCTCAGAATCTGACTTTCTGCTATGGCAAAATTTAGATAATGTTAAAACCACATAGTAATTTTCTAAGGCTTAAAACTCAAATAATCATAGATGTCTTTTCCCTCTCCTTTACCCAACGCATTCTGTCAATTAGTGAATTTTATTTATCCCACATTTTGAGTGTCTTTTGTCTTCTTTCAGTAATTGTCACTGTGCTTTTACCATTTGGATCATTATTAACCTTTACCTTTCATTATTTCAGTAGGATTATCTTTTCTCTGTCTCTAGCGTGTCCAGGCTCCAGTTAATCCCTACCATTGCTGACAATCGTAAATATCTAAAACAAGCATGTTATCAGTTTACTTTCTTATCTAAAAATCATGCAATGCCTTATAGTAGTTTGTAAGCCAAAAATACAAATGCCAAAACAAAGCTTCTACATTCAGCTGCAGATCTCATTTCCTAACTTATTTCTTACTGCATTTTTCCACTATTTCTCTGCACCTTTTGCCCAAGATTTGGAGAATCCTCATCTTTTCTGGGTATATCCATCCTCCATAAGCTTTTGTGTATCGCCAATGTGTTTCACATAGTTGGCTTTGACCTAACTGGTAGGTCATGAAATTAATTCAGTGGGCTACAACTAACATCTTTCATTAAAATAGAAGTCAAATGTCTTACACCATTTATATATTCTATAAATATATATTTAACTAAGTGACATGATTCTTTAATGATATACTTCTGCCTAGAGTATGTAATGACACTTATAGACTACATTAGATTTGGGAAAAGTTTTAATGCTTCTTTTCACATGTATTGATTATACAGTTTGGAGCTCAAATACAAGATCTCAGAAAATTTATTTTAAAGAAAATGTCATTTCTCTAAATGAAACGTTTACAGATTCTGTCAGCAGAAAATACATGTATTAAAAAGTGTGTTAATATATAAATAGTTAATAATTTTAGTTGAAAAAATAATCTAAAAATTCTCTTTGATCTCTAGGCAAGAGGAATATCTATATATGGTGTGATACAAAATAGAAAATTGCTAGTTTGCTAACTTTATAAAGCTCACATCCAGTTTGTTGCAGGCAGAAGGAATTCAGTCACAAATTTCATAATATTTCTAGATTTAAAAATAGCTGTAAATAGTAACCCAAAACATATTATGAGGTAGTATACAGTAATCATCCAAATAAATTAACAAATATAAAGTAAAATTTCTAAAAGCATTATGATTTTATATTATGGTGGTAAGTAAAATTAAGTAAAGCATGGTACAAATCAAAGTGATTATGAAACACAATACTTTTAAGAAGAGGATTAATAATTTAAAATATATGAATAATTTACAATTATCTTAATAATTTTGGTACAAGTGAGCAGAATAATTAGGTGACATAATAGTGTATTTAATTACAAATTTGTGTATTATAAAGGTAGCCAAATTGAAGACAAAATCTAACTACATGAAGAATAGCAATTTTGAAAATTAAAAAAAAAATTGAATTGGTTCAGCTGAGCATTAAAATCAAAGAAAATAAAAGTTATGAAAACGTCAAGAAAACACTATTTGTTAGTAAAATAAAGTGAAAGGTAACAAAGCCATTAGTCTCAAAGAAAAGTCCAGAAATAGGGAAATTCAAGGAATATTTAACATCCAACTAAATCTGCATATCACCCTTTTCAGGTCAGAATCTGATCGTCTTCCTGTAATCAATCATGATAAATATAAGAACTAGTTATAGAAAATAATAACTGTGGTTATAGAAAAATCTTGTGTGTGGTGACTTATAACACCAAAGATTATAATTTATATGTTCTGTCTACTTAGTCTATATATTATGTAATATTATTATTGAGATTGTTTTTTCAGGAGTTATGCTCATCTGTTTGCCTTTATTCAGTTTGATACAATTTGCTAAGACCACATTGATTTGACTTGATTTCCTAAGACCCCTTTCCTGCTTGTATGCCAGGACATATGGAGAAAGGGTATGATACATGGAACTGCAAACAATTCAGTATGGAGTGAGGGCATTGAGAAGCAGTGATTATTAAGCCTTTTATACAGTGATGAAAAGATTTATTTGCCTCAGGGCAAATAAAATATTTCCAAATATTTTAATTCAGAAAAAGATATGGTAAATTTATAATTTTAAAAGATTACTCTGGGATTCATATAGAAAATAGATCAGTAAAGAGTTTGAATATATCCAGAAGCATGAGTTAGGAGGTTCTTATGATACATAATAAATAATGAAGCCCATGCTAAAAGAATCGTTATGAAAATAGAGATAATATATGATAAGAAAACATTTAAAAGAAAAAATATATAAAATACATACCTAGAGAAAGAGAGAAATGAGTGTATATAGATAAATTATTGGGTTTGTTGTATAACATTAAGCAGAGAAATTAGCAATATTGCCATTTTACTAATCAAGTCTCAATATTATCCACCAATAATACACTCTACTCTAAGAAACAGAAGTCTTTTTGCTAACATCTTAATTTCTGGATTCCTCTGCCTAAGTCTCAGCTTTCACATTTTAACCACTTTCACTTACTATACTATCAAATGTATGATTTATTTTATACTCCATAATTATCCTCTAATGACCAATAAAATTGGAGCAAGATAAGAAGAACAGATTACTACACTCATCAGTTTTATGACAAACCCTACAATACCTCCTTCACCTTTTACTGCAGCAGGGTTTCCTGTCTATGGATCAAAGGTATCAGTCAGAAGAAACATGTTATGCTGAAGTAACAAAAAGCCTACAAAAGTCATTGGTTTACAAGAGATGAGATTTATTTCTTATTTATAAAACATGTCCATCACAGGATAGTTTGAGGCAATGCACATTATGATTACCAAGAAACCCAGGAAGAAATTGCCATTTCAAATGTTGCTTGTGTTTTAAGAAGAGGCAATTATAAAGAGTTTTACATTGATAATTTAGTGCTCGAGTCAGCAAGTGACACCAACTATTCTGGTTTGTGAAATTGAAATACTACTGGCATATGAGGTTGTGCTATAGTCCAGGTTAAGTACATTTACCTGAGCCTACTGGGAATAATCTCTAAATGCTAGCAGTGATTGAGAAAGATAACTCAAACAGTTTGATAACGAATAAGGTTGAAAAATTTAGTAGATGAAGCTTGGCTTAATGGCAACAGCTCTGAGAAGAATGAACTTAGCAAAGAAAAAAAAAATGAATTGCACAATGTCAGATATTTAAGAAGGTAACATTCTCTTGTGGTCAAATTAAACTTGACATTAAAATCATTTGGCAAATCACTGATGAAAAGCAGGTTGATAATGTGTTCAACAATTAGCTAGAATATGCCTATGCTTAAAGTAATTATATAAAGAGCATATAAAGCATTTCAGGAAAGTAAATCTCAAGAAACACCAAAAAGATTCATAATCCTTAATCATAACTATTTTATAGTATACTAGAAACATTAACCCTGGAGATTGAAGATGGGCTTGCAGATGTGTGTTTAAGAGGAAATAATATAACGCTCTGAGGTTGGTTTACTTATCAAGATAATATAGGTTGATCTAAGTTAGGAGTCAGAAAACTAAGATTCTTGGGCCAACCATATCCAATGGCCTGCTTTTTTAAAAATAGGTCTCAAGCTAAGGATGCTTTTAATGTTTTTTAAGTGAAAAGGAAGAAGGAGGAAGAAGGAGGAAAGTGGGTGAGGGAAGAAAGAAAAAAGTGCTATAGAAATGAAGTAAATTTAACAGTGGTGGATATCTTTTTGATGTGCTGCTGGATTTTGTTTGCCAGTATTTTATTGAGGATTTTTGCATCGATGTTCATCAGTGATATTGCCCTGAATTTTTCTTTTTTTGTTGTGTCTCTGCCAGGTTTTGGTATAAGGATGATGTTGGCCTCATAAAATGAGTTAGGGAGGAGTCCCTCTTTTTCTATTGTTTGGAATAGTTTCAGAAGGAATGGTACCAGCCCCTGTTTGTACCTCTGGTAGAATTCAGCTGTAAATCTGTCTGGTCCTCAGCTTTTTTTGAGGCTATTAATTACCACCTTAATTTCAGAACTTTTTATTGGTCTATTCAGGGATTCAACTCCTTCCTGGTTTAGTCATGGGAGGGTGTATGTGTAGAGGAATTTATCCATTTCTTCTAGATTGTCTAGTTTATTTGTATAGAGGAGTTTATAGTATTCTCTGATGGTGGCTTGTATTTCTGTGGGATCAGTAGTGATATTCCCTTTATCATTTTTTTATTGCGTCTGTTTGATTCTTCTCTCTTTTCTTCTTTATTAGTCTGGCTGGCAGTCTATCTATTTTGTTAATCTTTAATAAAAAAAAAAAACAGCTCCTGGGTTCATTGACTTTTTTGAAGGGTTTTTTTGTGTCTCTATCTCCTTCAGTTTTGCTCTGATCTTAGTTATTTATTGCCTTCTGCTAGCTTTTGAATGAGTTTGCTCTTGCTTCTCAAGTCAGCCTCATCCCTGGGTTGGAAACCTGCTTCAACATACACAAATCAATAAATGTAATCCATCACATAAACAGAACCAAAGACAAAAACCACATGATTATCCCCATAGATATGGAAAAGGCCATCAATAAAATTTAACACCACTTCATGCTAAAAACTCTCAATAGATTAGGTATTGATGGAAGAACATATCTCAAAATAATAAGAGCTATGTATGACAAATCCACATCCAATATCATACTGTATGATGATGTATGGGCAAAAGCTGGAAGCATTCCCTTTGAAAACTGGCACAAGACAAGGATGCCTTGTCTCACCACTCCTATTCAACATTGTATTGGAAGTTCTGGCCGGGGCAATCAGGCGAGAGAAAGAAATAAAGGGTATTCAAATAGGAAGAGAGGAAGTCAACTTGTCTCTGTTTGCAGATGACGCAATTGTATATTTAGAAAATCTCATCGTCTCAGCCCAAAATTTCCTTAAGCTGATAAGCAACTTCAGCAAAGTCTCAGGATACAAAATCAATGTGCAAAAATCAAAGCATTACTATACACCAATAATAAACAGAGAGCTAAATCATGAGTGAACTCCCATTTACAATTGCTACAAAGAGAATAAAATACCTAGGAATGCAAATTACAAGGGATGTGAAGGACCTCTTCAAGGAAAACTACAAACCACTGCTCAAGGAAATAAGAGAAAACACAAACAAATGGAAAAACATTCCATGCTCATGGATAGGAAGAATCAATACTGTGAAAATGGTCATACTGACCAAAGTAATTTATAGATTCAATGCTATCTCCATCAAGCTACCATTGACTTTCTTCACAGGATTAGAAAAAAACTACTTTAAATTTCTTATGGAATCAAAAAAGAGCCCATATAGCAAAGAGAATCCCAAGCAAAAAGAACAAAGCTGGAGGCATCATGCTACCTGACTTCAAACTACACTACAAGGTTACAGTAATCAAAACAGCATGATACTGGTATCAAAACAGATATATAGACCAATGGAACAGAACAGAGGCCTCAGAAATAACACCACACATCTACAGCCATCTGATCTTTGACAAAACTGACAAAAATAAGCAATAGGTAAAGGATTCCCTATTTAATACATGGTATTGGGAAAACTGGCTAGCCATATGCAGAAAACTAAAACTGGACTCGTTCCTTACACCTTATACAAAATTTAACTCAAGGTGGATTAAAGATTTAAATGTAAGACCTAAAACCATAAAATCCCTAGGAGAAAACCTAGGCAATACCATTCAGGACATAGGCATGGGCAAGGACATCATGTCTAAAACACCAAAACCAATGGCAACAAAAGCGAAAATTGAGAAATGGGATCTAACTGAACCAAAGAGCTTCAGCACAGCAAAAGAAGCTATCATCAGAGTGAACAGGCAACCTACAGAATGGGAGAACATTTTTGCAATCTATCCATCTAACAACGGGCTAGTATCCAGAATCTACAAGGAACTTAAACAAATTTACAAGAAAACAACAACAACAAATCAAAAAGTGGGCAAAAGGTATGAACAGACACTTCTTAAAAGAAGACATTTATGTGGCCAACAAACATGTAAAAAAGCTCATCATCACTGGTTATTAGAGAAATGCAAATCAAAACCACAGTGATATACCATCTCATGCCAATTAGAATGGTGATCATTAAAAAGTCAGGAAACAACAGATGCTGAAGAGGATGTGGAGAAATAGGAACACTTTTACACTGTTGGTGGGAGTGTAAATTAGTTCAAGCATTGTAGAAGACAGTGTGGCAATTCCTCAAGGATCTAGAACCAGAAATACCATGACCCAGCAATATCATTACTGAGTATATACCCAAAGGATTATAAATCATTCTACTATAAAGACATATGCACATGTATGTTTACTGAAGCACTAATCACAATAGCAAAGACTTGGAACCAATCCAAATGCCCATCAATGATAGACTGGATAAAGAAATGTGACCCATATATACCACAGAATACTATGCATCCATGAAAAAGGATTGTTTCATGTCCTTTGTAGGGTCATGGATGATGCTGGAAACCATAATTCTCAGCCAACTAACACAGGAACAGAAAACCAAACACTGCACATTCTTACTCATAAGTGGGAGTTGAACAATGAGAACACATGGACACAGGGAGAAGAACATCACACACTGAAGCCTGTCAGCAGGTACATGGCTATGGGAGGGATAGCACTAGGAGAAATACCTAATGTAGATGACGGGCTGACGGGTGCAGCAAACCACCATGGTACATGTATACCTATGTAACAAACCTGCACATTCTGCACATGTATCCCAAAACTTAAACGACAATAAAAAAAAAAAGAAATAAACTGAATTTAGCACTTTCCACTCAAAGCCTTAAATATTTACTATTTGGCTATTTTAAAAAGTTTGCTAATCCTGGTGTACATAAACTCTAATAGAAATATAATGTGGGCCACCAATGTCAGCCACACACATAATATTAAATTTTCCAAAAGCTGCCTTTTAGAAAGAAAAAAGTGACATTATATTGATGTATTTTATTTAACTCAGTAAATCTAATATTATAATTTCAACATGTAATCAATTTTTGAAAAAAATAAGATATTTTATATTATTTTTTGTTATTTTTTTATTAAGTCTAAGAAATCCAATGTATATTTTATAAATACAATACATTTCAATTTAAGGAGGCCACAATTCAAGTGCTCAAAAGCCAATGTGGCTAATGTCTGTGGTATTTTACAGCAAAGTTCTTAATGATCTCTGAGTTTTCTTCTATCTTTAAAGATTCATGATACTATAGATATAAATATTTAATAGCTACAAATAACAAGTAATTAGACGTAAGTTATTTCTCCCTGGTTATCTGAGCAAGATGATTTTAATGTTAGTTGACTGAAAATTGTATACCAACATGGCCTGTTGTTGAACACTAATAGGCTTTTCAATTCAGCTGCCAGCTGATTGAAGCTCTAACAAATTGCAGCTTGTCATTGCTAGGCCTCACTGTGCTCCTCAGAACTTCCAAGGCTGTGCCCCATTCTTGTTAGAAAAAGCTGAGCTAGCAATCCTGAACAACTTCCAAAGAGTCCTTCATCCCCAGTTATAGTTTTCCTGGTTATATTTTTGACAGTAGTATTGGGAACTTCATTCTTATCCTCATTCAGCCATATCCTGAACTAGACTTTTTGCCTCTCTTAAGCCTATTCCATCCAATGTCCAGTTAAGTTCATTTCTGATTTGTGACTCCAACATTAGACTCATATTTTTACAGAAACTGATTTCATCCTGTCCCTGTTAAGCTGAGAAAACTGTACTCCATCAGTCCACCATGGTTGTTAAGAGGGCCTTCCCAGCACTCTATACTTGGGATATGCAGGTCTCTTGCGGGTAGAAACTCCATCATCTCACCTGAAGAAAATAATGTCTGCATAATCACGGTGAAAACAGGTAAGAAATCACACCTCTGATTTTAGCATTTTACTGATTTGGACTGTTTTGTCCACTGCTGCTTACTATTTTTTTTCCTATTTCTTCCTACACCTAATAATTCTAGAATGTGTCCTAGGTATTGAGGTATTGTAAATGAACATAGTATCAGCTGTAATTCTGTTCATCTAAAAAATGCCTTTTTTTTTTTTTTTTTTTTTTTTAGACAGAGTTTCACTCTTGTCGCCCAGGCAATGCAGCGGTGTGATCTTGACTCACTGCAATATCTGCCTCCTGGGTTCAAGTGATTCTCTTGCCTCAGCCTCCCCAGTAGCTGACAGGCATCCGCCACCATGTCCAGTTAATTTTTGTATTTTTAGGAGAGACAGGGTTTCTGGCCAAGCTGGTCTCCAACTCCTGACCTCAGGTGATCCAGCCGCTTCGGCCTCCCAAAGTGCCAGGATTACAGGCATGAGCCACCGTGCCCGGGGTAGCTAGGTTTCTTGAAGTCTTCCTTGCACAAGTATAGCTTAGGAGTCGATCAGAGATTTGGACAGATATTTTTTACAAAATATTGGGCTCCAAATTATGGCTCTCTCTTTATATAGGTTTTTTGTTGTTGTTGTTTGTTTTGTTTTGTTTTTCTTTTCAACTATGGTTTTACTCTAAAGTCTGTCCACTCATCCTTTAAGCCAGTAAGACTGAGCTTACTCCGGAAAATTTTTGAAAAAGTTAGGATACTCACCTTCACAGTTCTTTATCCCACTGTAGACTGACATAGAGTGTCTGCTTACCCTTAAGTGTTTGCCAATGCCTTCAAGTACTTGTTATTTATTTTTTGTTCAGAGGTTTTGGTTACTATCTGAGGGAGGACTGGCTCAATAGGAGTTACTCTTACATTTTAAAAATCTGGGTACATTTCCTTGAAACTGATAATGAAGAGAATGTATTGATAAAATTTGTAACATTTAAACATCTTTGAATAACTAACCAAATATTTCTTGGGCAGGATATCTCACCATTTAAATAACCATAAAATATTATTTCATATTGTATTATTTATTTAAGATATCTGTATTAGGTATTATTTAAGATAGTCTCGTGTTTTAACATGATTTGATCTCTGGCATTGTTTTGTTGTGATGTCCTTTATTGGTTCTAGTTACAGGGGTTATGTTCAATTCATTCTCTGTAATCCTACAGTTTTTTTCTGTGCTTTGGAACTTTGTATATAAAATCTAAGTGTTTGTTCATTGAAGGGTGATTAAAGCTGAACATATGATCTGTCTAGGCTCAATGCCTATTTGTGTTAAGCATTTAATAATTGCATTCTGTCTTGTGACTGTTCATTTTTCAAGTTTTCTATTTCTCTTCAATTATTTTTTGTTAGTTGAATTGACCTGGAAAATTGGTTTATTCCTAAATATATTTTAAAATTAATTTGTGTAAAGAACCACCAACTGTTTTAATAATTTTTACGTTTTAATATCTGTAGTTACATCATTCTTTCTAAATGTTGTTAACTTCTGCTTTCTGCGTTTTTATAAAAAAATGATTGCTACAGTTTTGTTTACTTTTTAACTGTTTAACTATGGTATTTATTTTCCAATTACTTTTCATTTTTGATTTTCTATAGCTCCTTTTGGTTTATTAGTGGGTTTTTTTTTGGTTTATTTATCTATTTTTCCACACTATTTACATAAAAGTTTATTTTTTTCTTGCTTGCTTTTACATTATTGACTTTCAATGTATAAATTTTCTTCTGACTATTGCTTTGTTCACATTTTATAGTTTTTGCATATGAAGTGTTTGTTGTTGTTTGCTACAAGATAACATGTAATTTTTATTTTAATATATATTATTAACCAATAAATATTTGGGATTATAATATATCATCTTAGTACATTAATATTTTGATTTTTCATGTTGCCATTCATATTTTCTTTATATAACACTCTATAACTATAAATAAATAAATAAATAAATAAATAAATATATATAAACTAGTTTTCGTTTTTGTGCTATGTGTCTGGAAAAAATTTGTTATTTTCTGGTCTTAGAGAGATTTTTTTCTAGAAGCCTCAGCATTTTTCAAAATTAGAAGAGTGAGCTCTGAGGGAAATAGAATTCCTGGGGAGCCCATCATAATGATCAAATTGGACTTTAGATGATCAGTGTGATCAATGACTCCAATGTTCATTCAAAAAGCGCAAAGGTTTCAATATTCCTCTCAGACACATTGGGTATTTTATGTAATCAAATATTTTTCTATTTAAACTTTATGTGAAATGACACGCTTGCAGAGCCAACTTTTTCCCAGAAAGTTTTTAATGTTTTTAAAACAGAACCCACTTTTTTTTCACAAACATATGTGTCAACAAAATTATATCCACTCAGGTAATAGAGGTTTTCATTTTTCATTGGTTCCTTCAAATGTTGGCACAGTTCTTCTAGGTAAGCAGCCTATTGAGGTTAAAATTAATCACAACTATCTAAGTTTTTATTCTTTTGGATTATTCAAATTCTATTAAAAAATTCCAGATTCATAATTTAAATCACATTGTCAGCCATCATAAATCCAAACACATTCTGTTGCCATAAGCACGGAGACTTTCACAAAGAATAAAGCAATGCACTACAGTGCTACTATGCCTCCATCTCAAATTATCAATACTTGCCGTTACACATAGACCTATTGTTGTATCACAGCATAACTTAGGATAATCATAGCTTTATTCTAATTTGGAATGCATCCGAGATAGACTGCCACATTTGTACTATCACTCATATTCTACCTGAAAATTCCATGCCAGATTCTATCTTTGACAGTCAACTTTGATTTATTACATGTATATTACACTTTAGATTCCAGAAGTGGTAAGCACAGGAAAACACTTTGGAAAGTGTGAGGTGTGTGCACAAGTGAAAGTTTTCCTAAAGCTTCATACCGATATTTAATTCAATCATTTTATGCTTCTGCTTCTATCATAAAGTATAATCTGTTTTCCTGCGGCTCTCACAGCCAGTAAGATTGAGCTTAAATTATCTCTCTCTCTTCATTGTTTGTCTACTGGATTTAAATATATACTCCAATTTACATATGACTATTCTATTTATTTTCACTTTAGCAATTTGTTGTAGGTGGTGAGAGAAAAAATTAATTCTTTGACTAGTCTGTCTGACTCCCCACTTGTTTCAGGGAGCAAAAGCCTAGCACTGTATCTGAATCTAACCTGGTCTTTAACTCTTTAGACATAACTTGAGAGTTGTCTTATTCAACTTAAAGTTAGGACTCCATCTTAAAAATACAAAATTAGTGAAGGATTACAAAGATTCAGATCAAATAATATATTATCATCTGGTGTGGTAGTTTAGACAAAGATTTAAAGAATAAATGGGCAAGACATTAATAGTTCTATTAAATAGACACATACGACCCCAAAGCATGGTCTTATTGCACAAATTTAAAGGATTTTTTTTCTTTGATTTACAGTTTAAGAAAATAGTTAGTTTTGACAGCATTAAAATGAGAAGGAAAGTAACACTTATTAGATGTTTTTGATATGGTAGGCATATCAAAAGATATGTGCTAGAGACTCCACATACATTTGTAATGATTAAAAAGTGAAACTTCAAGGTTAAGGAAATAGAAGGGAGGTGAAAAGAAAAAGAACTAAGAATTACTCAAGAATGCATGGATAATGAAAACAATTAGAACCCTAAGCTTTTTGCATTCTGCTTGGGTCCTCCTCCTCTAATTTGCTTAGAATTATCCTTCAGTAACCTAAACTTGTAGTCTTCTTCTGTAGAGATGGGAGTTAAGCCACATAACTTCACTCTCTCTACCCATCTTCAACTGACATGTTCATGATTACATTAATTCTCTTCTTGGTTAAGTGGGGTGTCTTAATGAATTGTAACATAGGCAGGCGGATCAGGAGGTCAGGAGATCGAGACCATCCTGGCTAACACGGTGAAACCCCTTCTCTACTAAAAATACAAAAATTTGCTGGGCGTGGTGGCGGGCGCCTGTGCTCCCAACTAGGCAGGAGGCTGAGGCAGGAGAATGGAGTGAACCCGGGAGGCGGAGCTTGCAGAGAGCCGAGATCACGCTACTGCACTCCTGCCTGGGCGACAGAGCAAGACTTCTGACTCAAAAAAAAAAAAAAGAAAAAGAAAAAAGAAAATACAAATGTTAGTTGCCAATATAATCATATTATTACAAAAGCTGCATAGACTTATTTTATCTGATTTCATGTTCATAGAAATACCATGATATGAGTGTTTTATCCTTATTTTATAGAAAGCTGAGTAGTAGAGAATTGTCATAGATGTTTATACATAATTAATACCACAACCAATAGAATTGCTAGTGAAGCCATCCTGTCATGGACTTTGTGGGAAGGTTTTCGATTACTAATTCAGTTTACTGTTATGGGTCTATTAAAATTTTCTACCTTGAGTCATTTAAGGTATTCTAGGAATTTGTCTATTTCATCCAGCTTATCCAATTTGCTGGCATACAACTGTTCATAGTATTATAATCTTTTCATTTACCTAAGGTTAACAGTAATGTCCCCACTTTTATCTCTAGCTTTCTTTCTTCTCTATATTTTAGCTATTTGTGTTTTCTTTCTTTATTTCTTTGAGTCTAGCTAAATATTTGTCAGACTTGGCTGATCTTTCCAACAAACAAACTTTTGGATCTACCCATTTTCTCTATTGTTTTTCTGTTCTCTATTTTACTTATCTCTGCTCTAGCCTTAACAATTTCCTTCTTTCTGTTAGTTTTGGGCTTAGTTTGTTCTTGTTGTTTTTTTCTAGTTCTTTGAGGTAAAGTCAGGTTATTGATTTGGGAGCTTTCTTTTTAATTTAAAAAATTATAGCTAGAAATTTCCTTCTAAGCAGTGCTTTTGCTGGATCTCATACATTTTGATATATGTTACTTGGGTTTTTGTTTATAGCTATATATTTTCCTTTGTGATTTCTCCTTTGATCCATTGGTTGTTTAACAGTGTGTTGTTTAATTGCCAAATATTTTTGAATTTTCTAGTTTTCCATGTAATTTGTTTTTAGCATCCAATCATTGAGACCTGTTTTGTGGCCTTAATATATATCATGGAGATATATATCATGGGGAATACTCCATGTCATGTATTTGAAAAGAATGTTTGCTGTTACTGGGTGGATTGTTATATATATATATGTCTGTTAGGTCTAGATGCTTATATTATTTTTCAAGTCCTTCATTTCCACAGTGATTTTCTATATAACTGGTATATCAATTATTGGGAGTTGAACTGTTTATTTTTCCTTTCAATATTGTCAATGTTTCCTTCATGTAATTTGGGAACTCTGCTATTTAAAACACATGCTTATAATTGTTAGATCTTCTTAGTGATTTAACATATTTATCAATATATTATGTTCTTATTTGTCCTTTCAGTAGTTGTTAATTCCATTTTTTCCCTGATATTAGTATAGATACCACAGCTCTCTTGCATACTATATCCTTTACATTCTTTTACTTTCAATCTACAGATATCTTTGTGCTTTATATTAGTCTCTTACAGACATCATATAGTTGGATCATAGTTTTTCTTCTGTATTATTCATTCTGTTAGTTTTGCCCTTTTATGAGTTTAATTCATTTACATTCAGAGTAATCATTAATTAGAAAAAACTTGCTTTTGCCATTTTCCTATTATTTCTGTTTGTCTTACATAGTGTTTGTCCCTCATATTCTTCATTACTCCCTTTGTTGTGTTTAGTTAACTTTTTGTACTGAACCGTTTTGATTATTTTCTCATTTCATTTTGTGTGTAGTTTTTAGATTATTTTTGTACTTATCATGAGTGTTACATTTAACATGGTAAATTGTTAGTTGATGCCAACTTAACATTAAAAGCATACAGGAACTCTACTTCTATTCACCCTCATCATCCCTCCTTTATATTGCCATTGTCATCATGAATTGCTTTTTTATGCATAGTGTGCCAAATCATGTAAATTCAAAATTTATTTTGCCCTTTAGTTTATATCTTGTTGGAAAATAGAAAGTGTTGTTACAATAATACCTGCTTTTATATTTACTGATATATTTACTCCTATCGTAGATCTTTATTTCTACATATGGCTTTCAGTTACTGTTTAGCATCCTTTTATTTCAACCTGAAGATCTCCCTTTGGCATTCCTTACAGTATAGATAAACTAATAATACATTCTATCAGTTTCTGTTTATTTGAGAGATGCTTAATTTTCCCTCATTCTTGAAATGCAGTTTTGTCATATATAGCTTGATTGTGTCCCAGAAGCCCCTTAGGCTCTATTCTCTTGTTTTCATTCTATTAGATTGGTGCAAAATTCATTGCGGTTTTGGCCATTAAAAATAATGAAAATAATGGCAAAACCACAATTACTTTTGTACCAACCTAATATTTCCTTTTTACTCCGTGGGCCTGGTAACTTCAATTGCTCTATCTTCAGGTTCACTGATTCTTCTGCCAGCTAAAATCAGCTATTGAAACCCTATAGTGAAATTTTTATTTTAGTCTTTGTACTATTCAGCTCTACAATTTCTTATTCATTACTTTTCATAACTGCTCTTAATAGTCAACATTCTCATTTTGTTCATATATAGATTTTTCTGATTTCCCTTAGTTATTTGTGTTTCCTTTTAGCACTTTGAACATACTTAAGACAGTCGTCTAGTAATTTCAATATCTGCACCTTCTGCATGATATATGTCAATTTATTTTGTTCCTTTGAATGAACTGTACTTTGCTGGTTTTATATGCATTGTTTTTGTTGTTGCTGAAAACTGGACATTTGGGTATTATAATGTGGTCGTTCCAGAAATTATACTCAATCTCTTCCCTAGTTTTTTTTTTGTTGTTGTTGGGGACTTACTGAAGGCTGTGGTAGCCTGTTTGTTTAGTGTCTTTGCCAAACTATTATTGAGAAGACTGTATCCCTTGTCAATATGGTCACTGAAGTTTCTGTTCCTTAGTTTGTGTTTATCAAATGTTTTGACAGGGGTTTTTTTGGAGCTAAAAAGTGAAAAATAAATAAATAAAAGATAGAACAAGAGAAACACATATCTTTCCTAGTCTTTGAAAACTGACTTTGTGCTGGGGCAGTTTCTCAACTCTTATCCAGGCTTGCCCTGAGATTACGGAGAGCTCAGGGTCTTCTCAGGTTTTTTCTTAGATTCTTACCCTGAGTATCCAGATGCTTTTCTAAGTTCCCTAGTTTACACAGTTGCTTTTGACAAATCATAATTTCTCTCCCACAAAAAACTACCCAGCTTTTGCCTTAGGCAGTTTACTGTACATTTTGAGTATAAACTTTTGCTCTAGGCATATAAGGATTGTTAGCTTGATTACAATGTTTTCCAGCAATGTTGTCTGATTTTCCACCAGAATTCCAAGTTAGGCAAAACAGATGTGAATACCTTGCATGAGTATTGCATGTAGCCCCCAGACAGGTTAAAATAGACACAACCAATACTTTGTCAATGAGGTTTGTTTTGCTCTCTCTGGAATCATGTAAACTGCCCAACTTTGAGAACGTTGAGTTGCTGCCACTTTAAGATCTCTACCATTTTAAAACTGCTGTCCTGCCATAATGTGAGTGGGATAAGGACAAAGAATGTTGCTACAACACATTCCTATGATTCTGAAGTTACTTTTCTTGATTCAACTCTTACTTGATTGCTGAAAACTTTAGACTGTTTTTCAGAGTTCCCACAAAATTGATTCTGATGTTTCCGCTTCTTTTTTACACAATATTTACGTGGGACAATAAGCTTGATGATGTCTACATTGGCCATTTTGCTGACATTATCCCTCAGATATTGGTCTAAAAGGTAATCTTTGTCAAAGAAAAATAATTATATTATTCTAAGGATGTTCTCAATATATTAGGACAAGACTTCCCCCTGCCCTGCTGCCCACAATAGCTATAGGGCTTTTATTGTTTTAATTTGAAAAGAATCTTTATAAATGGTTACTCAGGCTGGGCACGGTGGCTCACGCTTGTAATCCCAACACTTTGGGAGGCCGAGGTGGGCAGATCACGAGGTCAGGAGATTGAGACCATCCTGGCTAACACGGTGAAATCCCATCTCTACTAAAAAATACAAAAAAATTAGCCGGGCGTGGTGGTGGGTGCCTGTAGTCCCAGCTCCTCAGGAGACTGAGGCAGGAGAATGCTGTGAACCCAGGACGAGGAGCTTGCAGTGAGCCGAGATCGCACCACTGCACTCCAGCCTGGGCGACAGAGAGAGACTCCTTCTCAAAATAAACAAATAAATAGTTACGTGAAGTCATCTTTAATCTTCTTAGTACAATGGCAACAATCAGTTAGTATAAAATAATACAAATACAAAAGTGTATAGTATTGGAGGGTAATGTGAGAAGAGTCAATTTCTCTCATTTGTTGTTTCTGATATCTTGAATACTATTTGATTTTTCATCGGTGAGTTTAAATTTCATGAGAATTAGTTTTTGTTTGCATCCTGAGTTGTAGACTTGATTGTTTATCCTGAGGTTCCCAATATTTATTGGTTAAGAACCATATTTTAATTTTTTAGCTTGTGCTGTCTCTATAGTGCGATTCACTCATATGTGGCACCAGCCATAAGCTTCATTTTTTTTTTTTAGTGAAAGATAGGTAAGTAGCCCATTTGTCCTTCACCATCTTAAGTAGATAGGTCAATTTCTATTATTGTCTTTTTTTTTTTTTTTTTTGTGGTTTCCACTATCTTTTAAGGGAATCAGTTCCAAGTCCCAGAGCCACAATTCAAATATGTAACCTCAGCTTCCTTTCCTAACATTAAAGTATGGTCCTAACATTAAAGTATGGATGTAGTTGACCTTCCATGTAGAATACACAACTTCAAATTCACCTACTACTGTGAAGTCTCACTTTGTTTCTTGTACCTGGAAATAACATTTATACACATTTGGTGTTAAAAGGCATTTGTCAAAATTTTAGTCTTATTATTCTAGACAAGATCTTATGCTCAAGTGCCATCAGCCATCTTGTTCTAATGTTTTTTCTGGTATCCCATGCTGCTGATGTGTCTGATGGTCTCAGAACCCTTCTGAGCACCATTTTATCATTCCCTATGGTTTCTTATCAGCCACAGAAGAAACAAACAAGAAACACATTTCCTTACCTTTAGCAAAGCTCTGCTTCATCACAGTTTCTCCTTGCCCCATTTGACAGATTCTTGCTTGCTGAGATTAAACTTTTTGAAAGTTCATCTAAGGTCATGGGAGATCTGGAAATCACTTTTATGCTATCTTTTGCTCTTTGGAGGAATGGAGAGGGAGTACATTGGAATTATCCTGATTTATTTTGCATTCTGTCATCTCTCTGCTGCCTTTAATAAACCAAAAATGCCTGACGTTATGTTATCTTGCTCAAGTTAATTCCACACATTAGGAGGTTTCTCTAAGTTGGAATGCTAGGTATGGATAACGTAATGGTTCAGGGACAAGGAGGACCTCACTACTGAAGGTTGATTATTGTTAGTTCCTATCATGCTTTAACAGTGGCATTGCTAAGATTTTCACCAGTACAAACTGCAAAGGAGTACTTATGGAGTTTGATGTACCAACTGGCATAATGTCTTGAGTACTTCAGAGAGGTAGGATAATAACAATTATAAACACTGTCGATTCTGGGGAAAGAGAAAAAAAAAAAAAAAAACGGGCTCAGATATGTTAATCAAAAACTTAAAGCAAAGTATAAGAAAGAAAAGGCTTCCTTAAAAACCTTTAAAGCTACCTTATGACAGCTGAAGAGCAGACAGAAACAGAATGCCTCAGGGTAGGACCAACTTTGTGAAAAAATTCAAGTTTTAGAACTTTCCTAGGGGATCAGACTGAAACAAGCTTCCAGGTGACACCACAATGTTGCTGAGCTTTTCTCCCTACTCTGCCCTCCTCCTCTGACTCTCCTCTTGGGAACGCTTTCTCGAGAAACAAATAAGAATTTCCCATTTCAGGCTCAGCCACTAGAGAACCCAACCTATGACCGACCTCTATTTAGGTCTTCTCTGATTAAATCAATCAGTGACCTAATATCTTTTTATCCTCCCCTCCAAGAAGAGAAACATAATAAAGGAAGAAAAATGAATGACCATCTCTATTTGTTGGCATAATTAGGTATTTCATGTCACCAGGTTACATTTTTTTTTTACACCTATGTTCATTTTATTTAATAGTATATTGTGGAAATTCTTTAATGAAAACATTCAATAAAAATTACCATAAATTTTACGATTGTTACTTTAGGTACATTTTTGCAAGACCATGCATTTGTCACCCAAATGGCAAACATAAAATATTATATCTTAATACACAATGATAACTGTAAAACATAATATTAACTAATATTTATACTAAATACCAAGCCTATTCCTCCCATATGCTCATAAAAAAAAAACAGAAAAAGTATCCATACATGTATAAAAAGCTATAACATTTTATCATAAATAAATAAGTAGTTTAATAATGATTAAACAGTAAAGGGTATAAATATCAAGTGATTCAGGGAAATAAATTGAAAAATAATCATACCATATCTTGTCTCCTTGACATTTTACATAAAGTAGCTCTCTTGTTTTACAAAATGCCTTGCTGCCTTTGGCTATGAATCCACTGAGTTCAAAATTATAAGACATGTATACTTATACATATGCCTGATTTCTACATTTTATATGTACATATTAAAATTAGGGAAAAATAGTTTTAATGAATATATTTTATAATGTGTTTTAGATCTTAACTTATGCAATACATGGGATGCTAAATGTAAAACCTGAATATTAAACTATTTATTTTTCAGTCTGTAACAAAATGTCCCAGTCCTAAAACTGACAATAAAAAGTGGCATATAGGGCCGGGCGCAGTGGCTCATGCCTGTAATCCCAAAACTTTGGGAGGCTGAGGCGGGTGGATCACCTGAGGTCAGGAGTTCAAGACCAGTCTGGCCAACATGGTGAAACCCCTTCTATATTAAAATACCAAAAATTAGCTAGGTGTGATGGCAGGTGCCTGTAACCCCAACTACTCAGAAGGCTGAGGCAGGAGAATCACTTGAACCCAGGAGACGGAGGTTGCAGTGAGTCGAGATCATGCCATTGTACTCCAACCTAGGCAGCAAGAGTGAAACCCCATCTCAAAAAAAATAAAAATAAAAATAAATAAATAAATAAATAAATAAAGGCACATACCCTTTCATCCCATCCACAGTTATGATTCATCACTGATATTTATGGTTTTTTTCATGTCTAATTCAAATTACAAAACACAGTTGGAGTTTATCTTTAAGAAAGAAAAAGTCTAATATTAAGTGACTTTGCTTAGTTCAGTATTTCTTTCCTTTTTTCTATTTTTTAAAAATCATTTTGATATTTTTATGTCTAAAAGTATAGTAACTAATACATGTATTTTCTGTTCGCTTTATGTGAATTAAATCTCTCTTTTTATTATTTTTTCTTGGTAAATATTTTTTATTCTACTTCATAAAACATTTATTTTCATGATCAAGCTACCATAGTATCTTTATGGCAGCTAACAGATATCTGAGCATATATGATATACTATGCCTTGTTCTATAGGCTGGAGCTCTAACAATAAAAAATTAGAGACAAACCCCCTTCCTTCATGGAGCGTATATTCTAATGGGACTGACATATAATAAAAAGAAAGTAAATATGAAATATAATTATAGATGAGACTAAGCACTCTGAAGAAAATAAAGAATAACAGGAGGGGCTACCTGTTTTAGATAATCATCAGAGATTAGCTCTCTAAGGAAGTAACAAAATATTAGCCAGGCGTGTTGACACACGCATGTAATCTCAGCTACTTGGGAGTCTGAGGCAGGAGAATCACTTGAATCCAGGAGGCGGAGGTCGCAGTGTGCCGAGATCGTGCCACTGCACTCCAGCCTGCATGACAAGGCAAAACTCTGTCTCAAAGAAAAAAAGGAAATAACAAATAAATATGGTTATAAGAATAAAAATAAGTGTATTCTTTTAAAAACATGATTAGGAAAATTTAAGTGCTCTGCTAACCTTTTAATAAAATTATAAATACACTTAATCAAAAGTTATAGGTTTTTCCCTCCACTAGTGAAGTAATAAATCAGTTCTGATGAGAAACTGATATAAATCACTAGAAAATTGGACACATTATACAGAATAACTGTCCTCAGATATTAGGCAACAGGTAGTGCAGAGTAATGATTCATGAGGAAAAAGATAGAAATAAGGTTATCCCTATGAGAACCATGGTTTTCTGCTACAAGGCACTTTCTAGACATCATGGCAGAAAATGGGAACTCAAATAGAGCATTATATTCCAGCTATGTTGAGCAGAAAGACACTGGTGTTTGGGGAGGCAGAAAGGGGCTATAATTTATGGGACATAGTACCAATGAAGAGAATTAATTTAGGGAAAAAAAGGTTTTCTAAAACTATTTTAAATATATCATGATAAATTCTTACTTGACATCATTAATTGGTTCTTGACAACTGCAACTTTAAGAGAAATAACATATAGCAGGTTTTCAAATAACATAATTTCATTTAATGTAATTTTGTCATATCAGTGAGAAGAAAAATGCTTGTTATATATATAGTTTCACTTAAATTTGTAGTTTCCAAGAACCTATCAACTACCTCAAGTGCAGACTTATTGTGTGCATATATAATATTTTATGTATTATATTACATTAAATATTCAAAAGAAAATAAATGAAGACAAGTATAAAATGGAAGTAATAAAAATAACCAAAGGAACTTGTAATGATAAAAAATGCAATATTGAACTGAAAGAGTTATTGGAAAAGATTAGGGCAGATTAGACACTTTGGAAAACAATCGGTGATATTTAAGACTTAACAAGAAATATCAAAAATAAGCACAGAAAGAGAAAAGATTGAAATGGAAAACAAACCTCTGTGACTAGTGGGATGATACTTTCTCACACAGATTAGGAGTTCAAACAGAAGAGGGAGCAGACAGAAGGAAAGAATCAAATATTTGAAGAAATCATATTCAAATATTTTCCAATTAAATTGCACAAAATCAGTGAAAAAAGAAAATTTTATAGACAACCAGTGAAAACAGATAACATTTCATTCAAAGGAAAAAAGATAATGTCAGCAGACAATTTATGAGAAAATACGGACATGTGAAATCAATAGAACAGCACCTTTAAAGTAGTAGAAGAAAAAATTTGACCTATATTTCTAAATTCAGAAAAAATATATTCAAAAACTAAAGGTCTTGAAATAAAGACTTCTTCAGACAAATAGAAGGTGAGAAAATCTATTGCCAGTCAATTGGCACTATAAGAAATGTTAAATTCATTGTTTTAGGCAACAGGTAAATGATCTCAGATGGAAAACTGAATCTACATAATGGAGCGAAGAGCACAAGAAATTATACATTTAATGTAAATATAAAAATATTTTTCTCATTTGTGCATTTAAAAATATGTATCTGATTGCTTAAAATAATGATAATAACTGTTAACTAGATTAATACAAATCCATATCCTAGAGGCCTAAAAAAAAATAAGTGTTCATTTCCAGGCATAAAAACTATGTATTTATCCTCAATTTCTACTCTCCTCTAGAAGATTTCTGGCTATCAGTAAAAAAACAAAAACAAACAAAGTAACAAAATAGAGAGAGACTTATAAAATACAGAATAAAACAACCTTTTATAAGAGTCACAGTTATCCTATAATAGATTCAAGTCCATTTTTCTTGACACAAACATTGAAACTGTCTCACAAGAAATTCAAAAGATGATAGATTTAAACTATTTATTAATAATTAAATTAAAGTATAAGTAATCCAATATACCAATTAAAAGAAATTTTCCATCTTTCAAAGCAAGATCCAATGGTATGTTATACATAAGAAACCAATTAAACACATAAAAATACATATAGCTTAAATTTTAAAGAATGAAAAAGATATATAGTCAGGCATTCACCACCAAGATACATTTTAAGACATTCACTGGTAGATTTTCATACTGTGAACATCAAGGAACATGGTTACACAAATCCAGATGGTATAGCCTACTACACACCTACGATATATGATAAAGTCTATTGCTCCAAGCTACTAACCTGCACAGCATGATACTGTGATGAATACTGTAGGCAACTATAACACAATGGAAGTATCTATCTGTCTATATATACCTAAAATTTAAAGGTATGGTAAAAATACAGTGGAAAAATTAAACAGTACTGTTGCGGGAAATCAGGGACCCCGAATGAAGGGACCGGCTGAAGCTGTGGCAGAAGAACATAAATTGTGAATATTTCATGGACATTCATTAGTTCCCCAAAGTAATACTTTTATAATTTCTTATGCCTGTCTTTACTGCAATCTCTGAACATAAATTGTGGAGATTTCATGGACACTTATCACTTCCCCAATCAATACCCTTGTGATATCCTATGCCTGTCTTTAATATCTTAACCCCATCATCTTCTTTGTAAGCTGCAGAGGATATATGTCACCTCAGACCCTCTGATGATTGCGTTAACTGCACAAATTGTTTGTAGAGCATGTGTGTGTGAAGAATATGAAATCTGGGCATCCTGAAAAAAGAACAGGATAACAGTAATGTTAAAGGAAACAAGAGAGATAAGACTTTTGACTGCTGGTGAGCTGGATGGAGCAGAGCCATATTTCTCTTGTTTCAAAGGCAAATAGAACTATTGTTGAATTCTTTTTCTCAGCAAGGAACATCCCTGAGAAAGAGAATACGCCCTGAGGGTAGGTCTACAGATGGCCCCCTTAAGGTGGCCACCTTTTACGGTCAAAGCCGAGGGGATGAAATAAGCCCCTGTGTCCTGTAGCACTCCCAGGCTTATTAGGACAAGGAAATTCCCGCCTAATAAATTTTGGTCAGACAGGTTGTCTGCTTTCAAACGCTGTCTCCTAATAAGATGTTATCAATGACAATGTGTGCCCAAAACTTCATTAGCAATTTTAATTTCGCCCCCTCCTGTGGTCCTGTGATCTCACCCTGCCTCCACTTGTTTTGTGATATTTTATTACCTTGTGAAGTATCTGATCTCTGTGACCCACACCCTATTTGTGCACTCCCTCCCCTTTTGAAAATCTCTAATAAAAACTTGCTGGTTTTATGGCTTGGAGAACATCATGGAAACTGCCAACATGTGATGTCTCCCCCGAACATCCAGCTTTAAAATTTCTCTCTTTTGTACTCTTTCCCTATATTTCTCAGACCAGGCAGGATGCTTAGGGAATAGAAAAGAAGCCACGATAAATATCGGGGGTGGGGTTTCTCCTGATAAGTACACTTATATAGAGCAGCTTCATTATAATCTGATTGGACCACTGTCCATTGTTGTACATGTAGTCTGTCGTTGACCAAAATTTCATTATGTGGCACATGATTGTACAATAAAAATAAACTAAAATTGAAAAACATTTACCAAAATAATTGGCCAATACTCTTCAAAAGTATCACGGAAAAGAATAACTAGTAAACATTATGGAACATACATTGAATAGGGAACACTAAGTGGACATAAAATCTAAACAATATAGTTGGTCTTGAGTTGATCTTGAAACATAAAAAGTATTTCAGTAAAAAAAAATGCTGAAATCAAAATAAAATAGTTTAGTTAATAATATTGTAGTGACCTTGATCTCTTAGTTTTGATAATTGTACATTGCTATGTAATTGTACATTGCTATGTAAGTAAATATTGTCTTCTTAATATGGAAATGAAATTCATAGTATGCTGCATTTAAAATAAAATAACATCATTTGAGTCTTTGCCTAATGAAAATCCTAGTGGTGTTTTTCTTGGACATCCCTATTTTTTCTTATTAGCAGGAAACTGTCAATGAAGTCAGAAAAAAATTTGCTTGAGTTTTTTGGGTCACTATCACCATACTACATTTTAGATTTAAAAAGCATATATGCTGTGAACATTGTTTCAATTTCAATGATTTTTTTTTTTTAACGGAGTTTCACTCTATTGGCAATGCAGTGGTGCAATCTCAGCTCACTGCAACCTCCGCCTCCCAGATTCAAGCAATTCTCCTGCTTCAGCCTCCCGAGTAGCTGGGACTACAGGTGTGCACCACCATGCCTGGATAATTTTTGTATTTTTAGTAGAGACAGGGTTTCACCATGTTGGCCAGGATGGTCTCTAACTCTTGACCTCATGATCCACCCACCTTGGACTCCCAAAGTGCTGAGATTACAGGCGTGAGCCATTTTGAGACAGAGTCTCATCCTGCCACCCAGGCTGAAGTACAGTGGCACAATCTCAGCTCACTGCAAACTCCGCCTACCAGGTTCAAGCAATTCTCTGCCTCAGCCTCCTGAGTAGCTGGGATTACAGGCACCCACCACCATGTGCAGCTAATTTTTGTATTTGTAGTAGAGACAGGATTTCACAATGTTGGCAAGGCTGCTGTTGAACTCCTGACCTCGTGATCCACCCTCCTTGCCCTCCCAAAGTGCTGGGATTACAGGAGTGAGCCACTGCACCTGACCTCAATGTTCTTACTGAGACTATATGTATGTGTAACTTAATATATTGAGGAGCCAAATTTTGAATGGAATATGATAATTAGAGTTTGAAAAAGTAAGACCGAGGGGTTTTCACACTTATCAGTACATCACAGTCACCTGGGGAGTCTTTTAAAATTGCATATTCTATGATCCACAGTCAGAGTTTATTAAAACTGAATTGGTGCAAGAGCAAATGTATATTTAATAGGTCCCCAGGTGATTTTGATTAAGTTCCAGGTCTGAATACTATTGTCATAAGCCAAACTTCAAATATAACCATTTAATTCTTAATAATATAGCATAAAATAACAGAGTATAGTGCTTCAAAATCAGGAAACCGTAACATATTTCTACAAGAAGTGTACTTGGGAATTTTCTAAGCTTCCTAAAAATCCCATTTTTTAAATCTCAAAAGAAATCAAGATAGTAATATATGCCATTTAATGTTATGATTGTTAGCACAGTGTAAGTGTGCCATATTCCTGACATGTAACGAATGTTTTATAAATTATGAAATGTTAAAAATACTTACATGTAAAATTTAGATATTTTACATACTATACAATTAAACATAAAATATATAAGTATATAATACACATAAAGGGAATATATGTATATGCAGAATATTATATATTAAATATAAAGTGTTTTGATATATATACTTGCCTTAGGGGTTAATAAAACTTGTACTAAGCTATTTTCAAGCATAGCATTGTCTTCTTCATTTCTTTACCACTATTACCATATTCAAAAGAATAGATAAATAATGATATGCATTACTGTTGTCAATCTAATCGCAGGTGTAATTATTTACATTTGTACATTTTTTTTTATTTTTTCAGGTGCTGATCACTTATTCTAATTCTATGTACGATATTACCTTCAGTAAAGCTAAAAAAAAATCTAACTGCCCTTTCTCTCATATGCATGAGTAAAAGATATCAAGAAATCCCAAGAATAATTGTAAAGGGATATCCTATTTGCACAGAAATGATCTGTATCTGAAGAACTTTATTGAGAAGACATGGAAATCCTTTAAAACTTGATAATGCTATAGGCATAAAAAGGATACAGTTTTTCTTTCCTTGAATACCACTATATTTCCTTCATATGTATCAACAATTTCTCTTTAGTGACAAGTTTCCAAGAGGTTACATACCATTTTTTATATGATGGAAACATTAATAAATATGTACCTTCTATAGAAGAAAAGTAAAATGTTGGAAATTTCTAAGGATCAGAAAAAAAGAAGGGAGTAGCCTCTTATCTATTAACACATTGAAAAAAAATTAACAATATAAAAACTTTAATTTTTTTTATTTTCCATTTTTCCATGTAAAGTTTCTTTCATTGTTCAATTATTCTACTGAGACCTAGAGTAATTATATTCTGAAAGATATTCTACATATTTTTTTGGAAATGAGGCATTTATGTGATCATAAAATATCTTGCTTCTTGGAATAGCAATATGATATGAATGCACTCTAAATCTTGTATTGTTGAAATAGGAAAGGTTAGTGATGACTTGAAGACTTAAGCAATACCATTGGGTCATAGAGAGCTAAACCTCCTTAAAACACAAACTTAGATATTAAATTTTCAAAATTTCACTTTCTTTTCTATCCAACCTGTAAACAATATAAAATATAAAGTAGTTTGTGTGCATTCTACTCTGTATCATGAAAGAAATTCTGTGAGTTATTTCATTTGCTTTTAATCATTGTTTGTGTCTATAAGACGATAATCTTCAAACTTAGATATGCAAAGCTCTTATAAAGTTTAAGATGTTGATTTTGAGCCTGTGTTTTGAAAACTACTTATCTCCTTTATAAAATCAAGTGACTCATGTAAAAATAATTTCCTTCTGAGGAACACTTTTGTTAAAATAATTAAAACAAAGATAAAAAAGAATTGACTTTACCTATATTCTTTGACAGCCCCATTTTTTTCTAAAAACTATTCTATTTTATATTTCATGTCAACTATTTAGGTTAAACTCATATCTAAAGTTTACATATTTTATGGTTCTAGCATCCACTTTATGTTTACTCAATGTACACTTACTCCCAACTAAAAGTAGGTACTTCGTTGTGTGCATCTGTGAACACTTAGAACTGAGTCAGCTATTATCTGAAATAGGTGAAATCCAAAGTCCAATTTACTGACCACGATGAAATTTATGACACTTATAAATACCTTGCATAATAGACAAAATTGGCTTAGGTATATTAAAAGATTGCTCAGTAGTGCCAAATGGCATACCACTGCTTTATTATTAATTTATCTATAGAGCTTGTTTTGAATCTTAAAATAATCATAGTTCCAGCAAACATTTATTGCACAGCTAGTATGTTTCAAGTACCATACTTAGCATTTTATCTATATTATCACACTGAAGCTTCAAATAACTCTGTGATACGGGAAATATTATCTGTTTTATAAAAAGTAACAAGCCTGTCTACAGTGTCAAAATGAGTAAGTAACTGAACTGGTTTCAAACCAGATTATTGGATTCAAAACCTCATGGGCTTAATAAGTCTGTATAGTGAAGGAAGCCTTGGAAGAGCAATCACTGGGGAGATAATTGCTTATGATCACTGCAGTATAAAACGGCTTTAAATATCCCACCACTGAGAAACTCTTTGCCCCCTCAATATACGCCACAAGGGATATAAACTATAAACTTCACTTTGCTCTTTAAATGATTGCCCAGCAAGTGGAAATCCTTTTTAAGAAGTCATAAGGAGGAAATGAACTAGTTCAAAATTCCCTCATCAGTTTTGTGCAGAAGGCAAACTCTTTTGTACAAATGCATTGTGCTGTAAACAGTTCCATTATTAGCTAATATTCCTTCCCAGCAAGTAAAATGTGACATAATAATACATTTCTATTCACCACACAACTTCTGATGAACAATAAATAACATTATCCAAAAGGCAAAAGGCCATTTTTTTTTCTATTTATTAACTGTTTGAGTAGCAACTAGACAGAAACAGGCGACATGATGTTTATTATGTCTGAAGATAAAGCTGGAAAAATTTAAATCTTGATTGGGAAGGTTATTTTATCATTTTGGACCAAGAAAGAAGCACAAAGATTATATTGCTCATCTTCTATAATTTAAGGTGAAGAAATTCAGACTCAGTAAAGTTAAGTGGCTTATTCAGGGTCACACAGCTGACTATTGACAAATCTGAAAATAGAATGAAGTCTTCTATGCTTTTCTAATGCACTTCTTTCTTTATTGAGGCTGACTTGAGACACTGGTTTAGACATTTAATCAAAATGGAATTATTATTTGTTTCTTCTCTTAATCTCAGACAAAGTTAGCACTCCCTAAAGCTACAACCAAAATCTTGCATTATCCTGAATTTTGATCTTTTTCACTACATAACTAATTTATCTGTACTTTGAACCATGCATTTTACATCTTTCTTTATATTTAATTGTGGGTTTTGAAAACTTAAATGTAAGGTTTTAAAGAAAGAAGCTTTATCTTTTACCCCACTATTTCCAGTAGGGTGACCAACCATCCTGGTTGGCCTAGAACTACACAGTTCCCTGGATGTGGGGTTTTCAGTGCTAAAATTGGAAGTGTCCTTGGAAAATTGGGATGAGTTAGTCATTCCATAAGGGCTTAAGCACTTTTACAGCTTCTGCATCTCACTTTTCTAAGGGGTAACATTAACATTAGAATCATCCTAATTTTTTAAAAATTATTACCAACACATTCTGGAAGATGGCAGCAATGTGTCTCAATTTGCATATAGTTGCTGTTTGATTTGGGGTAGTGCTGGTTCTATCCTCATTTTAAAGGACACTATAAGACTCAGCATGGTAGCTTATGTTTGTATTCTTAGTTCTTTAGGAGGCTGAAGCAGCGGGATTGTTTGAGGCCAGACTGGGCAGCATAGAGAGACCTCTGTCTCAACAACAACAACAACAACAACAACAACAACAACAACAAAAGCCAAGCATGGTGTTGTGCGCCTGTAGTCCCAGCTACTTGGGAGATTGAGGTGGGATGATCGCTTGAACCCAAGAGTTTAAAGTTACATTGAACTCTGATCATGCCACTACACTCCAGCCTGGGTAACAGAGTAAGACCCTGTCTCAAATGTAAATAAATAAAAATAAAGGACAGTGTATGTTACACTGCAGTCAGTCAATCAGTATTTGTTTCCTGACATATATGTTAAAATTATAACAATAAAGGAATCATATACAGTCGTGATTTTTGATGACAGGTGGTTTATCTATCCATTGCATGATTACTCAGTCTCAAATTTTGGGCTGAATAGTTATTAGTTTGTTAAGATGGTAGATCATTGTAAGATGCTTACCATTATATATACATATATGTATATATATATGTGCGTGTGCATATATATATCCCTGTATATGCACACATGCACACAGATTTATACATATATAGCATACATACTATACATATATATTAACACATATGTATAATAAAACTAAGAATAACCATATGGATGCTATATATATATATATATGCATACACATTGTCTTAAACTGCTGTTATTTTATTGTTTGGCTCAGAGTTGTCAAATAATACCAGTTAGACAAATAATACCAGAGTAAATAATACCAGAGTTGTCAAATAATACCAGTTAGAGTGCACAGAAAAAAAAAAAATAAAGATTGTTTTTGGTTTCAAGAAATAGACAGCAAATCCCATCACTATAAGAATCCCTTAAAAATGGCTTTTAAATTAATCTCAACAGAGTGGCCATCACTATAATGAGGGGGGCTTGGCAGAACTACCTAAGGCTCCATTCTCCTGCTGTGACAAACAACAAACCCTATACTTAGAGTCTGCTTGCATTGCTGAGTGAAATCTGTCATGTTACTTCCTATAAAGCCCCTGAATGTATTTGTGGTTTGGGACTGCTCTACAAAGTCTTGGTAGAATTGTAGTTATCAGCTATTCACTGCTATCACAAACCACAAAATTACTATTTATTTTTTGCAATTATCTACATTCAACACTTCTTCCCAACCCTTCAATGACTAGTTTAGGTGTCTGGTAATTTTCTTTGGACCCCAACATCATCTTTGTTCATAGCTAGACTTCTTTATTCATTGTTATGACAAACATCTTTACAAAAACCTCTCTAATATGTTTTTTATAGAGGCCATTTTTAGCCCTTCTTTTGATCTCTTGATCAAAATTACCGTACTGGAGTTTTTCATACATAATGCCAAGCATTTAAATTATCAGTCATAAAGGACCAAAAGCAAGAGAAAGTAAATAGATAACCGAAACAGACCCTCAGAAAAATTACGCATTGTAGTTAACAAACACAAATTTAATATAAATAATACTAATATTTTCAAGAAAATAAATAAAAGGGAATTCCAGCAGGGAAGTTGATCAATAAGGTAGAATCAAGTACAAATTCTAATGTTACAATATAAATTAATAGACATTAGAAACACAAGAAATTAAGAATATAGACTCAGAGAATTCAGGGGAACTTAAGGATTCAAAATTCTCAACTGACCCTATTCATGTATCTCCAGTCCAAGTCTAACAGTCCAATCTCTTCTCTATGAAAACTATTGGCATAAGAGAAGTGCACTTGGCAGGGGCCAAAAGCAAAGAAAATGCATAGTCTCTGATGGAAACTAGCTTTAATCTGATTCATTGGGATAAATTGAAGCACAACCATACATCAAATTGGCCTCCCTCACAGAAAGGAGTTCAACTATTGGTATTAATATGTCAGTTAATTGTCAGCTGATTGCCAAAGATAGGGATGAGGATTGGGGGTATTGGACAGAAATTCCCAAAGTAGATGTTTCTATCTGGTCAACAACAGTTCTGTAGATAAAGGATAAAGCTGTGAGCTGTAGGAGTGTACATGCCAGTAAAAATGAGCTGGGTGGGTAAATTAGTTAGAGTTTTTCAGAGAAACAGAACCAATAGGAAAATATGTATACCTACATATCTAGTAATATAGATATATCATGTGAACTAATTCTGTATAATAAATGTCTTATATATGTCTGTGTGTATATATATATACATATATGCAAAAGATACATATACACACATGAGAGATATTCAAAAATTTTATGAAAAATGCATATTTTTAAAAAACTATACATGTATTTCAATTTTTTTCCACCAAAGTAGATTTGTACTAACTCATTATAACACATCTGAACAAGATATAGTATGAGGCACTAAGAAGGGTAAGACATCAGTCTGAAAAGACACTATCAGTACAACATAAATTTTGCAAAAATTGAAGCAAAAACAAACATCAATTTTATGGTGAAGCTTGGGTGGAATAATGGTGAAATCTTTAATCCTTTATGAAAAGTTTATGGAAACAATGACCTAAAGAAATCAGCAGCTTACAAACGGATAATTCATTTTAAGGGAGACAAAACAATGTTAAAGATGAAGTCTGCAGCAACAGATCATTCATATCAATTTGTGAAAAAGAAATTAATTTTGTTTATGCCATAATTGAAGAAAACTAATGATTAACAGCAGAAACAATAGCCAATATCAAAGATATCTCAATTGATTCAACCTACACAATTCTGACTAAAAAAACTGAAGTTAAGCAAACTTTCCACTTGATGGGTGCCAAAATTGTTGTAGCCAGATTGGCTGCAGACAAGAGCAGAGCTTTCAATGGAAATTTAAAGCAAGTAGGATCAAGATCCTTAAGCATTTACTTGAAGAATTGTAACAGGAAATAAAACATGGCTTTACCAGTACAATCCTGAAGACAATGCCCATAGTGATGGCTATCAAGAGTTGGAAGTGATCCAGTCAAAGCAACAGTAGCATGAGCAAAACAAAGCAAATGCTATCATGAGCAAAGGTCATTGCAACAGTTTTGGGGAATCCTCAAGGCACTTTGCTTGAGCATTCCCCAAAACTAGCTGGACCCCTTGCCTCCAGGAGAGGACAATTTGATGTATAATTTGTGCCTCAGATTAGGGAACAAAGTGAGATCAGATTAAAGCTAGTTTCCATCAGAGAATATGTGCTCTTTTTGCTTTTGGCCCTTCCCCAATCCACTTTCCTCAGTTTCCTTATTCCAAAAGAATATCCAATATTTATTGGCTTTCTGGAGAGACAATTGCTTCTTGTGAGAGTACTTTAAGAAACGGAAAGTTTTAGCAGAAAAACACCTGTGAAAGCTTCACCAAAGAGTCCTCTACTATGATAACACTTCTGCTCATTCCTATCATCAAAAAAGGGTTTTTTTTATAAGAGTTTTGATGCAGAGTCATTAGGTATCTACCATACAGTTTTAATTTAGTCCTTTCTGACTTCTTTTTGTTTCTTAATCTTAAAAAAATCTTTAATGAGTACTCACTTTTACTTTAGGTGATAAAGTAAAAAAGACTGCATTTATGTGGTTAAGTTCCCAAGACCCTTAGTTCTTCAGGCATGGACTAAATGGCTGGTGTGATCACTTAAAATAGTGTCTTGAACTTGAAGGAGCTTGTTTGAGCAATAAAGTTGATATGCTTTATTTTTGTCTTTGAATTTTTAATGAATTTTTGAAGTCCCCTCATATTGTGTCAGCCAACTCCTTATCATAAATTTTCCTCATATAACATATGTATTATAAGGAGTTGGCTCACATCATTATAAAAGCTGAGAAGTCCCACAATCTGGTGTAACACCAGTCTGAATCCAAAGGCCTGCCAACCAGGAGAGCCAATGGTACAAGTTCTAGTTTGAGTCCAAAAGCTTGAAAAACAGGACAGCTGATAGTGTGATTACAGGTCAAAAGTCAGCAGACTTGACACCCAAGAAGTTTTGATGTTTCAATTCAAGTTAGAAGACAGGAAAAGACTGCCATCCCAGTTTGAGGTAGTCAGTAAAAAGGAGTACCTTTTTACTCAGTCTTTTTGTTACATTCAGGTCTTCAATTGATTGAAAGTGTTAATCTGATCCAGAACACCCTCACAGACACATTGTGGATAATGTCTGCCAGATTTCTGAGTATTCTGTGGCTTAGTCACATTGATGCATAAAATTAATTATCACAGCAGGCAACACAGCATCTAATACATCTAAGAAAAAGAGCATATGCAAGGAAATCAAGATGATTATCAAATAATAGGATTTAAATATATGAAGAATTACAATACTTGACAAAATCACATAAAAGGCTGAAAGAATAAATATAATTAATAAGGTCTTTGTATTTGGTAATAGATGATAAAGTAATAATTTAAATTAGACAATGTGCCAAGGTGTTTTCTTTACTTATTTAAATATGACTTAATCTAAAAGTTATTCCAGCTAATAGAAAAATATATAACTAACGATGAAATAAAAATAGAGAAGTGGGAAATAATACCATAATAATAACAATAAAATATTGGTTAACATAAAAGCCAAAAAGGAAGAAAGAATATAGAGATATGGGACAACTTTATTTCTAAATGTATTAATAAGTGGCATATTTAAACCCACATATGTCAGTAACTACATTAAAAAGTAGTAGACTAAGTAATTTCTAAATTTATAATTGTATTAAAAATATGTAATTCAATGCTGTTTTTGAGATACAGAGTTGAATACATATGCACTGTAAAGTTGAATTAAAAGGATCGAAGAAATTATAGCAGACAAATATTAACCAAAAGAAGGCTAGAATACCTGCAATGTTATATGAAAAGTAGAATTTAATACAAGAATGATAACTAAGATGAATAATCATATTTCATAACGATAAACATGTCCATCCACAGGAAAATTTTATGAATCTCAATATGTATTCAGTTATTAGCATGGTCTCAAAATGCATAAAACAGATGGATATTAATAAAAGGAGAAATGAACAAATCTCCAGTTACACTCAAAAATTTTCACACATATCTCTCAGTAAGGTATAGTAAAAGTAGACCAAAATACTCATGAAGAATATAGTATATTTGAAAAATAACATTTGCAACTTTATCTAATTGACATTTATATAATATTGCATTAAAACTGCAAAATTCGTTTCTTTCAGTGTATATGATACATTTATCAAACTGGTCACGTGCTCTGCCATAAATCAAATATTACTTTTGTCACAGAATTACAATAAATGAAGTATGTTCTCTGATAATAGTAAGAAGACACTCATAATAAAAAAAATAAAATTTTTATACATTTATAAATTGACTCATTTCTAAATAATCCATAAGTCAAAAAGGAATCACATTAAAAAGGAGAAAGTGATTTTAAATTAAATAAAATGGCACACTAAATATAGTAGTGGATAAACCTAGGACAGTAGCCAAGAAAAATGTATGTTTATGCTGAAAAAGTTTTTAAAAACTTAAGTGAGCTAAACATCTATCAAAATGAATTGTGGATAGAAATTCAAAGTAAACCAAAGAAAATAGAGAAATAGAAATAATAAAAATAAGAACAAAAATTAATGATAAACAATGCAAACAAAATAAAGGAATAATACTTACTTGATAATTGAAAGAAATCTAGTAAGACTAATAAGAAAAAAGAGTAAAACAAAAAATTACACAGATCAGGAATGAAAAAGGACATTTCTACAAAGCCTACAGATACTTACATGATAATAATAACAGAATATTATGAGTAAATTTAAAACAATACTTTTGAAAAATTATAACTAATTAATAAAATCCTAAAAGAAAATACCTCCTACTCAAGCAGGCATGGACACATAATGAAAATCTGAAAACATATACATAAACACTCACACACGTACACACACAAACACACGCACACATATACACATATAAAGAAAATCTAAAAGAAAAATATTTGCCTAAAGAAAACTCCTCTAGGCCAAAATGAATTTACCAATTTTTTTTCAAACATTTAAAGAAAAAAATATCCTTTCTAATTTACAATATTAAGAAAAAAAAAGAAGAAAATCATATAATCATTGTAACACATACAGAAAAAATCATCTGGTAAGATCAAAAGTCATTCGTTCTCTAATATATTTTCTCTCATATATATGTCATGTGTATATACATATAGGTGTGTGTGTATATATGTTTAAATATATGCAAAAGACAAATCAATAAAATAAAATGTGAGTAGGGAACTCACAAAAAAGATATCTCTACGGCCAAATACTAGAAATAATATTCAACCTTACTAGTCGTCAAAAAATTTCAAATTAAAACCACCATTCTGCATCACTACATACCTACCAGAATGCTTAAATTAAAACAAATGACAATACTAAATTTTCTTGAGGATTTGTAGCAAATGAAGATTTTATTTATATCTAATTCAAAAATGTACAGTATTATTTAAAATAGCCAAAAACCGGTAACAAAGTGAAAGGCTATCATCAAGAGAATGGACAAATGCCTTTTTTTATATTTGTAAAATGGTATACTAAACATCAGTGAAAATGAACAGAATGCTGCCGTGTGGCACAACATGGATGAATGTCCTGGATGTGACACCAAATACAAGAAGCCACACACAAATGATTCTTATTTTATGATTCCCAAAACTGATAACATTAATTAATGATGTTAGAAGTGAGACTGATTGGCCAGGCATGGTGGCTCACACTTGTAATCCCAGCACTTTGGGAGGCCGAGGCAGGTGGATCAACTGAGGTCAGGAGTTCAAGACCAGCCTGGCCAACATGGTGAAACCCCATCTCTACTAAAAATACAAAAATTAGCTGGATGTGGTTATGGGGGCCTGTAATCCCAGCTACTCAGGAGGAGCTACTGAGGCAGAAGAGTTGCTTGAACCTGGGAGGCACTGGTTGTAGTGAGTTGAGATTGCGCCACTGCACTCCAGCCTGGGCGAAAAGAGAAAAAACTCCGTCTCAAAAAAAAAAAAAAAAAGTGAGAGTGATCTTCTTCGCCACTGCACTCCATCCTGGGAAAGAGCAAAACTCCATCTCAAGAAAAAAAAAAAAGTGCGTGTGGTCTTTAACTCTGTGGAAGAGAGAGACACAATGACCAGAAGGAGACACAGCATAAGAGGCCTTTAGGATGTAGATAATATTGTAGTCCATGATTTGAATTGTGGTTACACAATCATGTTAATTTTCAAAAATTCTTCAAGCCATGCACTTTCTGTATTTTGTCAGTCATTAAAAAATATGATTTGTGTAATTATGTTATGCTTCATAAAGAAAATTATTTAAAAATAATACAGCTTGAATATTTCATTCAGTTTGTTGGGCTTGGATTCTTGACGGTAGCACAAGAAACTGGGAGGTTTATATGATGCCCAGAAAATGGAGTAAAGTATTTTTGTTCACATAAATGTCTCTCCTTACCTTTTCTCCACTGCTGAATCTTGCAGCTCTAGAGTTTTCTTGTGTGTTACTTGTAACTTGTTCACTAATCAGTCAAATGAACTCACAAAAAGGTCTTTTCTTCCTCATTACTGCTCTCAGAGCCTCATTACTTAATATCCAGCACCAGTGGCAACTAAGAGCCAATATTTTTAGAATCTTGACTGTAATTCAGGTATAGGTCTAATTTCCTTTCTTATCTCTCTTCTGAGTAAAAAATGACACAAAGAAAACTACAGGCCAGTATGTCTGGTGAATGTGGATGCAAAAATCCTCAATGATATACTAGAAACCAAATTCAATCATACATTAGAAAGATCATTCATCATGACCAAATGGGATTTATCCCTGGAATGCAAAAATGGTTCAAAAAACGCAAATCAATGCACTACATCATTTCAACAAAAGGAGAGATATAAAGCATTTCAATTGCTGCTGAAAAAAGGGTTGGTAAAATTCAACATTCCTTCATGATAAAAACACTCAAAAAATTGGGCACAGAAGGAACATACCACGACATAATAATAGCCATATACAATAGACACACAGCTCGCATCATACTGAATGGGGAAAAACTGAAATTCTTTCCTCTGTAATCTAGAACATGAAGAGAATGCCCACCAACACCATTATTATTCAACAGAGTGCTGGAAGTCCTACCTAGAACTATCACACAAGAAAAAGAAACACTGGGCATCCAAATTTGAAAGGAAGAAGTCAAATTATCCTTGTTTACAGATAATACAATTTTACATTTGTAAAAACCTAAAGAATTCACAAGAAAACTGTTAGGACTGATAAACAAATTTCAGTAAAGTGCACAATACAAAATTTACAGGCAATAATCAGTAGCATTACTATATGCCAACAGTAAATAATGTGAAAAAGAAATGTAAAAAAGCAATTTTATTAGTAATAGCCACACATAAAAATTAGACACTTAGGAATTAACCAAAAACATGAAAGTTATCTATAATGAAAACTATAAAAGAAATTGAAAAGAATCACAAAAATGGAAAATAGTTCATGAAAGAAATTGAAGAAGACAATTAAAATGGAAAAGTATTTTATGTCCATGGATTGGAAGAATCAACATTGTTAAAATGTTTATACTAACTATAGCAATGTGCAGATTCAATGCAATTCCTATCAAACTGCCAATGACATTCTTCACAGAAATAGAAAAAAAACAATTCTAAAATGTATACCAAACCATAAAAGTCCCAGAATAGCTAAAGCTATCTTAAGCAAAAAGAACAAAACTGAAGGAATCACATCATCTGACTTCAAATTATTCTACAGTGTTATAGTAACCTAAACTGTATGGTACTGACATAAAAACAGACACATAAAACATTGAAATAGAATAAAGAACCCAGAAAGAAATCCACACACCTACAGTGATCTCATTTTTGACTAAGGTGCCAAGAACATACACCAGGGAAAAGACAATCTGGTGCTAAGAAAACTGGACATTCATATGCCAAATAATAAAACTAGATGCTTATCTCTTGTCATATACAGAAATAAAATCAAAATGAATTAACAGGTTAAATCTAAGACCTCAAAGTGTGAAACTACTACAATAAAACTTTGGAGAAATCTCCAGGACATTAGTTTGATCAAAAATTTCTTGAGCAATACCCCACAAGCACAAGCAATCTAAGTACAAATGGACAAATGGGATCCTCACATCAAGTTAAAGGCATCTGCACAGCAAAGGATACAATCAACAAAGTGAAGAGAAAGCCCAAAGAATGGCAGAAAATATTTGCAAGCTATCCATCTGAGAGGAGATTAATAACCAGAACACATAAAGAGCTCAAGCTACTCTACAATACAAAAAAAAAAATTAAAAAAAAAAATTCTAACAATTCAATCAAAAAATGGGCAGAAGATTTTAATAGACATTTCTCAAAAGAAGATATGCAAATAGCAAACATGCATATGAAAAGGTACTCAACATCATTGATCATCAGAGAAATACAAATAAAAAGTATAATGATCTATCATCTCACTCCAGTTAAAATGGCTTATATCCAAAAGATAGGCAATAGCAAATGCTGGGAATGTGGAAAAAAGGCAACTCTTATATACTGTTGGTGGGAATATAAGTCAGTACAACCACTATAGAGAAGAGTTTGGAGGTTCCTCAAAACACTAAAAAGTTGAGCTACCATATGAACCAGCAATTCCACTGCTAGGTAGACACCCCCAAAAAAGGCAATCAGTAGACGGAAGAGATATCTGCACTCCTATATTTGTTGCAACACTGTTTACAATTAACTAAGATTTGGAAGCAACCTAAGTATCCATCAACAGATGAATGGATAAAGAAAATGTGGTACACATTCACAATGGAATGCTACTAATCCATAAAAAAGAATGTGATCGAGTCATTTGCAAAATGGATAGAACTGGAGTTCATTGTGTTACATGAAATAAGCCAGGCACAGAAAGACAGACATTGCATGTTCTCACTTATTTGTGGGATCTAAAAATCTAAACGATTGAATGCATGGACAGAGAGAGTAGAAAGATGATTACCAGAAGCTGGGAAGGGTAGTGAGGGGCTGAAGGCAGGTGGGGGTGGTTAATGAGTACCAAAAAACATAGATAGAAAGAATAAATAAGACCTATTATATGACAGCACAATAGGGTGACTATAATCAATAACTTAATTGTGCATTTTTAAAAAAAGAGTGTAATTGGATTGTTTGTAACTCAAAGGACAAATGGTTGAGCACATGGAAACCCCATTCTCCATGATGTGCTTATTTCATATTGTCTGTGTCAAAACATCTCATGTAACTCATATGTGTATATGCATATACACACACACTATGTACCCAGAATTTTTTTTTTAATTAAAGAAAAAATTCACCAACTAGTAGCAATTAGCATTATTTACTTCAGTTGGTAAAAAATAAAACATTTCCATAGGAATCTACTGCAAAAATACGGTTATTAATATATATAGAGCTAGCTTTTTGATCTCTCAAATACTGGAAGTTAATTACCTCTGTGAAATAAAACAACACAGAAGCTATCAAAACAAATAAAATCAGTGGATTGGACATTTCAAGACTTACAAATGCAGACAACCCTCAACTTATAATTCTTCAACCTACAATTTATTTCATTTAAAATGGTGTGAAAATTCCTTTAAAATTGCAGCAGATTTGCTACAATCCTGGGCTGAAGATGGCGTTATATCCAGATAAACTTGTGATAAATTGAAAATATTATAAATCAAAAGTGTTTTTTGATATCAACAAACAATTTTGAATTACAAATCAAAATCGATTTTTTATTTACAAATCAAAAAACACTTTTGATTTACAATATTTTCAATTTACAAGAGGTTTATCAAAACGCAATTCCATTTTTAAATCCAAGAATATTGTTTATGTTGATGCTTTTCAATCAAAGAAAGCAGGATCACTGTGCAGTTGAACCGAAAGTGAGCGTATTGGCTCACTGAAACAAGGGAGCAAGTAGAGCATGGGATTTGGAGGTGTGGGCACACAGCTTCTCAGTAAAAGGTTTAAATACAGGCTTCTTACAGGCTTGGGCTTATATTTAGGGATTTGGAGAAGATTCAATAAAGCATGATTTTGTTCTGAATTGTAGAAAGAGTAGAGGTGGTTATATGAGTATCTTAATAATTTTATCTAGAAGTTAGGAAGGCAGAAAAAAAATGTAATAGTCTGAAAAGCAGAAGTTACTTATGTTACTGGGAGAGGAGGACATTTTGTTTGTTATTTAGACATATTATCATTTTGTCTGCATTTGAACATGATTACGAGGAGCTGTTGCTTTGGTTTTGCCCCATCTTGGTCTCGGAGTAGCCTCGTCTAATGTTAATTTATTGTGAAATCATCTATGATCCATGAGAAAACACTATGGTTGTCTCTAACAATGAGCAGTCATTGGGGTTATTTTTCTTTTTAAGCACAAATGTAGAAAATATAGTCAAGATTTGCATGAACAAGAAGGAAATTGTATTTTAATCAATAATAATACTTAGAAATGAAAAGTTTTGTATTTTGTTT
>NW_012105165.1:1286888-1299749 GCF_000951045.1 Mandrillus leucophaeus
AAAGGGTTTCACCATGTTGGCCAGGCTGGTCTCGAACTCCTGACCTCAGGTGATCTACCAGCCTCGGCCTCTCAAAGTGCTGGGATTACAGACATGAGCCACTGTGACCAGCCTGGTTGCCCATTTTTATGGTTATTTCTTGATTATATGCTAAACAAGGGGTGGGTTATTCTTGCCCCATTTTTTAAGACCATATAGTGTAACTTCCTGATGTCACCATAGCGTTTTTAAACTTTTACTGCACTGGTGAGAAAACAATTGTCTGTGGATAATAAAAAGTCTTAGCCACTATTAAAGCCACAATTGATAAGGAAATTTTGGTTACTTCTGTGGTATGCAATAATTTTACATAACAATTATAATTATTAATAACATACACTAAGTCATGTCATAATTACAGGAGTTTTTCATAATTTTGGAACACCCGCCAATAACTGTTTATACAAATACAGTCCAAAGAAAGCCAAATATCATTTCATACTTGAGAATGCTTTCTGTATGATTTTTATACCAAATAAGCCAAATTTCACTTTTACATTAGTATACTATTAATGTTAAACCCAATTCTTAATAAAATCTTATAGACATATCTACCCAATTTTAAGGTTTGACCACAAGGTAAGATTCTCATAAATCTTTAAACCCTTTACAATTTTTGTTAAGAAGCTCATTTTATAATGCATGCCCGTGCTCACAGAAAATAGGAGGTGTCGCTACGGGCAAAATAACAACAGACACAGTGTGCTTTTACAAGTCATTGGTGTGACAAAGTGAACTTACTATCAATATCCATTTTTTTCATTCTTCTATAGTGGTAGGAGCTCAATATATTTAGTCGAGTACAAGACAAGGTGACTATAACTCAGACTTATTTTGAGATAGATACAGCCATTTGACTAAGCTCAGTCAATGAACTAGAAGCAGCAGCATCATGTGGTCAAGTCTTGGAAACTTCTGGAGACATAAGACTGTGTTCCTTGCCTCTTTCTACTGTTTGCCTTCCTCTGCTGTGTAGTATGCAAGTGGAAACAGCTAAGGCCCTAAGTTAAAGTCTATCTGTGGCAGATATACAAGAGAGAAGGAGCCTGGGACTCAGACAGTGGATGGTAATGGCAGTCTTGGACTCTACCTGGACATTTACATGATACAAAATAAACTCCTATCTCATTTTAGTCACTGCTATTTTAGTTTTTCTGTTCTTCTCTTAAACCTAATAATACTTATTGATACAGTAAATAATAAGAAAATAAAATGGGCCAAGATTTCCTCAAGACAAATGACAATACTAGTACCAGGGCCTAGAAATTAAGCCTGAGGCCTTCTTCATTTAAGTGTGTGAACCTGAAACTCTTTTATTAAGTCACAACTCTAAGAATAAGTACTGACAGGTAGTGTTGAAATGGTCTTTGCAAAGTTATAACTGAGGAAATAATGACAGTGAAAAAAATCGGAACTAACTGATTCTGTCTTGCTTCTAACCTTTAAGCTGTCCTTGTTCATTTCTTGGCATAGGTAGAACTAACTTTGTTAAGGAATTCAGTTCATGGTTTAACTGTGAAACAAAATTGATAATAGCCCTTTCCCGAAAAGACCCTCTTCTTGCCTGGGGACCAGTCTGCCTTTGCAGGACTCACAAATTAGCTACAAGATTAGAAATGGCAATTTAGGGGTCATGCAGCCTCTGCCTCCAAGAGTCTGAACCTCCTTAAATGGCTCTTGGAGATAACATTACTATTGTAAAATCTAAAAGTAGTGCTTGGGATATTTTGCAGACCACGAACTCGATGGATCAGCTGATACCACCCAGCCTGGTAATCTGCCTCAACCAGTTCTGCCATTCCACACAGGAACAGAAAAGAGCAGGAAAAACTCACTTCCACTCCTGCTGATTCCATCTCCAACCTAACCAATCAGCACTCCCCACTTCCCAAGCCCCTACCCGCCAAATTATCTTTAAAAACTCTGATTTCCGAATTCAGGGAGACTAATTTGACTAATAATAAAACTTCAATCTCCCACACAGACAGCTCTGTGCCAATTACTTTCTCCATTGCAATTCCCCTTTCTTTATAAATCGGCTCTGTCTAGATGGTGAACAAGGTGAACCCATTGGGCAGTTACAGTGTCACCTGGCTCATATTATTAAATGCTATATTCAGTAGAAGGAACCGGCCTCTGCTTCATTCATCTGGGATACTGTTTATTATTATTGTTTTATTGTTGTTGTTAAGAGAAGGAGAAGTATTTTTACAGTGTCTTTATATCAGGTAAGGAGACTTAAGATCTACATTTTTTTGGGAAAGGCACCATTATTTTATTGGAAGATCACTATAAATTAACTATTGTACTTACTGCTTTGCATATTAGCCTACCCCCACTACTACATTAACTTTAAAAGTTTATTTTCTGGGATAAAAGATGTAGGATGTACAATAGCTAATTTATAGTGAAAAGACAAACCTGAATTCAGGTTTTCATATTTGCAAGTTTGGGTTCTCAAGTTATTCAGCTACTAGGAAGAGGCTAATATGAATTAACAGAATTAATAGAATTCAGGTTTTCATATTTTCAAGTTTGGGTCCTCAAGTTATTCAGCTTATAAGACAAAGGAAACTTCCTAGAAGTGTTCTGGAGCTGGGAAGGATGATGAGGAATGTGATGTGGAAAGGAAGGCAGAGAGATTGAAAGTTGGTATTTATTCAACACTTACTTTGTCAATCACTCAGTTAGGCACTAACACACTACAATACACAGAAAAAAGCATGAGAGATACTAAGAAAACAGAGGCTGAAAATTGCATATTTGGGGCTGAAACCCAAGGGTCACATATCCCTGGACATTAAGAGACACATTGACCAGTATCCTTCCCCATCATTCCATTATCTCTAACTTTCTACACATTGACCTTTCCTACTTTCTGTACACAGACTTCATCCTATGTTTATTGTGGAAAAATCTCTTATCCCAGAAAATAAATTTTTAAAGTCAGGATAGCTCCACATAAATGTGTTATCTAAACAAGGCTGATGGTACAGTATTTAGTTCAAAGAGCGTATAGATCAACATTTATATTATCTATTCAATGAACCACAGATTAATATTAGAAACATATTTATGACTTTATGCCAAGAAAATATTTCATTGTATCATTTATAAAACCAAATAGAAAACTGTTTCAAAACACTTAGAAATTACAGATATAATAATAAAGTTTGGTAATAAACATATTATTATAAATTTTATTATGTTTCATTAACCTAGCCCATTAATCATTCTTATATATACACCAAAAGTTTAATCATTGTAACTTTATATTTGTGAAGTCTGGTAATATGTTTTTTTTTATTTTCTTGGTATTTTCTTCTGTTTATTCTTTCACATGAATGTAACATTGTTTTGCCCAGTTAAAAAAGTTTTAACATTTATTGTTACATTATTGTATATATTTAGATGAGAAGACAGAGAGAGGAGAGAGAAATGTCCACAACATTATTGAATCTTTCATATAGAAGTAGTCTTTATTTACTTCTACATACTTTCATAACATATAGCATGTACCATTATGATATAAACATCTGGTTACATTTACTTTTTAAAATTTAAGTTTCAGGTTACATTTTATTTGTAAATTTCTGGTTATATTTAACTTCTTAATTTTAAGGATATGTGAATATTATTTTATAATCTCTTTTCTGCATTCCGCTTTCATTAAATTGTTTTCATTATCCCAACTAAATGATTATCTAAGATAATTATTTCTCTGTTTCCTATGAATAATGCATATTTTATTATTCTGTAAAAGCTTCATTCTTTTTTCATTCTTGCTAGAGTTACACATTTGGATATATGACTCTTGGCTCTACTTAAGATTATTGTAACTGATTTCCCTTCTCAGATCTACAGCTAAAAAAAGAGCAGATATGCTTTGCTCTACATGTAGTTTTCATTTATACCACATATTAATGTAGTGAACACTCTTGTACCCTAGTGGAATCTTTTAACTTAAAGCCTAGTTTTCAGATATGTTTTCCTATTAAAGCATCTGGAATATAAATCTCCCTGCACTGGTATCAGGAGTGAAATAATTTCTGAGCCTACATACCTTGAATTACTCTCTCGGTGGCAAGTCTTAGTGGCCTTTTTCTCCTGTTTTCTATCATCTCTCTTTTTTTCTCTCTGACTCGGCAAATATGGGGAAAGACTGTTTTAGATGTATTTTTAAATACTATAACCAGAAAATATTTTCCAGTAAAGAGCATCTAAGAATCTTGGGGCATGAGGACGTTAAGTGAGGGAGGAAAATTTTTTCTTTTTTCTTTTTTTGTCAAGAAGTTAATTAAGAATTTTCAGAAATGTATACCATGAAACAAAGGGAATTCTTTAGAGAAACTAGTAAGTCCTAAGGCCAACTTTTGCCCTTTTGCCCTTTGGTGACAAGAAGGACAGGAAAAAATACCCAGGACTTGTGCAAGCAGGAAGTCAGAGCTTGGATTTCTCAGAAAAAAAAGTCCATTTTTCTCAGCAAGTGAATGAAGAAATAACCCACTATGTATAGGCAGCATGGTGATGGGGAACCATGTCTGTCTCAGCCTTAGTTCTAGAGGAGAAGTACAAAAAACAAAACAAAGTGCACTGCTAGAAAGAATCTCTAGGCTGGTTGTGGTGGCTCACGCCTGTAATTCCAGCACTTCTGGAGGCCAAGGCAGGTGGATCATTTAAGCTCAGGAGTTCAAGACCAGCCTGGCCAATATGGTGAAACCCTGTCTCTACTATAAATACAAAAATTAGCTGGGTGGTGGTGGTGCGCGCCTGTAATCCCAGCTACTCGGAGGCTGAGGCAGGAGAATTGCTTGAGCCTGGGAGGTGGACGTTGCAGTGACCTGAGATTGCGCCACTGCACTCCATCTTGGGTGACAGAGGGAGACTCCATCTCAAAACAAAACAAAACAAAAACAAAACAAAACAAAAAATCTCTAATCACCCACTCTCAACTCATAACCACCCACCTGAAGAATCTGCTGAAAATGTATTTTAAGGTAGTCCCTAATTCGTAGTCAGCAAGACCTTTAACAGAATGAGAGAAAAGTCCTGTCTGGAGACGTGCACATTACAACTGGGACTCAAAGAATTACCACAAGTAAAGGTTTACATATCACAGGCTTGAATAAATAAATAAATAAATAAATAAATAAATAAATAAATAAATAAATGAATAAATAAATATCAGGATGCGAATCCTACCCTTAGAAGTAATGAAAAGCAAAGGATATAGCTATCACTTTAGACTATATGTTATACTATATGAGACAGAGGACTTGAATTATGATATATTTAGGTTTCTTTCTTTTTTTCTTTTTTTTTTGAAGATTTTAAAAAATGTATTGACCAGACTGGCCAACATGATGAAATCCCGTCTCTACTAAAAGTACAAAAATTGGCTGGGCGTGGTAGCACTTTCCTGTAATCACAGCTACTTGGGAGGCTGAGACAGGGGAATCACTTGAGCCCAGGAGGCGGAAGTTTCAGTGAATGGAGATTGTGCCACTGCACTCTAGCCTGGGTGACAGTAAGAGACCTGTCTCAAAAAAAATTGTATTTTGTAATGAGAAATAAAAATTGCACATATTTACAGTGCATTACATTATGTTTTTATATCTGTATACATTGTGCAATGTCTAAATCAAGCTAATTAACATATACATTATTACTTCATATTATTTTTTGTGTGTGATGAGAACACTTAAAATCTACTCAAGCAATTTTCAAGTATACAATCAATATATTGTTATATATATAACAATATATACATAATATATAATATATAATAATATATTACAATATTTATGTTGCTTAATATCATAAATACATGACTTTACAGCAGGTTTTGTATATTTTGTATAATACAAAATGTAATATTCAATAATATTTATTTCTCTTTTGTTAATATTTAGTTCACTACCCAAAAAAATCTGTAGAGCTATTTTCTCCACAACAGTCCCTCCATGAGTGGTACTAATTTTGGATGATATTCATCCCTTTATGATGGATGATTTTTTTTCTTAATATCTACCAAATGATGTACATCTGCCAGTAGAAACAGAAGGCTTTGAGAGGGTTACATAGATGATTTTTAGCACCTGTCACAGCCTCATACCATAAGATAAATTATGGAGGCTGGGCACGGTGGCTCATGCCTGTAATCCCAGCATTTTGGGAGGCCAAGGCGGGTGGATCACGAGGTCAGGAGTTCGAGATCAGCCTGGCCAAGATGGTGAAATCCTGTCGGTATTAAAAACACAAAAATTAGCCTGGCACAGTGGCAGGCACCTGTAATCCCAGCTACTCGGGAGGCTGAGGCAGGAGAATCTCCTGAACCTGGGAGGCGGAGGTTGCAATGAGCCGAGATAGCGCCACTGCACTCAAGTCTGGGTGACAGAGCAAGACTCCGTCTCAAAAGAATACATAAGTAAATAAATAAATTATGGAAACATGTTTGTTTAAAACATAAAAAAAAGTATAATTTTGTAGTAAGCTTTAATCTATACTTTTACAGAATGAACTGCTCACAGATATCATTTTTAAGGAGAAATATATAGTAGAATATATTTAATTTTTTTTTTTTTTAGACAGAGTTTTGCTCTTGTTGCCCAGGCTGCAGTGCAATGATGCAATGGTGCAATCTCGGCTCACTGCAACCTCTACCTCCCGGGTTCAAGGGATTCTCCTGCCTCAGCCTTCTGGGGTAGCTGGGATTACACAAAATTTTTCTAAGTATAAACATAATAAACAAAACATTTCAAATGGAAATTACTTTATAGAATTCTAGGAATAATAGGCAATGGCACCCAAATATGAATTGTTTTAAAATAAAATCTATGGCATTAATTTCAAAATATTCAGATTACATGTATGCATTCACAGACAATACATTATCAGGCATATCTAAAAGGTAATCTAAATTTGGAAAGCTTAAAAAGGAAAATATGCTATGAAATATTTTGTCAATTCCCAACTCTCTCACAGAAATAAATATAAGTGAGAAGCATGTTCATATTTCTTTCTCATTCACATTGGACTGCATGTAATATTGCTCTGTGTGTGTCCATTAGAAATTATATACAACCTTTTTTTCAAATTCCTACTAATAATTCATTGATTGAGATGAACTTTTATCAAAGAACAACAAAGATTTGTGATGTGGGGACTCTCTCTGGCCTTGGATATTTAGATTTCTCCACTCCTTTCCGTTCGGTTTAATTCTTATCCATAGGCGTTCATTGTTTTAAGCATATTTTTACACCTTACCACATATGTAATAAATACAAAAATTGATCATTTTCATACTTTTGGAGGTTGAGTGAAGCTCCTTGGACATCTTTTGAGCAGGAACTTTTGGATTGTGAGGGTAGCTACACTGACAGCAGTTCAGTTAGCAATTGCTAAATTTAGTTAAAAGTAATGTAACTATTTGTTTGATGTTAATGTTTCACCTAGAGAATTTGAAACAACATTCAAAAAGCTTTTTTAACTTTATTTCTTTGTGATAAGACTTTTATTACAGCCAATAGTTCTTTTAAAATGCATAATAGACTTTACATTAGTTATAGTAAAAATGTAGAAATATTGAAGATAATTTAAAAAGATGGCTTAATAATTTGAAAATAATATTTGTCTGTTAAATATATTGTTATGCTAAAAAGGCAGCATTTTTGTATTAAGTTGTTGCAAAAGTAATTGTGGTTTCTGTGATTGAAAGTAATGGCAGAAACCGTAATTTCTTTTACACCAATCTCTTCTAGTACATTCCTTGCTGAATTAAAGAAAAGTATTTAAATGAATGAATATTTGGAACATATTTGTGTCTGAAACTCTAGGAAGTTTTACATTCATTTAAGTCTTACATTCATTTAAACAAGTAATGAAGAATAAAGTATAACATTTCCCTTTTTTATCTACAGAATTGTTTATCTTTCTTCTCACCTCCTTCCTAGATTACTCATTCATTAAGGCCTGATCTTTCCCTTAACGTGAAAACCTTAAATGAGTTTTGTTGTCAGTTAATAGTTTCCTCGTTTTTGTTCTTAACACTTAAAATACATTTCCTTGAAGAGTTAATCATGAATTCATTATAATTGTACCTACTTGACTACTTTGTTGCAGGTTTTAAGGTTCTAGATATCAGAGCAATTCTAATTCAGCTTTATGTACTAAATGTAAAATTAGATGATGAGACTGACTGAACGAATGAATGAATGACTAGATAGTAAACAAGTAAAGGAAGTATTGGTTTGCATTTCCCTGATGATTAATGATGACGAACATTTTTTCGACTATCTGTTGTTGATTTTTATGTCTTCTTTTGAGAAATGTCTATTCTGCTCTTTTGCCCATTTTTGACTAGGTTATTTGATTTTTTTGCTGTTGAGTTGAGTTTCTTATTTATTCTGGATATTAACTTCTTGTTAAATGCATAGTTCACAAATAATTTCTTCCTTTCTGTCGGTTTTCTCTTCACTCTGTTGTTTTCTTTGCTGTGCACAAAGTGTTTAGTTTAATGTAATCCTATTTGTCTATTTTTGCTTTTATTGCCTGTGCTTTTGAGATCTTAATAAAAAAATCTTTGCCGAGAAGCATTTGCATTATTTTTTCTAAGTTTTCATAGTTTCAGGTCTTACATTTAAGTATTTAATCAATCTAGAGTTGGTTTTTGTATACAATGACAGATAGGTGTCTAGTTTCATTCTTCTGATGTGGAAATCCAGTTTCCTCAGCACCATTTATTCAAGAGAATGCCCTTTCCCCAGTTTTTGTTTTTGGTGCCTTTGTTGAAAAGCAATTGGCTGTAAATGTGTGGAAATGCAAATGCAAATCAAAACCACAGTGAGGTATCACCTCTTCTCAGTTAGAATGGCTATTATCCAAAAGACAAAAAAATAACAAATTCTGGCAAGGACGTGGAGAAAGGGAAACTTATGCACTGCTGGTGGAAATGTAAATTAGTACAGCCATTATGGAAAACTATGGAGGTTACACGCACATACACACACACACACAGAATTAAAAATAGAACTACCAAATGATCCAGCAATCCTATTACTGGGTGTATACCCAAAGGAAATAAAATCAGTATGTCAAAAAGATATCTATACTTACATGCTTATTGCAGTACTATTTACAATATACAAAATATGAAATTAGCCTAAATGTCTATCAGAGGATGAATGGATAAACAAGATGTGTTATGTATATATACAAAATGGAATACTATTCAGCCATAAAACAAAATAAAATCCTATTATTTTCAGCCACATAGATGAACCTAGAGGACATTATGTTATGTAAAATAAGTCAGATAAAGAAAGACAAATATCACATAACCTCAGATGTGGAATCTAAAAAAGTTGATTTTATAAAAGTCAAGAGTAGAATGGTGGTTACCAGGGACTGAGGAGAGTAGGGAAGAGAGGTGAACCAAAGAGGTTGGTCAGCAGATACAAAGTTACAGTTAGACAGGAAGAATAATTACTGGTGTTCTATTACACAGAAGGGTGATTATAGCAAACAATAATGTAGTGTGTATTAGAAGATATCTAGAAGGGGTCACAACAAAGGAATGATAAATATTTAAAGTGATGGATATGTTAATTAACTTGATCTGATCATTATAAAATACATGCATTCACTAAAACACCATACTACATCCCATAAATATGTGCAGTTACTATGTGTTAACTCTAAATTTAAAAACATGATTTCTTAATAAGAAAAATAAATGAAATAAACTTTTTTTCTAGAGTCCTCTTTTTCTAGAGTCCTCTTTTTCTGTTTCTCACACTATGCCTGGCATAGACATCTTATCCTCTGCAACTCATGCCAGACGTAAGACTTGATAGGGAAAGTCTTGCTCAGCCCTCTTCAACGTCTTTTTCCCTCTAATCTTGTTCATAGAAGTTTTGTCCAGGGGAAGATATGGTATGACGAGCAGGGAATCAAGTTCAACAGAGGAATAGAAGAAGAATCTTTATACAAAAAAAACAAAAAACAAAAAACAAAAAACAACTCACTATGTTTTAAAGAATAACAAAAGATAAATGTGATAATGATGTAATGTAAATTCCTAAACTAAATCATATATGCTTTTTAGTTGAATTTACGTATAAATCTATAAATCCAAAAAGATATTAACCCTATATAAGTATGTGTCTTGTATTAGGTTGGTGCAAAAGTAATTGTGACTTTTGCATTAAGAGTAATGACAAAAACCACAGTTACATTTGAACCAACTTAATATTTTATTTTTACGTATCTTTCATTATACTTAATGTAATGCAAAGTAGTCAATATGTAAACTGCTGAGCAATTGCTTAACTAAACTCTTATGTGTCAGAATTAATCAAAACACCAAATGTACTTCTGAGACTTGATGACATTGTTGTTAATGAGCATTTGATGAGGAACAGAGAGAGTAGTGACAGTGTCTTCTAAATCATTTATACAACTATCTTCATTATAAACTCTTTGTATACAGATTACTAGACTGTTCTTCATACGTCTTAAAAAAGTTTTGTGAAATTTATTTTAAAAAATTTAAGTAGAGACACAAGTTTCAAAAAGTCATATTCGCTCATATCTGTTAAAAAATGCTTAGGCAGTAGGGTTTTTGTTAATTGGAAAAAGAGGACCTAATGCCTCACAATATAAAGTAAAATAGCAATTTAAAAAGTATAATAATTATGATGTAATAACATGACTTTTATTCAGGCTTCTGGATAATATGTAAAGTAGAAACATATTTGACCTTATGTTTTCACACATAAATGCACTTTTAATTTAGATAATATCATCCTTTTAAAACAGAATTTTCCAGAGTCATTCAGTTGAATACAATTATTATTCAAAAAATTTTAATAGCACTAACTGAAGGTCAGTGGTTCCTCATAGATATAAATGTTAAGCAAAGATTTGTGATTGTTTTTCCCTCTGGTGATGGTGCTAGGGCAAATAAGTTCCAAATCTGTAAATGTGCAATATACATTTTGAAATAACTCAATAGTACTTGTTGCATTATATAAAATTTATAATTATTAATTTTTAGAAATGTTCTTCAAAATCTACTGAAACTACTAAAAGTAAAATAGAATAGAAAGCAAACATAAAATGTGTCATACAACAAAATAATAAAAATCAGGTGATCTTCCCTGTTTCTATGCCAGTTTAGTAATACTAAAATTAAAAAAAAAAAAAATTAGCTTTAGTTAAATACATACTTTATGGGAGGAATTCTCACTAGAGTTTCATTTCTTTCTTTCCATAGTACCATTAAACTATTAGATTATTTAGAGTAGTATTAAAAAATGAAGTCATGTCTTACTTTTAAAAGATATTAGCGAGAAAGATAAAAATTTAATACTGTAAAATGAGTAACAGATGATTATCAAAAAGAAAAATTGAAATGGAAAATCCTAGAACAATCAGTAGAGTCATTCAATGAGAGTTTTAGTGTGCATACTTTTCTGTCTATTTCATTTCAATTTTTTAGTTCAATTTTTCTTTAAGTTTGTTTTAAAATCATTTGTTTCTGGAGATGCTACTCATGAAAGATGTTTCTTCTACCAAAAATATTTGTTAAAGCATAAATGATATGTTTTGTATAGTTAAAATAAGACAATCAAAAGTCTAACTTTATAAATCACATCGTTATTGTCATACATAGATTTTTTTCTGTATTTTTTAATGCTTAAAGAGGAGAAGAATAATGAGAACAACTAACAACTCACAGGGAATACACTTGATAGATCAGGTACATTTGCCACATAGTGAGTGAGATCCAGAATTGTTAAAGTCTAGTTGCTCAATTAGGATGGAAGCAGGCATCTGTAGAAAGTTAAGTCTAATTGAAGTTTGAGGCATACCTTTATAGGAAAGGCTGTGGAGAGAGATGGTTTGACCAATACTACAGAGATCCCTGACGGCATGACGTGTACTGTCCCTAGACACTAGAGGGCGGTGCCGGTGTTGGCCGGAGATTAGCTCTAAGGCTAATGGGATGAGGCACAGCCACAGCCTAAGCTCTTGGTCTTCTGAGAAGCAGCTGACAGAGGATAGCCCCGCCACAGCTTAAGCTTTCAAACTGCCTGTAAAACTCTTGGGTTCATATGAATTTTGGAGTCCAGGAGTTGAAGGTCAATAACTCACATACTGAGTCTGATAAGGTATGATGTAACATTCTCAAGGAGGGTGGAATTACACTCCAAATTCTTATCACAGCAAAACATATGTCACTCAAGTAGCAAGTTATGTAAAAGTTTGGAATCATTTCAAATTTACATCACATATCTCTTCTAGAAATACAAGTCAGATTAATATAAAAAATTGTGAATTAAAAATTTGTTAAATATTTTTTATTAGTAGCATGTTAGTTACACAGGACCAATTAAATATCTTTAAGGAAATCCCTGTTAATTCAATTAAATACACTTAGGAAAAAATATGCTTTTTAACTGAAACTTTTATAATATTAACCTGATAAAGTTTAAAAAAATATTTAAACATTTCATATCCAGGTTTAATCATTAGCAAAACATCTATTCTTTCAATGAGAAACAACTGTTATATTCAGTTTGTAAAGAATCAGTTTTTCACAAGGTGTCTTGGTCACCTTAATTAGTATTCTTTTATCAATGAATATATGTTTCAAGATTTTTATTACATATGACACACTAGTGGAAATATTAATGAATACAGCTTTTTTTAACCACTTGCAATTTTTTTAGGATATTCAAAATTTAATTATTATGTTATAATATACAAAATTTTTAACATTAATCATACTAATTTTCCAAGTGCTTTTTAAATAAAAAA
>NW_012105165.1:1299799-1380564 GCF_000951045.1 Mandrillus leucophaeus
CCAATTAAATATCTTTAAGGAAATCCCTGTTAATTCAATTAAATACACTTAGGAAAAAATATGCTTTTTAACTGAAACTTTTATAATATTAACCTGATAAAGTTTAAAAAAATATTTAAACATTTCATATCCAGGTTTAATCATTAGCAAAACATCTATTCTTTCAATGAGAAACAACTGTTATATTCAGTTTGTAAAGAATCAGTTTTTCACAAGGTGTCTTGGTCACCTTAATTAGTATTCTTTTATCAATGAATATATGTTTCAAGATTTTTATTACATATGACACACTAGTGGAAATATTAATGAATACAGCTTTTTTTAACCACTTGCAATTTTTTTAGGATATTCAAAATTTAATTATTATGTTATAATATACAAAATTTTTAACATTAATCATACTAATTTTCCAAGTGCTTTTTAAATAAAAAATAAATGTGTTTATTTTGCTACAGCAAGAAGCAAAAAGACTTGTGTTGCAGCATTCTTAGCTTTAACAACTTTTATTTTATTTCAGCATAGGGTTTTTTTGCAAGCATAAAGTAAAAATAGATACAGATAGATTGATAAAGATGATGATAGATAGATAGATAATAGATAGATAGATGTAATATAACAAATGCTCAATTACTCAACAATCCAATTTAACATTTTCTAAATTATTTCCTTAAATATTTTTTCCAAGTAGATGAGTGTGAACAGATATCTCTATTTTTAAAATGGCATTGAGGATTCTATGGTAAATCATTTTGGTTACATGTTTTGTATATTACGTTTTTTAGCCTTTGTCTATTTGCTAATAATATATGATTTTCTTTTTAAGTTTGGTATATTAAAATGATACATGCTAATGCTAATTCTACAGTTATGTGTTTAATGAATGTTTTTAAATTTTTTGCTTATCTTTTCATTTTTTATCTATATAGAATACATACTTATAATATACATGTATTGTATGTTATGTATTATGCTTTCTGCATCTTATTGTATTTCATATTTTTGACATAAAAGTTTTAAATTTTGTAATTTTGCCTATCTAATCAGCTATTGTAGGAATCCTTTTATTTTTATTTTTTCAAAGGGGTATTTCGTGGGAGAAGCAGTCACTTGTATAGTCTTTCCTGCCCAATTGTATAAGAGTGTGCTTTGCATTGGGAACATATCCTTACAAAGAAATTAAGAGCCTTCACAGCTTGTGCTTGGCCCATCTCTGTTTGGGAATTTCTTTATCTGTTCCAAATTTGTGTGCTTTTTAGTTCTACTTAAGTGTGTGCATCAACCCCAGTGCTATATGGGTTCCCAAAGGGAGGGAATGGGGGTCCTTTATCCAAATCACAAGAGGAATGTGTGCAGACCATCCCCCTACATTGACTCAGAGCCTGAAGCTCATTATTGAAGCTTACCTTCTCTGTTTCTACTCTATGTGAGTAAAACTTTGTTCCTTCCAATGTCAGTGTGAGTTGTGTTTCCCTTGGCCAACTCAACACCTGAAAACCATGGAAGGGAGACTGACTTCCTGAGACTACTGCTCCTGGCTATCAACATTGTTATGCTATTTGACATCCTCTATGTGGTGCGACTCTTAATCTTGAGTTGGTAATAGGTATCACTTGCTCAGTAATATTTATTGATTCAAATTCTGTTTAGTGAATCAGCCGTCTCTTCTTTGATTGAACGATTTCCAGTATTGTCTAATAATATTCAAATAAGAGGTATAAAGTTTCTTTATGCCTCTTAGACTATATCTAGACTTTCCATTCTGTTACACTGCTTTATCTGTTTATTTTGCAATGTAACAGCCATAATTGCTATTATTTTTAATTGTACTGCTATTTTGTAGAATGAATTTCCTTATCTTAACCTTTAAATCTAGTCTAAGGTAGATATGGAGACATTGGGAAAGAAAAGATGTTGACTAACTTTATTTATTTTTACTATTTCTGCCTCTTGCTGGGCCTGTCGCTAGCATAAATGGAAGTTATATACAAATTCCAAAATGTACCTTATGTGATTATATTTATTATAAAATATGCCCTTTAAAAACAAATTTCAAGACTATATATTTTTTTTCTATGAAATAAGGCATTTCTGCCACATGTTGCAAAGGCTTGATACACAATCTTACTTGGAAGCATTGGATCTTACTCTTTCTTGTATTCTCTCCCACTCACTTTGCTATGCCTGACTATATAGAATTGGGGATGGAGGAGATGGAGGAAGAGGAGATGCAGGGGATGGAAAAACTCTGATGTGACCAATCTGATTCATGTAATCTGGTTCTGGATTTCTCTGGATATGAATGGATAGAATCCGATTCTTGCAATCTGGTTCTGGATTTCTGTGGATGTCAATCTCTTTTCTTAGCAGTGCATATTTTATGGACTTTTCAAATTCACAACACAGAAACAGTTGACTCCCCATGCTTGCTTTCTGCATCTTTCTACAGAATCACCTTTGTCCAGGTAGGAAATCTTAGGCAAAACCCCTTGATATGGTTTGACTCTGTGTCTCACCTAAATCTCACCTTGAATTGTAATAATCCCCATGTGTCAAGCGTGGGACTAAGTGGAAATAATTCGATCATGGGAGCGAAAAGGTTTCCCCCATGCTGTTTCGGGATAATGATTCACTTCATAAGATGTGGTGGTTTTATAAGCGTCTGGCATTTCTGCCCTGCTGGCACTCATTCTCTCTCCTGCCACCCTGTGAAGAAGTGCCTTCTGCCATGATTGTAAGTTTCCTGAGGCCTCCCCTGCCATGCAGAACGGTGAGTCAATTAAACCTCTTTTCTTATAAATTACCCAGTCTCAGGTATTTCTTTGTAACAGCATGAGAATTAACTAATACATCCCTTAAACATACTTGAATCCAAACATTATCCAGGGACCCAGTCGGTCATTTGGTAGATAGACTTCCCACAGTGTGTCTGAAAGCACAGTATGCTTCGATTAGTACTCTGAAACAGCCTTCTTACTGGCTAAAGCTAGGGGTGTAAGATAAACCTTTGCCTGAAAAGCATCCTACTCTCTGTCAGTGTTTATTTTAAAAACCCACTCCCTGAGCTTGTGATAATGGTGAGGACCACCAATATTCTAAGCTGTGAGGACATTGGAGAGTAAGAGAAAGAGTTTCCCAGTACTCCAGCAACTCCCCTCAAAGAAATACCTTTTTTAAAATATCTCCCTTAGACTGGGCGCCCTGGCTCACGCCTGTAATCCCAACACTTTGGGAGGCCAAGGCGGGTGGATCGCAAGGTCAGGAGATTGAGACCATCTTGACTAACACGGTGAAAACCCGTCTCTACTAAAAATACAAAAAAAATTAGCCGGGCGTGGTGGCGGGTGCCTGTAGTCCCAGCTAGTCGGGAGGCGGAGACAGGAGAATGGTGTGAACCCGGGAGGCAGAGCTTGCAGTGAGCCCATATCACGCCACTGCACTCCAACGTGGGCAACGGAGAGAGACTCCGTCTCAAAAACAAAACAAAACAAAAGAAAAAATTATGTCTGTCACTCTTCACACTCTGGAGCAGTGCTGTCTCGTAGAGCTTTCTGCTGTAGTGGAAAAGTTGGCTCTCCATCTATTGAGTGTAGCCATCACTAGCCACACATAGCTATTGAGCACTTGAAATGTGGCTCATATGACTGAAGAACAGATTCATACATTTTCATAAATATTTTTTTATAAAAATCATTAATTTTAAAGTTAAATTTACTAAAAATGAAGAACTAGAGTTCTTTTTGGGTCTAGGAGACCTAAACTTCATTTGTATAATATAAATAAATAGTCTTATATTTTGTTTTGTGAGAGAACTTAGAAAATATTATCCTTTTGGGGGCTCTAGGTAAAATATTAAATAGAAGAAGTCCTGCTAATATCCACTCCCAATTCTTACTACATGATTTTCTGGATTTAATTTAGATAGTAATATTTTTCTCTGTTTTTATATTAATGTGTTGATAGATAAGGATAAATTTTCTAAAATAGGCCAGGCGTGGATTCTAGGGATGAACTCTATTTGTTAATGTTTCAATATTTTAATACACTGCTAAATGTGATTTACTTAGGATCTTTGAATATAAGTTAATGAGGAAGAATAATTTATTGTTTTATTTTTTGTACTATTTTTGACTACTTTAGAATTAAAAATATACAGAAGTCATTTAATGAATTGGAGAGATATTTTTGTCATCCTTAGAGGAGTGATTTAAAATGTGCATTATTTCTTCTTTGAAAGTTTGATAAAATCATGTGCTTCTGATTTGATTTGCCAGGAGGAGGTTTAGACATTTGCTTGACTAATTGGTTTAATGATTACTGTTCATTTAGATTTTTATATTTCTTAGTCAATTCTATTAAATTACAGTTTTTAAGAAAACCATTCATTGACATTAAATAGTACATTTTTTTCTTTTAATTCCTCCATCTGTATGCTTAAGATCATGCACCGACTTATAATTACATCATTGTTAATAATGATAATGCTTTGCAATCACAAGGACTAATTCCAGAACTTCCATGAAGCCTAAAGTGTATTCGATAAAAAATTATTCTTCTCACGTTTTACACCACATATTATCTTTTTTTCCTAGTGATTGAAGAGTATTCATATTAAAACTTGAATTAAACAAAAAAATAAGTGGCAATAGAAGACTCTTTTAAGTAGCAGCCTTATATTTCTCTTGAATTCCTGAACTGTAAGTTATAATTTGAAAAATGGACACTAACAAAAAGGCCATAAGACTGTTTATGAAGTTTAAGCACCAACTTGGAGACAATCACATCTCTTTTGATCCTGATTCTAATATTTTATCTTTCAAGTTTAAAGCATATACATTACTCTCTAAAACTGGTATATTTATCATTTCACTAGAATTTGTGTATTATACTCTAAATTGTATGTCCTTATGATAGGATATGCTTTCGCTTTCCAATATTTCTGTCAATGGCATTTCTTGCCTATATAATATCAAACATAGTTTTTATTTGAGGAACTATTATTATATATGTCAGGCCATGAAAGAAAAATAAGATGTGCACTCTTCTCTCACTAATCTTATTGCCATTGTTTTAATAATATTATGTACCAAACAAAACTGTGTAATTATATTATGACGTTCTTTATTTGAATTTTGGAGATACTGCACTTAGTACAATTTCCTAAATTGTCATGCTTAAAGTATTTATTTTCATATTTAGAGAGACATGTGTGTATATGTAAACATATCCATATACGAATCCATATCATACTAATATAGTGAGTTTTTTGTGATTGAGTGATCCTTGTTTTAACAAAGTTAAAACTTGTTTAGTAAATTTTTGATATTTATCAATTTTTCTATGCCATGAATGTAAGATAGTAGGTATTTTACACATTACTAAAGGAAAAATAGATTTAAAATATTTTAAGTATGGCCTTAGATTAGATTTTAACATCTTTATGTCCATGTGGACTATGTATCAGAGTAAGACTGTCAGTTTAGAAACAGCAAGAAGGACATGTATGGAAGAAAATAAAGATCATATTCGTAATGTCCTAATTATAATTTTAGTAATTTCTGAGACCTGAATGTTTTTCATGATTTTGTAGTTGCTCAGCAAAAAGGCCTTTGAATAATTAGAAATAGACGTATCTCTCCATCAATGGCCCACAAGTTGCTTCACTTCAGGCTCACTGGCCTCAAAAATGCTGTCCTCCAGAATCTAGATATTCCCAAGATGCAGGCATCATCCATAGGCTTTGAATGATGAAATATCTTTGTATCTAAGATTTTACACATGAAAGGACAAAAAGATTTATGGTTCAGATAGTAATAGTTAATATTTATGACATACTTGCTTTATACTAAAGGTCCTTAGTTCTTTAGATATAGTCATTGTTTCCATATCATAGCAACCAAATGATACCAGGAATTATTGTTATCATCTCTGAAGAACAAGGTTGTAACAAATGACAAGCCCAAGATCATCTATTCAGACTAAGGAAGAACTCAGGTTTGAATCTAGGTAGTCTAGCTCCAGAGGAGAGTTATCAGGTGTGATTCTGCTCCTTAACTGCTGTGCAAAGACTAGATAGATGAATAACACAAGTAAGCTCTAAAAATAGTCTCCAGTGCATATGTATGGACTACAATCTTGTATTCATGTAATTTTGTCCTTTATAAGACATTCTGCTGTGACAAAAAGGAATCTGCAGTTTTCAATGCTTATAATTTGATATCAGTTTATTAAATATCTGTTGAGCAGTTAATCAAAAATTAGTCACTGTGTAAGGTACAATACAATGTAAAACAGATGTATTCCTGAAGTTTCTAATCAAGGTAAGTTGAGATAGTAAACCATGAATTATAGAATCAAGCATCTATGAAAGGCAGAAACAATGACTACTAGATTACCCCAAAGATGTGTAGGATGACCACTGAGCAAGACTGGTCAAGAAGTGTTTCCAGGAGTATCTGAGATTCTACTTCACATATGAGGTAACTGCCTTTGTCTCTGACTCACAAATGCAAATTCCTCATGGAGACACCACTATATTCTTTATCCACAACTGTCCCTGTGAGTCTCCAAATGTATGGTGCAGCTAAAGTTAAATTATAGAATTAAGTACTGTATTCAACTTTGCTTCCTAGAGTTGACTGATTCTCTTACATGAATTCTCCTCTTTCTATTATGGTTATATATTTAAGCCATAGTTGAACTTGATATAGTTTATATTGCATGTACCTAGTTTATACTGCTGATTTCTCTGATGGTTTTTTTCCTCTTCATCCTTAGCAGTTATTATTTTAAATAACGTTCCTACACTCACCCAAGTAGTCAAAAGAAAAACCAAAGTCTGTTTCCTCTTCCCAACACCTGTTGCCTTTTTGCACTGGTCACAAGGTGTTGGGCTATCTCTGAGTTATGTCCATAATACTTGGACACTGCCTTCATTTTGAAATTTTTCTGCTCTACATAAGGTCTCCAGACTCCGCTGCTGACAACTTATTCCAAAAGCATGTGAGAATTAGGTCATCTAAGCTTCCTAACTCATTTTTATTGGATAATTTTATTCTGTGGTGTTTTAGGTATTGTTCCTCCATGTAAGAGCAGTATCTGTTATGGTTGGTTTCCATAAAAACTTCAGTTGTGGTCTTTTCCAGGAGTTCAACTGATGGAATATCAACAAAGAAAATATCAAAGTAAAATATTTAGTATAAGTCCTTTAAATCACTGAATTATTTATAAAATTTTCCAGCTCAAGGCATAAACCAAATTGATGCCATCCTTCATATTCTATTATGTAATTGGAGAGGATGTAGTCTAGAAGATATATCTTTAGGCATTAATGATTACTTTTCTGATCTTGTATAGTCTGTCAGCAACAGTTGAGCACTTTAGATGAGGTTCTGGAATAAGTCAAAATGCCAGACAAATAATAACTATCCTATTAAATTATGTAGAATGTTAACAGATTTACAATATATAGAGGAGAACATTGTATGGCAAAAGTCAGCAGCAGATACAACAATTATTTGAGTCAGTTACGTATGCTCTTTTCCACCTATGTCTACCTTAGATCAAAACAGTGTTAAATGCCAATCCAACTTTGATGTTTAACTTAGTGACTACTTGTTCTCCCTACAGAAGAAAATGTTAGCAATCCTACAGTTTAACTATATATATATGTTAAGTCATCTTTACACATTCGAAATCCTCACTTTTATGTATGAATAGTAATAATGCAATTTACATATGAGCTGGTAGTCTATGCCTCTTGAAAACTAGTTAAAATGAATGTAAGCTTTCAATTCTGAGACCTGGGCCTTTTCTGCTGGCTCCATTAGTCTATATGCTTCTCCTACTCCTTCCTCATCTTCTTATTCTCAGATTGGATAGCACCAGATTCTTTTTCCTCCTCTCAGTGGAGAGAGAGTGAGAAAGAGAGAGAGAGAGAGAATCCATCCTGCTCAGCTCCTATTTGAATACTTGCATATTAAATCTACTAAGTAGTTCAAGAAAATAAAAATTGCTTTATCTAACTGCAACCACCTTCTTAATGGCAGATGTTATTTAGAATTTGTCAGATCATAACAAAATGAAAATGATGTAGGCTGAAGGAAACTTGACCTCTTTTACAAGATTTTTGTATGCTGATACATGTTTTTTAACCAATGTGTGTGTGTGCATGCAAATACACATCAAATGTCACACCTTTTGCAACCATAAGGAACACACATGTTTTGAGAGGCTTAGCTAAGAATGAGTTAATTGGTCAGATTACAACCCTCATATGGTAGCAATTCCTAAACCTCAATTTCTGATATTATTATTAATAGAAAGTGAACTTACTCTGTATGCCACTTGGAACCTACTAGCATGGAGCATTTTGGGAGGAAAAAAATAACAGAATAATTAGCAGATACCTAACTGTGTTATCAAATACATAGGAATTTGAGACATGCAAAGGCCATTTGAAAAAGCAGTTTGTAATTAATTTGTTAATTAATTTAATGTGAATCAGTACATTCTTGGATTGGACAAAGTTTTGGTAAAGGAAAAGTTTTGGTGCCTTAGAGAAATGATATCCAAAGTGCAGTGTCTACTCCCGAAGGTACATGAAAATATCATATCTTATCAATGTCTGTGTCTATTTTTTTGTGCAGAGTATATTAGTACAGTTGTATGAGCACAAAATTGTAAACAGTGTGCATGTATTAGGGAAATGGGCTTAATTTTATTGTATTGTTATACAGTGTTTAAGAGAAAAATAATTGGGGTTGCTGGTTGAAAGATGTTATGCATTGCTAAGCATAAACACAGGTCCTTAACCATGTTAAAAGCCCTATGTTGATTGTTCTTAACATGGCTGTCAATGTGACTTAAAAAATGGTCTTCAATTTGGAGGAGATAAAGCAAAAAGCATGAGTGACTTGCTCTTCTCAGTGAAAGTACAAATGTATCATATTGTTCTAGATGAGAAATAAATAAATATTTCCATTTAATTCTTTTTTTTTTTTTTTTTTTTTGACAGAGTCTTGCTGTGTCACCCAGGTTGGAGTGCAGTGACTTGATCTCAATTCACTGCAACCTCTGCATCCTGGGTTCAAGCAATTCTCCTGCCTCAGCCTCCTGAGTAGCTAGAATTACAGGCGCGTGTGACTACACCTAGCTAATTTTTTTTTGTGGTTTTGGTAGAGATGGGTTGTCAACATGTTGGCCAGACTGGTCTTGAACTCCTGACCTCAAGTGATCCACCCATCTCAACTTCCCAAAGTTCTGGGATTACAGGCATGAACCACTGCTCCTGGGTTAATATACGTTATCTTAAAATGTGATTCTTTTATACTTTATGCAAGATTTTTGTGTTAATATGCACACACATACACACATGGCACAAAATGAAAGATTCTTTCACAAAAGAAATAGCTGCGGTACAAATATGCATTAAGTATTCTACATTGTAAAATGGAAAGTCAATTTTTATGTAGAGTACATTTTATCAATAAACCTTTGTGAAATAAGAATTACAGAGAGAAGTTCACTGTATACTATAGTGAAAAATATATAGTCATATTTAGTATAGTTAACATTTTGAAAATCCTTTGACTTTTTTGAAGCACCTAAGCAATAAATGACTCTTAAAATATTATACAACAAATAATATTATTCCCTACATTTTTGCTTCTACATTTACATTTCTCAATAATATTTAATATAGTGTCACCATTTTGAAGATTTTTACCTGTAGGCCAAAAAGCTACTTTTTTAAATTTATAACATTTTAAAATAAAATGTATAAAACACTATTTTCAACAAGTTTATATGATAGGTATTACATATGAATTATATTGAGGTCTATGCAAATATATTGGAATAATTATTTCCACTATATATTTATATGTACCAGGTTTTTTTAAGTTTTGTAATAAAATGTAAAGTGTTATTCCTTTGTTATGGCAATGTTATTTTATAGATGTAACAATATGTTTACAAAGCAAAAAAAGGTGAGCTATGGTAAAAAATAATTTTACATAACATTTGAAGTTTTGATAACAATGGATTTCAAATAAAAACCAAGAATATACTTTATTTAATGTCTTAAAGAATTTTTAGTACTTTTAGTTTTATTGTAGAGATAGATTTTTGTTACAGTTTTACTAAGAACAATGTGTTCTTAATGAAGAGGCTCCCCATATTAAAACTGTTCCCTGGGAATATTTTAGAATATTTTAGAAAATTAAATTTTACTTCTGTGCCATTAAAGTACAGATATAGCCTCACATTTAAAAATTCCAAACATGTGAAAATCTTCTGTATAAATTTAGAATATTAAATATAGCTGAATACAAAGGTTAATCATTCACTGTATTTATCTTTTAAAAGGATGATTCAGCTGACAGATTTCCTTTTTTAAAAAATAAAAATTTAATTTATACAAACTTTTAAAAATAGGCCTGTTAAAAAATGGGAAGTACACCTGAATCAATAATAAATTAAATTACTATTTTAAGCACTTAATCATATCCCAGAGGCCTGAAATTACTAATGCTGTTTTCACAAAAATCTAATATATTCTAAAGAGAGTAGTTTCTTCACTATGAATCTCAAATTCATTTTGTATAATTATCCCATTGATATTTGACAGTGTGTTTAGAGATATATTTATATTTGAATGTCTTTCTCTTTTATTCATTATGAGCCTTTTGAAGGTAAAATATATACTTCCTTTTTGTTGTAAAAGATAAGATTGATCTCCACGGCATTATTGAATTGTTGATAACAATGTTAAACACACCCACCTATATACCTCCAAGAATGATCTGGCGATTAATGAGGTATATTTAAATCATTTGAGATTCAGAAACATGAGACTTCATACAATTATTTTTTTAATCCAGGCATTCTAATGTAGCCTCCTAAGCATTTTACAGGATTTATTAGCCAAGAAAATTGCTTGAGTAAAATATAAAGAGCATTTAAATATTTCAAATATTGAGCATACTCAGAAACTTTCTTTAAGTCTAGGTTCACAAAAGTAATGGACGCATGGAGATAATTATATTGTAGGAAGTCCTCATTTTAGAGATGAAGAAATAAAACAAAAAAGGAAAGTGTCTTACTCAAGGTTGATAGCAAGTTTATCAGTTATTCCTCCCCCTTCCGTAAGATCAAGCAGGCAGACTCCTCTGCTTTTTACATTTTCCTTAATTGACAAGGTCTATTCACTGTTGAAAAGCTCTTGCTTTAAAACAATCTTTGCAATTCCTTTTTATTTGTCACTCAATTGATTGCCTTTAATTAACCCACTACCTTATCAGAGAGAGGTGTGAAAATTGCTCTTTGCTCTTCTCAGCTTCTGTCAGGTTACTGAGCAGCATCCTGTCTGGTTGGCACTGCAGTGTAAACTGAAAATGCCCATCACTAAAATTTCTCTTACTTGCTGAACTAAAACCCCCAACAGCTGACAGCATTTTGCCCCTCTAAGGTCTCCCATCTCACAGTTCCGTTATTGAATTCTACTTTTGCTTGGTGTGAACTTGGTCTTCATCAGATTAAATAGTGGTCTTGAAAGAAGGGGTTTACATCCAATGGAAAGTGTGACAAAATTAACTAAGCTATTGAAATAAAATGTTATAATTCTATTTATATTTATTGAAATTTAGAAAGAAACACGATTTTACTAATGTTTTGTAAATGGGTTGACCCTTACATCTACATTAATCCAGGTATGAGATAGTTAGTTTGTATTCACAATTTAGAAAATATACAGAGGCAAGAATAGGATTTGAACAAAAGGGATGAAAAATTGCATTCTCGTTCATATGTAGCTTTCAGCATATTGCAAGCTATTACATTTTACAGTTAACCATTTAAGTGAATATGATTTATCCTAGTGGAGTATTTAAAATATTTAATACTGAAGTAGCGTGTGAGCAAGAAAATTGTTTTTTTGTTGTTGTTGTTTGTTTGTTTTGATGGTCAGAGAATTATTGTTTATCTCATGTGTAAGTACTCAAAAAGATAGAGTCTATTTATTTTCATTTTTATTTTTTTGAGATGGATTCTTGTTCTGTCACACAACTTGGAGTGCAGTGGCATAACCTCTGCTCACTGCAACCTCTGCCTCCTGGATTCAAGCGATTCTCCTGCCTCAGCCTCCTGAATAACTAGCTTACAGATGCACGCTACCATGCCCAGCTAATTTTTGTATTTTTAGTAGAGATGGGATTTTACCATATTGGCCAGGCAGGTCTTGAACTCTTGACCTCGTAATTCACCTGCCTCGGCCTCCCAAAGTGCTAGGATTATAGGTGTGAGCCACCATGCCCTGCCAAAAAGGTATAGTCTAAAACAAACATGAGTTCCATCAACTTCTGTGTCCAGGGAGATGCAGCATATACACATTTTTCTATTCCTTCCAAAAAGTATAACTAAAACTGTGGACATTATATTTAAAAAAAGAAAAGAGGTGTCTGAAAAGTTAAAAGAAGACAGACTAGTGAGGGACATTAGGACCCAGACTGTTGCCTCTCCAGAGGCAATTGTCAGGTAAGATAATGTTGATTCTCCTCAGAAGCCACCCTCAACACCCCTGTTTGCTTCTAGACCTAAAACTAAAGTCCTGGCAGGCCGCTAGAACTGAGATTCAGAGTGACTGTGAACCATGAGGAAGTGCACTACACTTGAAAAAAACTGCTTGAGTTTTCTAATTTATATAAAAAGAAATCTGGAGAACATGCATGGGAATAGAAATTACGGGTATGAGATAATGGTGGAAGTAACATAGAGTTGGATCAGGCTGAATTTGTGGATTTGGGCCCACTAAGTAGGGATTCTGCATTTAATGTTGCAGCTAGGGGAGTTAAAAAAAAAAAAAAAAGATTCAAATAATGTATTTGCTTGGTTAGCTGAAATATGGAATTAAAGATGGCCCACTGTGAATGAGCTGGAAATGCCTGATCTCTCCTGGTTTAATGTAGAGGAAGGGATTCAAAGGCTTAGGGAGATTGGGATGCTGGAGGGATTAGTCACTTTATACATACTCATTCTAGCTGGGGGTTTCTAGAAGATATATCCTTGACCACTGCTTTGCAAACCTGAATTTTTGAACAGCACTATAATTGCTCTTCTCTGTGTGTCAGATCTAACAGTAGGTACCACAGTTATTCAACTAAAAAATGTAAATACAATGGGAATAATTGGATCCCAAGGTGGCAGGGGTGTAGCTACCATAATGGACAGCAGAGGCAAAGCAGCAACTAGAATAGTCTGACTCATGTGGAGCTCTGGCATTGGCTAATTAATCACATTGTTTTTAGAAGTGAAATTTATAGGAAGCCTACTGCATTCCTACTTAATTTATATGAGCAGAAAACTTCCAGGTTGAATGGACAAAAGACTAATTTGAATTATAAAAACAGAGAATCACAGTCCTTCAATCAATTTCCAGACTTGAGCCAGTTTAGAGACCCAGAATCCCTTGAATGAAGGGGAGGCTGGTCCCTTGTGGAAGGACCCCACTAAACTACTGACAAACTATGCTGTTAATCTTTCTCCCATTCTTCCCCAAGGAGATCTCTGGCCCTTTACCAGGGTAATTGTGCATTGGGGAAAGGGAAATTATCAGACATTTCAGAGACTATTGGACACTAGCTCTGAGCTGACGTTGATTCCAGGGGACCCAAAATGTCGTTGTGCTCCTGCAGTTAAAGCAGGAGGTTAGGGAGGTCAGGTAATTAATAGAGTTTCAGCTCAGGGCCAACTTACAGTGGGTCCAGTGGGTCCCTGGACTCATGCTATTGTCATTTTCCCAGTGCCAGAATGCATAATGGGCATAGACCTACTTAGCAGCTGGCAGAACCTCCACATTGACTCCCTGACTGGTAGGGTGGGGGTTATTATGGTAGGAAAGGCCAAATGGAAGCCATTAAAGCTGCCTCTACCCAGAAAAAGGGTAAATCAAAAACAATGTTGCATCCCTGGAGGGATTATGGAGATTGGTGCCACCAGCAAGGCCTTGGAAGATGCAGGGGTGGTGATTCCCACCACATCCTTATTTAACTCTCTCATTTGGGCTGTGCAGAAGACACTTGCATCTTGAAAAATGAGTGGATTATCATAAGCTTATCCAAGTGGTGACTCCAATTGCAGCTGTTGTACCAGATGTGGTTTCATTGCTTGAGCAAATTAACACATCTCCTGGTATCTGGCACACAGCCATTGACCTGGCAAATGCCTTTTTCTCCATTCCTGTCCATAAGGCCCAACAGAAACAATTTATCTTCAGCTGACAAGGCCAGCAATATACCTTTACTGTGCTACGTTTAGGGGTATATCAACTCTCCTACTTTGTGTTATAATCTTACTGAGAGAGACTCTGATCTCTTTTTACTTCTGCGAGATATCACACTGGTCCATTACATTGATGACATTATGGTGATTTGATCCAGTGAGCAAGAAGTAGCAACACATTAAACTTATTGGTGAGACATTTGCTGGCCAGAGGATGGGAAATAAATCTGACTAAAATTCAGGAAACTTCTCTCAGTAAAATTTCTAGGAGTCCAGGGATATAGAGCCTTTGAGATATTCTTTCTAAGGTGAAATATAAGTTGCTGCATTTGGACCCTCCTTCAACCAACAAAGAGACACAGCACTTAGTGGGCATATTTTGATTTTGGAGGCAACACATTCCTCATTTGGGTGTGTTACTTTTTCCCATTTATCAAGTGACCCGAAAGGGTGCTGGCTTCGAGGGGGGTCCAGAACAGGAGAAGGCTCTGCAATAAGTCCAGGCTGCTGTGCAAGCTGCTCTGTCACTTGGGCCATATGACCCAGCAGATCCAATGGTGCTTGAGGTTTCAGTGGCAGATAAGGATGCTGTTTGGATCCTTTGGCAGGAATCCTGTAGGTGAATCAGAGTAGAGGCCGCTAGGATTTTGGAGCAAGGCCTGCCATCTTCTGCAGATAGCTACTCTCCTTTTGAGAGATAGCTCTTGGCCTGTTACTGGTCTTTGGTGAAAACTGAACATTTGACTATGGGTCATCAAGTCACCATGTGATCTGAACTGCCTATCATGAACTGGGTGCTTTCTGACCTATCTAGCCACACAGTGGGTCGTGCACAACAGTATTCTATCTTCAAAGGGAAGTGGTATATACGTGATCAGGCTCAAGCAGGTCCTGAAGGCAAAGTGAGTTACATAAGGAAGTGGTTCAAAGGCCTATGGTCTCTACTCCTGCCACTCTGCCTTCTCTCCCCCAGCCTGCACCTATGGCCTCATGAGGAGTTCCCTGTTATCAGTTCAAAGAGGAAGAGAAGACTACGGCCTGGTTCACAGACGGTTCTGCATGATATTCAGGCACCACCTGAAATTAGACAGATGCAGCACTGCAGCCCCTTTGTAGAACATCCCTGAGGACAGCAGTGAAGGGAAATCTTCCCAGAATTTCTAGCAGTGCACCTGGTTGTACACTTTGGATGGAAGGAGAAATGGCCAGATGTGTGATTATATACTGATTCATGGGATGTAGCCAATGGCTTGGCTGGATGGTCAGGGACTTGAAAGAAGAATGATTGAAAAATTGGTGACAAAGAAATCTGGGGAAGAGGTATGTGGATGTACCTCTCTGATCGGTCAAAAACTGTGAAGATATTGTATTTCATGTGAGTGCTCACCAAAGGGGGACCTCAGCAGAGCAGGATTTTAATAATCAAATGAATAGGATGGCCCATTCTGTGGACGCCACTCAACCTCTTTCTCCAGCCACCCCATCACTGTCCAATGATCCACTGAATAAAGTGGCCATGGTTGCAGGGATGGAGGTTACACATGGGCTCAGTAACAGGGACTTCTACTCACCAAGGCTGACCTGTCTATGGCCACTGCTGAGTGCCCAATTTTCCAGCAGCAGAGATCAACACTGAGCCCTCGACATGGCACCATTCCTTGGGGTGATCAGGCAGCTACCTGCTGACAGATTGATTATATTGGACCTCTTCCATCATAGAAAGGACAGAGGTTTGTCCTCACTGGAATAGACACTTACTCCAGCTATGGGTTTGCCTAAGCTGCATGAAATGCTTCTGCCAAGACTACCATCCGTGGATGGTATCCACTGTCATGGTATTCCACACAGCATTGCCTCTGACCAAGGCACTCACTTTATGGCTAAAGAAGTGTAGCAGTGAGTTCATGCTAATGTAATTCACTGGTCTTACCATGCTCCCTGTCATCCTGAAGCAGCTGGATTCATAGAATGGTGGATTTGCCCTGTTTGTTTGTTTGTTTTTTGAGACAGAGTCTTGCTTTGTTGCCCAGACTGGAGTGCAGTGGCGTGATCTCAGCTAACTGCAACCTCTGTCTCCTGGGTTCAAGCAATTCTCCTGGCTCAGTCTCCCAAATAGCTGGGATTACAGGCATGTGCCACCAGGCATGGCTAATTTTTGCCTGACTGATTTTTGTATTTTTAGTAGAGACAGGGTTTCGCCATGTTGGCCAGGCTGGTCTTGAACTGCTGACCTCAGGTGATCTGCCTGCCTCAGGCCTCCCAAAGTGCTAGGATTACAGGTGTGAGCCATCGTACCCGGCCTGGAATAGCCTTTTGAAGTCACAATTACAGCACCAACTAGGTGACAATACTCTGCAGGGCTTGGACAAAGTTCTCCAGAGGGCTGTGTATGCTCTGAATCAGCCTCCAATACATGATACTGTTTCTCCCATAGCCGGGATTCACGGGTACAGTAATCAAGGGGTGGAAGTGGAAGCGGCATCACTCATTATCACCCCTAGTGATCAACTAGCAAAATGTTTGCTTCCTGTTCCCATGAGATTACATTCTGCTGGCCTAGAGGTCTTAGTTTCAGAGGGAGGAGTGCTGCCACTGGGAGACACAACAACAATTCCATAAAACTGGAAGTTAAGATTGCCAGCAGGACACTTTGGGCTCCTCCTACCTTTAAGTCAACAGGCTAAGAAGGGTGTTACGGTGTTGGCTGGGTGATTGACCCAGACTATCAAGATGAAATCAGTCTACTACTCCACAACGGAGGTAAGGAAGAGTATGCATGGAATACAGGAGATCCATTAGGGCATCTCTTAGTATTACTGTGTCCTATGATTAAGGACAATGGGAAACTATAACAGCCCAACCCAGGCAGGACTACAAATGGCCCAGACCCTTGAGGAATGAAAGTTTGGGTCGCTCCACCAGAGGGGGAAAAAAAAAAAAATTATGTACTTGCTGAAGGCAAAGGGTATACAGAATGGTCAGTAGAAGAAGGTAGTCATCAATACCAGTTATGACCACATGACCAGTTGCAGAAATGAGGACTGTAATAGTCATTAGTATTTCCTCCTCCTTTTGTTAAAAACATGTTTGTGCATGTATACACTTATACTAAGAAAATATCTTTATTTTATTTCCTTTTTCCTTTATCATGTGACATAAGATTTGTTGGCTTCCTATAATGATTTAAGTATTGTTAACTTTATGTAATACCATTTGGATTAGGGATTGGTGCACTTTCAGTTGTATAAATGATATCTTTATTGTCTTAGGCATAACTATGACTTTATTATTGTTCTTATTTGAAGATTATGTATGATCTTAGGAGATGTGTGTGAGTTCAAGTTGACAAGGGTCCCCCCACTCGTGATGGTTAATACTGTGTGCCAACTTGATTAGACTGAAGAATGCAAAACATTGATCCTGGATGTATCTGTGAGAGTGTTGCCAAAGGAGGTTAACATTTGAGTCAGTAGGTTGGGGAAGGAAGACCTACGTGTAATCTGGGTAGGCACCATCTTATCAGCTGCCAATGTATGTAAAGCAGGCAGAAAAATGTGAAAAGACTACACTGGATTAGTCTCTCAGCCTACATCTTTCTCCCATGCTGGATGCTTCCTGCCCTTGAATATCAGACTTTAAGTTCTTCAGGTTTGAGACTTGGATTGGCTTCCTTGCTCCTCAGCCTGTGGACGGCCTATTGTGGGACCTTGTGACCATGTGAATTAACACTACATAATAAACTCCCCTTTATAAAATATATCCTATTAGCTCTGTACTTCTATAGAATCCTAACAAATACAGGAGTAAAAAGCCCAGAGACAAGAAAAAAGGCAATCTAGCAAGACAGAATACTTTTAGACAGTAACTCCTCTACTCCATGCAAATACCACAAAGAAAGCAGTGTCCAGCTCTCACTCATGCCAGCAATGGTCAAGTAGTGAGCCCAGGCTTTCATACTTGTTAGGCTGTTATATGGCACAAGGGTGGTAGCAGGGAAGACCAAGTGGGAGCCTGAGACATTTTTCCCAGCTGGGAAGTAATGAAGACACCCATTACTTTCTCTTTTACCTCTACTGTGTTGGTGGATACTGCTGAGGAGCCAGGACAACCAATACACTCAGAGGTAACTGAAGTGGTACCTTATAGACAAAATAGAGATTACTTTCACCACTATCCAATAGTAAAGAGGCCACTCTCCATCTGGCATCAGTGGAGATCACATAAGTAAGGAGGCACTTTCACCCCTCCCAACCATGGTGGTGCCAGCAGAGTTCTACAGAGGAGCTGCAACTCTCTCATCACCACCAAGCAGGAACAAGGAGCCCCTCACCACCTGATCTCAGTGGAGGTCAAGTGGGGAAACAGGACTTCTGCCACCACATGGAAATCACAAGACACCTCCAACACTGGAGTGTTGTCAGAGACAATTTTAAATAAGACCCATATTCACATCACACCCATATTCATATCACATAATACTCAAAATGACCAGGTTCCAATCAAAAGTCTCACATCATTCCAAGCACCAGGAGAACCTCAGTTTGGATAAAATATAGACAGTCATCAAACTCCTGCAATAAGATGACAGAGATAATTATTTGACAAATTTTTAAAAGCAAACATCTTAAAAATGTTTTTATGAGGTTTTACAAATGTATTTCAAACAAATAAAAATTAGAAAGTCTCAACAAAGAAATATAAAATATAAGATAGACAAATGCACATTATCAAAGTAAAAAATACAGTCATGGAAATGGATTTCATTGAGGTAACTCAATGAATGGGCTAAACAGCAGAATAGAATGGGCAGGGAAGAGAGTCGTTGAACTTCAAAATAGAATAATGAAAATTATCCAATACGAACAACAGAAAGAAAATAGTATATCTTTTAATAGTATTTCCTTTCCTTTATAAAATAGTACTCTAGGTCAGGCCTAGTGGCTCATGCCTATAGTCCTAGCACTTTGGGAGGCCGAGGCAAGTGGATCACTTGAGGTCAGGAGTTTGAGACCAGCCTGGCCAATACGGTGAAACTCCACCTCTACTAAAAAATACAAAAATTAGTGAGGCATGGTGGCACATATATTGTAATCCCAGATACTCTGGTGGCTGAGGCAGGAGACTCACTTAAATCCAGGAGGCAGAGTCTACAGTGAGTCAAGATTGAAGTATCACTTGTTTTTCAGGAAAGAAAGAAGGAAGGAAGGAAGGAAGGAAGGAAGGAAGGAAGGAAGGAAGGAAGGAAGGAGTGAGTTATGTGATTATGTTAATTTACATTATGAACCAGACACTGTTTTAAGCACTTGGATCCATTGACAAATAAGACAAGCTACCTGCCCCCAAGAATAATAAACAGCAATGAAGGTTTTTTCTAGAATTATATAAATTATGTAACAGAGCAGAGAGGTTGAGAAGGGAGAGAGAGAAAGTAGAGGAGGGGTTGCTAAGAAATGGGAGAGAATAGGGAGAGAATGGAGAATAAGGAGAGGGAACATTCTTCACACTTACATTGAAACTGGGTTTAGTACAGACTGTTGGTCTGAGTAGAGGACAGCTAGGGCTTAAGGAGTTTTGGTGGCTTTCAGAACATCTAGTAGGAATTATATAGTAAGTACTATGCTTTGAGACTAATTAAATATTTTGTTACTCATTAAACTTCCTCTCATGCCTAGAATTAATATCTTTTTCTGGTTCTTTAAGTACAGAATTTTATAAATATACATATTATATTTTTATACATAATACAGTATACATGCATATATGTGAATATATGTGTGTGTATGTATGTGTAATTTCACTATTCTTCTGAAAGAAGAAAGCTTTCCCTTTTTCTTATTTATCTATTTGATGTTTATTTATTTATTTGTTGTCTGTGTGGACTTGAGGATTCTGTGTGATCTGGCCAATTTTAACCAGCTGATAAAATTTATCACCCATAAGCAACAAACACAATATAACAAAAAAACAGAATATCATTTATGTAGCATTCTGAACAAAAATAACTGTATTTTGTTTACAAAAAAGTCAAAGGAATGAAATATGAAGTAAGATTAAAGGAATTATTCCAGGGAAAACAAAGAAAACTGAAGAAAAATGAAAACTAAATGCAGTAATAATCCTGGATAGCCTGTGGAAGGAATATAAACCCAAGGACAAGTAAAGCTTTCTGGCCTTGGAAATTAGAAACTTATGGTGGAAATGAAGGTTGTAAAGAACTGCAGAGGAAATCAGCAGCTGAAAAGCCAGCAGAAAACTACCTTCCAAAGAGGAAAACAAATCTGTTGCTTAAATTTTTCTATATTTCTCTATTTCATAACTATCAGGGGAAACCCCACCCCCGATATTTATCGTGGGTTCTTTTCTATTCCCTAAGCATCTCGACTGGTTTGAGAAATAAAGGAAAAGAGTACAAGAGAGAAAAATTTAAAGCTGGATGCCTGGGGGAGACATCACATGTCGGCAGGTTCCGTGATGCTCCCTGAGACATAAAACCAGCAAGTTTTTATTAGCGATTTTCAAAAGGGGAGGGAGTGCACAAATAGGGTGTGGGTCACAGAGATCACATACTTCACAAGGTAATAAAATATCACAAAACAGATGGAGGCAGGGCAAGATCACAAGACCACAAGATGGGGCAAAATTAAAACTGCTAATGAAGTTTTGGGCATGCCTTGTCATTGATAACATCTTATCAGGAGACAGGATTTGAGAGCAGACAACCTTTCTGACCAAAATTTATTAGGCAGGAATTTCCTTGTCCTAATAAGCCTGGGAGCGCTACAGGAGACCAGGGCTTATTTCATCCCTTCGACTTCGACCGTAAAAGGTGGCCGCCTCAAGGGGGCTGTTTGTAGACCTACCCTCAGGGCGTATTATCTTTCTCAGGGATGTTTCTTGCTGAGAAAAAGAATTCAGCTATATTTCTCCTATTTGCGTTTGAAAGAAGAGAAATACGGCTCTGTTACAACCGGCTCACCGGCGGTCAGACTCCAAGTCTTATCTCCCTTGTTCCCGGAAGATTGCTGTTATCCTGTTCTTTTTTCAAGGTGCCCAAATTTCATATTGTTCAAACACACATGCTCTACAAACAATTTGTGCAGTTAATGCAATCATCACAGGGTCCTGAGGCAATATTCATCCTCCTCAGCTTACGAAGATGACGGGATTTAGAGATTAAAGTAAAGACAGGCATAGGAAATCACAAGGATATTCATTGGGGAAGTGATAAGTGTCCATGAAATCATCACAATTTATGTTCAGAGACTGCAGTAAACACAGGCATAAGAGATTATAAAAGTATTAATTTGGGGAACTAATAAATATTCATGAAATCTTCACAATTTATGTTCTTCTGCCGTGGCTTCAGCTGGTCCCTCTGTTTGGGGTCCTTGACTTCCAGCAACAATAACAAATTTCAAATATTAATAGAGTATTTTTCCAAGAGCATCTATAGTAGCCCCTCTATCATTCACTCTCATCTTCATAATTTAATTCTCTACAAATCTCTTGACATGATTAGATATATATTTGTTTTTATCCTTTATATGATCAGAGAACTTTGGTTTACTTCTAGATCTTTAAGTTTTAATAGAGTGTTTAGCACAAAGAAAGGTCCTCTATGTAAATAAATTATCCCTTTCTAGCATTGAGGTAAAGAGAATTTGTTTCATGTCTACTACCCTCTCACATTTTCCTCTAGTCACTATTTGTTTCACCAGGAAACATTTTTAGGGAGGACCAGTTATTCCACATATTTTCTATGTTTGCATAGAGAACTGTATAGAAACAGTTCATGCCTCTTTCACCAAAACCTTACTCTCTCACCCCCAGGGAAGAAGTCTTCTCTGACTGGTAATTTTGGAAAAGAAAGTGAGCACACAAGACTCAGCCACTCCTGGACTTCCTGGAAGGATCTGCCTCTCTCTAAATTGGATTAATGCTTACGTGATACTTCATTATATAATATCAGCCGTGTTTTCTAACTGTGCCAGTGACTCACTTATTTGCTGTGTCTCATTAGAGGTGTAGTAGCCCATATTGCCAGTTTATTAGCAGTGGAGTTAAGATTCTGAATAACATATGCTTAATTCCTGTGGTTATGTCTCAGTTAGCTCTGGAGTCAAATGGGAAAAGAGAGGCTATTTATTTGATCCCTTAAAACTGCCACAGCTAAAAATTTTAAGAAACATCATTTGTAGATACTGCCTTTTTTTCCAATAAAGATTGAAGATGTGCAGTTTGTTCTTCCCTGCAGAAATATAGCCTTTTATTTCTCTTACCATCAGGAAAATGCACAAGGATTGTGTATTAGTCTGTTTTCATGCTGCTGATAAAGACATACCAGAGACTGGAAAGGAAAATAGGTTTAATGGGCTCACAGTTCCACATGGCTGGGGAGGCCTCACAATCATGGTGGAAGGCAAAAGGCACTTCTTACATGGTGGTGGCAAGAGAGAATGAGAACGAGAGAGAAGGAAAAGTGGAAACCCCTTATAAAACCATCAGATCTCGTGAGACTTATTCACTACCTTGAGAACTGCATGGGAGAAACCACCCTTAAGATTGAATTTTCTCCCACCAGGTTCCTCCCACAACAGATGGGAAGTATGGGAGTATAATTCGAGATGACATTTGGATGGGGACACAGAGTCAAACCAATATCAGATTGCATGAGAGAAAATGTAAAATCATATATACATCAGGAATATCTTAGGACTGAAAAGAAATCGTAACAATATAAACCCACTCACAGTTAGGGCACAACAGTCCCGTTTGTTCATTTCTTTTTGAGTGTATCTTTTCCCTAAGAAAATAGATTTAAAAATGAATGAAGAACATTACCAATCTCAAATCATCCCAGCTATAATGTCCTTATTTAGGCATTTGATCATGTATTTCCACTATTACACATGGCACTTTCAAAAATACATGTTGAAAAATATTTAGAAGATATTTTAAAATATTTAGAAATATTTAGGAAAATATTTAGAAGAAAAATATTTAAAAGAACTAATTATCAGGGAAATGCAAATTAAAACTACAGTGAGATACCACCTTACTCCTGCAAGAATTGCCATAATTAAGCCAAAAAATAATAGATGTTGGTGCAGATGTGGTGAAAAGGGAACTCTTTCACACTGTAGGTGGGAATGTAAACTAGTATTACTTTTGCACCAACCTAATACAACCATGTGGAAAACAGTATGGAGAGTCCTTAAACAACTAAAAGGAGAACTACTCTTTCATCGAGTATTCCCACTAACGGGTATCTGCCTAGAGGAAAAGAAGTCATTATATGAAGAAGACACATGCACACAAATGTTTATAGCAGCACAATTAGCAATCATCAAAATATGAAACCAACCAGAGTGCCCATCAACCAATGAGTGGATAAAGAAAATGTGGTATATACACACCATGGAATACAACTCAGCCATAAAAAAGAATGAAATAATGGCATTCAGAGAAACCTGGATGGAGTTGGAGACCATTATTCTAAGTAAAGTAACTCCAGAATGGAAAACCAAATATGGTATGTTCTTACTTATACATGGGGTCTAAGCTATGAGGATGCAAAGGCATATGAATGATACTGTGGATTTTGTGATGAAACGTTAGGAGGGGGCTGAGGAATAAAAGACCAAATATTGGGTACAATGTACACTGCTCAGGTAATAGTTGCAACAAAATCTCAGAAATCATGACTAAAGAACTAATTCATGTAACCAAAAACCACCTGTACCCCCAAAACTATTTAAATAAAATTTTTTAAAAAATTAAAAAGACAAGCAATTTGGAGGGAAGGGATGTAAAACTATCAGATTTTCCTCAATGTTCCATATCTCTGTTTAGCTCATATGGTCTAATCAATAGAATGAGAATTTTCTTTTTTCCTTTTTTTCTAAACCAGACACTTTGCTACAGTTTTTAAAAATTGTATGTAGAGTATATTAATAGTACTTTTGCCTTTTTAAACCACTTGCCTTTTAAAACCAGTTGATAAGCAGTAATGGAAGGAGACTGTGAAAATCACACTAGTGTCAACTGAAATCATCTATAGTTGATGGTATCTAAAGGTGATAAGACACTTCTGAAGTGACCTTATGACATCATCTCTGAATATAGAAGTTGAATGAAATAAGTTCGCATGCACATTCTGTAAGGTGAGAGCACTTTAAAAAGAATTTTTTAAAATTATATTACTGAAAAAGTAAGGAGGCAAAATATCTGGGGAGTCAATGTCCAGAACATGACATTGTGGTTATTGGTGGCTTATATCATACTACATTTTGATCTCAAAACAAACAAAGGAACGAAAAATAAACTTAATTTTTTTAACATTTCTTAACCATCAAACACAGAATATCTGCAAATTTTGATAAATTCTCCCATTAAACAAATTTTAATGCTCATACTACAGATTATTTTTATGTCCAATATTGCTAAGCATATTTTTATTTAATTCATCAGATCAAAAAGTTTATAGTGTGCTCTGTATAAAATAACTTCGTTCTTCATGAATGCTTTTTATTTTGTGTCAGAATTCTGTTAATGTACTTTCATATGTCATTTTTTATCATTAAAATATTTTTGCATTGTTTTTGCAAAAAAAAATTGTTTCTCAAATTGCTTTCTGAGTATTATTTCCAGTTCATGCTAATGTGCACAGCCTACGAAGGACAGGCAAAATGACAAGTGGTGACGTTGCAGCTGCTAAAAGGATACTTGTAGTAAGAAAATATTTTTATCACATAATTATACATTAAGCAAAATTATAAATACATATCATTTATACTTTAAAGTTTAAAGTTGCTTGTCCATTAAAAGGAACACTACCATTTTATGTTAATTATAATGAGAAGTAATGCGCTCATAAAAATTTGTATCTGGTAGGAAAAATGTGTAGTTGAATACAGAGATAGGAAGAGAGTTCAAAAGGGCAACAAAATTGCTAAATTATTTACTTATAGGACTTCATAGTTAAGAAGATGAAAAAGAAGTAAAGAAAGAAAACAAGATAATGGAGAAAGCAAAATAATCTTAATTTTTAAACTAATTAAATATGCATTTAAGCATGGCAAATATAGCATTTGAAAGTAATTTATTAGTGTTTTGTGAGTTTCACCTAAAGTCCTTTCACTTTGGCTACAAAACAGAACATCACCTATTTCTCCAGTTATATGAGTTTCACCTTCCAATGTAATTTTGAAACAGATCTGAATTTTAGTTTTAAGCAATCTACTTGACTGTTTGATTGCAGTTTTCACTATACTGTTCCAAGGCAAGACTTCTCACAAGTTGCAGAACATTCTAGTGGATTTCCTTCACAATTTATATGATTGAATTTAAAGTATTGATTCAAAACTGATAGTTCCATATAATTGTTGCTGGGGATTTTGCACAAGAGAGGTCAATTTTTAGGCTTATTCGCATTTCCACAATAATAAGAAAAAAATGTAAGCATTTACTTCTTAAATTGTATGTTGTGTGACACTGCTTTTGACTATTTAACTGGTTAAGGGTGGAGTGACTTTATTGTACTGTTCACTGTCAGGCACATTGTGAAGGTATCAATAGCACATCAGTCATGGCATTTGTATTTTCAGATGGCACTTAATTAATTTCTTTGCTCACACATTTCAATAGTTTCAACCTATTCCCTTAAACTATGGTTTTTAACAAACTCTCTATCTTTCTCATTAAGCATATTGACATGACAAACTCAGTATAATGCACTGAGAAGAGCACAACATCATCTTTGTGGTATTCTTGCCACAAAGGCATGGCCATTCTAATTATCAGAAAATATTGTACAACCACAAATTGAGGAACAAAATTAACTGATCAAAAATAAAAAGAACTAAATCAACACTCTTTAAAAGCATTAATCAAATTCAGGAAAAACAAGAAACTCCCACAAACTGAAGGAGACTAGTGATAAATAACTAAATGCAATGTGGGATTCTGGATAGGATCCTAAAATAGAAAAAGGGACATTTATGGAAAAATTGGTGAAATTTGATAAAAGTTTTCAGTTTAATTAATGATATTGTAGCAATGTTAATTTTCTCTTCCTGATAATTGCACTATGGTTGTAAAATTTGTCAGCAAAGAAGGAAATATGTTGAGGAATGTAGGGGAACTCATGTACAATCACTGCAATTTCTCTGTAGGTTTATAATTAGCCCAGAATTTTTAAATAGTTTAATATCATAAAAAAATTATTTTACTCTACAATAATCATCAATGAATGATATAAAATAACACAGACCAGAATTTCTATTTTTAAAAATTCTTAATATTGTAAGACAAGAAAGTAAAACATAACTAGAATTTCTGAAATAAAAGTATTTTTTATACATATACAGCATATATAAGTAATAAATTACAGCAGGAAGGTAAACTTATCTCTGGGAGTCAAAGTGTGTGAGTAGAGAGGCTTCCACCTGCCAATCTACCTTGTGCTCTACAGCAGGAGCATTACCTGTGCAGGCCAGTGACAGCAATTCATTTTGCTTTGTTGTAATAGTGAGCTCTGTTGACCCTAACAGCAGGTGCATGGTTGTCTCAAGCTGACACAGTTGAAGGCTATGAGTTTCTTTAAAATAGAAATGGATACGGTTCACTGAACACAAATCTCTGCATTAGGCAAGTTGTACAGCACAGTCTCAGTCTGAATGGAGTTGCCAAAACCTCCAAGAACCAAAGAGGTGGCCTCCTGCTGATGCTGCCAACTGAGAGGTTGAAGGTGGAGGTGTATAGCGATAAGTATCTCCTAGGTTCTTCCAGAACATTCTTTTTCATTCTCACATGGATTTTTATTCCTTTCCAGAACTTCTCCAGAGACATGGGCTTTGGGCATGTCTGCCCAGGAGTGCCAGTCACCAGTAAGAGTTTCAGTTCATGTTTATTTTGCCAAACTGGGTGAAGAAAAGTTCATTTCTCAGAAAGACTTTCTCCATAGAAGGTCTAAACTTTCGACCAGACTGAAGTCCATTCATGTAATCAACTGTCTTTAATATTCAATGTTCTTACTATAGCAGCTGGGCAGGATTGTATTTCCCTCCCTGAACGCTTCTTCCCTCTTTGTCAGAAAACAAATGAATGTCCTCAGTATTATCAGATTAAGTCCTTTATCTACCCAATGGTGGCAGGATATTTTATCAAGTAAACAAATTAAAATATTTCACCGTCATTTGCCAACTGAATGATTTCTGTTCCTTTGTCCACCAATCCCCACCTCTTTTATTACTGTTCACTGAACAATAAGGCACCATTTGATTTGTTGATTCTAGGGCAATAATAAGTGAATAATAGAGCACCATTTGATTTGTTCATTTTAGGACAATAACAATTCAAGATCACCTTCATCCAAAGATTCCCGAATGTTACTGCACTTAGAACTACCTGGGGAATTTATAAAAACCCCAATGCCTATGCTGCATTGCACAACAACTAAATCAGAATGATTGCAGGTGAGAACCAAGCATCAATCATTTAGAGCAACATTACAAACAAACAAAAACTTTCAGAATTTTTTTCTATTAAACACGAATTCTGAATAAAATGAAATAAATGCTGTTCAAAAGGTTTTGCTGAGCTTACAACAAATTAAGGCAAATCATAGAAGAGGTGATCCGCAAAACCAATAATCATATAAAAATGCTCAAACTCATTAGTAATTAGGAGAATGCAAATTAAAGCAATAATTACCTGCAATTTTACACCCGTTAAATTGGCAAAAATTTTTAAAAATAGCAATAACTAATGGCAAAATATGGGGCAAAGGGAACTCTTATTCACTGCTGGCAGATTTTAAATTGGCATAGCCCCTTTGGAGAGCAATTTTATACTCTCTAGTGAAGTGGAAGATGCACATATATTAAAACTCAGCAATTACACTTCCCCCAGAAATGGCCATATGTGTCCAGGGAGAGGAGTACAAGAATGTTCATTATAGCATTGTTTGTAATATTGAAAAATTGAAGGCTGCTTGAATTTGCATTGAAGATGCTGTATTATTCACACATAGAGCAAATTATAGGCACTAAAATGAAGGAATAAGAGCTGCTTATATTAACATGGATAATTATTTAAAACATTGACTGTAAAAGTAAATTTCAAAATGATCTTAAAATATATTATCTTTAATAGAATGTTAATACATGCAACATAAATTACATGCTGCTGGGAGATAACTACATACGAGATAACATGTTAAAGTGTGCATCAGAATTTAAGTGCCAAATTCAGGGTAAAGGTTACCTCTGAATAGAGACAATGGAGATGAGATATGGCCAGAATAAATTGGAGGCTTTGATTGTATTTTGTTTCTTTACTTTGCAGTAAATGCATCCAAAGTGTACTATATTATTACATGTTTTCTTGGGCCAAAAATAATTTAGCAAGCAATATATTGCTTAAGGTACACTTTAACCACTATAAGTACTTTTATCTTTCAACTTGGAAGTCTCTGTCTACATAGATAATAATTTCTGAACTCATCTTTTAACATTATTTTAAACCTGTAGTTATAACTGCCTAGACCAGAAAGTTTTATTGCACACATTGTGAGTCGGGATTGCTGACAGTTAAATTCTTCAACTTATAATTACTTTTCAAAATGAGTAAAATATTAACTTTTTTCTTAGACTATTGCTATTTCCATTGCTCCATCATCGTACCACATCTAAATGTTGGCAGATACTGATTTTCTGACCACTTCTGAAGACAGATATACCTGCATGAGAATGAAGAATTGCTCAGCACTATTTACTTGCACAAAATGCATTAGTGCTCAATTTCTGCCTGGAAAGATCTGACTGCCATTCCACAGGGCTTACAGGGGTCTGCAGGCCCTCTGCCATGCTCAGTGTTACCACTCCAGATATTTTGAGCTCAAGGACTGCAATCCAGAGTTTCATTTCCAGTTTACCTTATCATTATCTAATTGTTTTCTGTTACCTCTGTTAATGATTTATTCACTCCTAATTTTAGCAAGAGTTGATAAAATTAATCATAGAACAGTGAAGGGATCCTCTCTACATACTACTCCCTTTACAGTGTAGTTGTCACCTGGTGTACTCTACTGCGGGAAAAATATAACAAAAACAAAAACAAAAACTTCTATTTTAAATCCCCAAAACATTTCAAGTAATGTACCAAAGATCATCTGGACAAAAAAAAAAAAAAAAAAAAAAAAAACTGGTAATCTAGCGTAATCGTTAATCTATTTGACATTCTTATATCATCATAAAAATAGTATATACTGTCAGGTAAATTAACGTCTGCTATTAATCTGGGCAGTTGATATAATACAATGGTAAAGAGGTTTAAAAATTACTCTAAGTGGTAAAATAAAAATTATCCAATTCTCTTTAATATTGCTGCATAGAAAATACTACAAAGAAAGAGAGACACAAAAGCAACCCTAACTGATTAGGCAAATTTCCTTGTCATTCAGACTCTTCACATGCAACCTGATGCTAACAACATTTATGGTGAGGTAAGGATTTCTTCCAGTCCTTCGAGAAACTGTTTTGCAATGCTCCTAAAGTTTCCAACCTCCCCTAATTGCTCTAGAAATTCTCCTCACATACCTACCTGACCACCAAGGAAAGGTGAAAACTCCAGCATATTCCTGAATCTTTACTAACAGATAAGGTAAAAAATTGTAATTTTAATTTTCCAGGTTAAATTTCCTAGCTGAATTATTTTCCTAGAAGACCCATATTTTAGGCCGAGTACTGTAATTTGCAGATTACTAAATTTACATAAAATTATTCTCTAGGTTTTCTCAAAGTTAAAACAAAACCTGAAATTGACATATATGACTGTTTTTTGGGTCAGAAGTCTTGATAATGAAAAACAAAAACAAAACAAAAATCACTAGCAGAAAAGCACTGTTAAATGTACAAATAACAAAATTTTTCAGTCTAAAGAAACAAATTCTAGAAATAACTTTCTACTCTACACTGTAGAATAGGTGAATTAAAAGAGTTTTTGGCTCTGTCATAATCAGAATATGACAATTCAAGAAGCCATTCCACACCTGGAGTTGAGAACTTTGTAAAACTTGGCACCAGGACAAGATACACACTGTACCCTAATTCTTTATCCATACACCTAACAAAAATCTCTCTCAGGTACATGTGAATGGTAGATATAAATTTCATATCTGAGCCTTAGCAATAAAGAAGAAAATGATTTTTTTTTTTTTTTTTTTGAGTAAAGAGTTCGAATTATAAGGAAGATTGTCTATTGGAAAGGCAATATTTATTCAATGGAGGGACTAGTAAAATGTAAACTGTAGAGAGAGTTACCAAAATATGTAGACAACTGCCCAATTGCTATTGTTATTCTAGTGTGAAGGCCATTAGTCAAAAAGAATTCTTTCTTACTTGGGAGAGAGCCAGGCTTTAGTTTTATTCAGGCCTTCAACTGATTCGCTAAAGACCCACCCACATTAGGGAGGGCAATCTACTTTACTCAACTATCAATTTAAATGTTAATGTCATCAAAAACACCCTCACAGAAACACCCAGAATAATGTTTGACCAAGTGTCTGGGCACCTCTGGCCCAGTGAATTTGACATATAAAATTAACCATATTATGTTTAGCTAGAAAGTGAAGTCCATAAAAACCCTAGAAGAAAACCTAGGCATTAACATTGAGGACACAGGCATGGACAAAGAGTTCATGACTAAAACACCAAAAGCAGTGGCAACAAAAGCCAAAATAGACAAATGGGATCTGATTAAACTAAAGAGCTTCTGAACAGCAAAAGAAACTAGCATCAGAGTGAACAGGCAACCTACAGAATGGGAGGAAATTTTTGCAATCTATCCATCTGACGAAGGGCTAATATCCAGAATCTACAAAGAACTTAAACAAATTTACAAAAAACAAACAAACAAAAACTACATCAAAAAGTGGACGAAGGATATGAATAGACAATTCTCAAAAGAAGACATCTGTGCAGCCAACAAACATATGAAAAAAGGCTCATCATCACTGGTCATTAGAGAAATGCAAATCAAAGCCACAATGAGATGCCATCTCACACCAATTAGAACGGCAATCATTAAAAAGTCAGGAAATAACAGATGCTGGAGAGGATGTGGAGAAATAGGAATGCTTTTACACTGTTGGTTGGAGTGAAAATTAGTTCAACCATTGTGGAAGACAGTGTGGAGATTCCTCAAGGATCTAGAACTAGAAATACCATTTGACCCAGCAATCCTGTTACTGGGTATAATATACCCAAAGGATTATAAATCATTCTACTATAAAGACACATGCACATGTATGTTTATTGTAGCACTGTTCACAATAGCAAGACTTGGAATCAAACCAAATGTCCATCGATGATAGACTGGATAAAGAAAATGTGGCACATATACACCATGGAATACTATGCAGCCATAAGAAAAGGATGAGTTCATGAGAACACATGGACACAGGGAGGGGAACATCACACACCGGGGCTTGTCAAGGGGTGGGGGTTAGGGGAGGGATAGCATTAGGAGAAACACCTAATGTAGATGATGGGTTGATAGGTACAGCAAACCACCATGGCACGTGTACACCTATGTAACAAACCTGCACATTCTTCATATGTACCCCAGAACTTAAAATACAATAATAAAAAAAGAAAGTGAAGTCTATGTGAAATTATTCTATGTCTTTATGTTTGTATTTTCAGTGATTAAATGTACATAGTATAAAGTGATTACCTGTTAAATACTGAATGGATAATTAAAGAACAAATAAGTGAATGGACAAGTAAGCGGAGCAACAAGTTTACTCAAATTATATGCCAAATAAGCATGCAATACTAAATTCAACTTGTAGATCTGCCATGACTTATTATTTCACTTTAGACATGTCTTTTCATAGTAAATTATGCTCTTCTCGTTAGATAAAATTATATAAGAGAATCCATGGCTATGGACATGAAAAATAATTTGAATAGGCAAAATAATATAAACCAGGTTTATAGCTTTCTAATATTATATTATTAACAAAAATCACCTCATCTATAGTATAAATTATTATTTTAGGGACAAAGTTATTCATCATGTTATAAAGGAGAAACCATTATTCTCGAGTTATAGAAATACACCTGAGACCATAGTATAATCCAGAGATTATCTCTTCAATTCCAGATACTGTTAATTTATATTATCACTTTCTACTCAAGCAATGTGTTTTAAACACATTTTGAAAACATTCATGATTCAATGTGATATACTATCTCTGCCTAAAATCAATTTTCTACCTAAAGAGAGCAGTTCACAGAATGATACTCACTGTCAGGAAGGGATAGCATTTGAAGGAGCATTTCTTATTAATAATTGCAAATGCTATCATCAAGTTGAAAGAATCTCTTACAAACCACTTATTAATTAAGATTATAGAGAGTTTCCTTTCATAAATAGTTTCAATGACTCTTTGTATTCCTAGAATATTATTATTAGTGTCACAACATAAGGTATTAATTAAATAATGAACTAATTAAAGTGAGGGAAGTAATATTGGCAGGAGTGACTACTCAAGCTTTATTGATCAAAACTGTTCTCATATTCAGCGTCATCATTCATTCATTCATTGCCTTTGTCTTAGGTTAACAACATATATCATCTTAGCTTTGAGGGTTTTTTGTTTTGCTTTTTGTTTTTGCTGTTTTAAGAATAAACTGATATGCTTTTGAAAGTGTGTAAAACTGTTTGAAAGAAGTACTATTTATGAGATGTTTCTGCTAATGTTAGTGATGTGTGATAAGGCTCCAGCTATCTGTGGTAAGAAAGCATACAGAAACCAGCATATAAGAAAAATAGTAGACCAAATTAATCAGTACTGAAACACAGGAAAGCTATAGCTTGAAATTATTTTGACCTGAAACTAGGATAATTCATCTATGTTTGTTAGCTAAGTAAAATCTGCAGGAAACAATTTTCTCCCATAGATGGAAAGATTAATTGCAATGTTAACCAAATCTCTTTCACACATGGGATGACTCATTTTTTTCTTTGGTTAAGAGTACATTAATCATGGCAGATGAGGCCTCTGCTAGAGTCTAATTAGTAACTAGATAGTGCTTATAATGTGTTTTCTTCAGAATTATGCTGCTTAATTTTCTACCTTGATCCTACCATGTTTGCATCTCATTTTAAAAAGGTAAATGGGGCAAACTATCTATTAAACTTTTAAAATAAAACTATTTTTATCTAAAAAGCTTATGACAGCAAGAGTTAGCTATCAATGTCAATGCTAAGCTAATGAAATGGCACAGATTTATACTCTCATGTATCATCTCCCATATAAGTCTACTATAATAGATGGAAATAAATCTTTCAACAAAAAGAGGAAGGTGAAGGATAGAACTTTGAATTCTATAAAGAATATTTTAGAAATATGATTTCAACCAATTGGTTGAAGATATAAAGTATTATCTGTGCCAGTTTATATGAATCTCTCAGGAATTCATGATTTTAATTAGACTGGTAGGAAATCAACTCTGTGTTATTTTCACTATAGAATTTCTTATTAATCTGTTTCATACGTCAGTCTTCTGTTTTGCATTAGTTATATGTTCTATTAGAAGAATCCATACTTATTTCTACATTCCTTGTTATTCCGTCTTAACATGCATTAATAAATAAAAGTCACAAATATAAATCACGCATGCCGTGATGTTTTCAGGGAACTGAAACATTATAATCAGTGTCATTCATGAAGTCAGGACTCCTGGTTGCCTCCTAACTAATAATAGCAGCAAAGGGCAGGAATTCCATTTTGTAGACTTTTGTTCTACTTTCAGACTGATAAGGCATTACAATTCAAAACTCATGGATCCATTATTAGGTTTCAGAGACACATTACTTGTAATTCTGGAGAGTCATGAAATGTACTGTTTCTCATCCCCTAAAACTCCAGGCCCTGTTTTTTCTATTTTTATGCTCTGTGAATGAAAGTACAGGCACCACATTTGATGTCTTCTCTCTCTTATATGCATAAAAGACTTATAAAGAATCAGAATACCGTGAAATGATTATATTCCCTTTTAAATTTATGATAATTTTAATGACCCATGTTTGTAATGCATTTGCTATTACACAACATAGTTTTACAGACATTGTTTCAATTTTATCACAACTCTCATTTAATGACAAAGACAGGTATTACTAATTTGCTTTTAATAAAACATGAGGCTCTTAGGGCAAAATTAATGAATTCGTCCTAAGTTGAATAGCTACTAAGTATGAGAGTTAGAATTTCAACCCAGTTCTCTAAGTTTTCAAACTAGTTTTCTTTCTCTTATACAGACTTCAATTTTAACTGCTTTTGTCCTTTTTTTTTTTTTTTTTTTTTTTTTGTCTTTTGGTTCTTTTTGTTTAGCTTTATGCGGTAGTCACCAAATGGTTTTATTAAAGCATCACTGGCTCTAAGCAGCACTAAATAGTTTAGTCATTTGAAATTAACCATGGTTTAAAATCTGGTTCAGAAACCAGTTTATATGCTATTTATTGGTTAAAGGTTCTTACATATATACTCATACAGTAAGCAGACATATGTTTAACCAGTTAAGAATACATATACAGCCGATTGCTGCTGAGTATCATGAATAGTTAGCAAAAACAAAACAGCAAATGTTAGTATTTGCTATAGTCAGATTTCCAGATAGAGGAGTATCTAAGAAGACAAAGGCAAAAGTAAATACGTGCATACACACTTATGTCCATAGAAACAGAAAGGCAGAGAGACTCATAAACTTAATAATATGTGACTACATAGCCTTTATGTAAATTCCATTAAATAATATCTTACATAACTAAAATAAGACTCTAAACAAGTTTTTTAAAAATAATGCACAAAGGCCGGGCGCGGTGGCTCAAGCCTGTAATCCCAGCACTTTGGGAGGCCGAGGCGGGTGGATCACGAGGTCAGGAGATCGAGACCATCCTGGCTAACATGGTGAAACCCCGTCTCTACTAAAAATATAAAAAAAAACTGGCCGGGCGTGGTGGCGGGCGCCTGTAGTCCCAGCTACTCGGAGGCTGAGGCAGGAGAATGGCGTGAACCTGGGAGGCGGAGCTTGCAGTGAGCCGAGATGGCGCCAATGCACTCCAGCCTGGGTGACACAGTGCGAGACTCCGTCTCAAAAAAAAAAAAAAAAAAAAAAAAAATGCACAAAAACACATTTTTGCTTGACATTTTTCTTAAAATCATCTTAATAAAATGAGAGTTATAACTAGTTATAAGAGTATAATTAATTAAGAACATTTCAGGATTTGTCTAATAAATACACATCATTAGCTGAATTACTGTCTCACCAATAGAGGCATCTAAACATGTAGATTACAGGAAATCTCAGTACCCACACTTTCATATTTCTACTAATTTTGGTTTTGATAGTTCCTTTATTTCTGTGTAATGCTAGATTACCAATACGAGATTACCAATATCTCTAGCACCTAAAAGGCACTCAGTGCTTTTAGCACTCACGAGAAGGGTGCTTTTCATGTTTTAGATTTAGAAAGTAAAGCTTAGAAAAATAAAACCACTTACCAAAGGTTATACATCTAGAAAGTGAATAAACACAGATCTCTCTGACTCTCAAACTCTTGGACTTCTACTGTATCTTACAGTACCATATCTGAAATAATTCATTTACTCTCCAGATTTTTACAACCTGATAAACCCTGAACAAATTTCTGAAGTTGGGAAAGAAACATTTTTCTACCTCTTAAATTCTGTCCCTCTGCCCTCTTGCTCCCCTCTAACACCTATAGAGTTTACAAGTCAAAAGGAAAATAAACTGCAAGATGTTTTGGAAGTGCAGAGTTAAAATGAAAAGTTAACATGGGGATTTAATCAATAACTTACTTTTCCCCAACCCCAATTCAGTTATAGATACATTTCTAAGTCTTCTAGAATAGTTACGGAAAATTTTTCATCACATAAAATATTCTAGAAAACAGAAAAGTATGACTACTGTGATATTTTGCATATGACTTAGCAGCCTTGTAGGGAATGCTTAACCTTGTCCATAACCCAGGGTAAAAGTATTAATGACCTCATTTTACAGATGCAAAAAGCCTAGGCACAGAGAAGTTAATGAATTGCCCCAAGTTACACAGTTACCATTGATAGAAACAGAATTCAAATACAGATCTGCCTGATTTAAATAAGCTTATGTTCTAAACCATTTTGTTTCATTGCTAATGATTTTAATTCATACAGTGTCCATTGCACATTTATTTTTTAATTTTCATTTTCAATAAAATAATTTGCTTAAGAAAAATAGATGTTACAAAACTGCTTGTAAAGACAGACATTCTAAAACTCTTAGTAAAATATTACCAAGCTTTATAGAATTGATAATAAAAGTATGTTCACTTATTAAAGTTCACTTTAGGTTTATAAACAAGTAAGTCATTTCAGAAATAATCTTGGGAATGGATCAAATCCTAAGAGACAGCTTTAGAATAAGTAAACTCAATAAAAAAGTATGTGGTCAAGAGAACACAAGACAAAATAAATAAGTTATTGATTTTTTAGCAGAAACAAGGCAGAGAATTAAAAACACATTTTAAGAGTGTTTACTATTTGTCAAATTGATGAGCACACCCCAGTTCCCCAGATATAGAGACTGGAGATTACAGAATGTAGGCTTATTTTTTACAGGATATCAAACTAAGATTTTTTCAAAGCAATTTTAGGTAACTTTAGCCACAAAGACACAGGATCTCAAAGCTGGTTCTAGAAAAGTAAACCTTTTAGATAATGAATGTCACTGCAGAAATGCTACAATCCGGTGTCAGAATCAACTTGCTTAGAAACTGTGATCGGCATATTACTAATTTATTTACATAGCCAAAGTTCTGGTGCTCTAAACATTCTGCCAATCACTTCAGTCAATGATTTTTGCTCATGCCCTATTAGTCAACTGAAATGTCTTCTTTCATCTACCCAACTACCCAACCAAACTTTGTTAAAACCATCTGAAGTGCATTCTATATAATAAAGATATTCAGGCTCAGTCCATTCTAGAATTTATTCCAGTATCAAATCCTATCATGCATTATCTATACTATTCTTTCTTGGACTTTAAAATTATTATTTTGATAGTGGTTCAACACTTTTATACTGTGCTACTAAGTTGGGTAAAAATATATACTTTTATTTTTTATAACAGTTATTATCCTGTCCTACAGTCTACATTCCTTCTCAGCAGTGGGGAAATAAAAACAAATCAACAAATTAACAAATAATTAAGTAAAGTTACAATTGTGGGTAAAATTTCATTTAAAACTGTCTCTTCCGCATTGTTTCTCTCTCTCTCTCTCTGTCTCTCTTTCTCTCCCCTCCTCCCCATCTTTGTCTCTCTCCTTCCTGCTCTGCCTCCTTCCCTCCCTTCCTCTTTCTTTCTCTGGGCACTGCAAACAACCCAAGGAGTTAAATGTTTCCTGATTTATAGAATTTATAATAAAATTATTCTATAATGGTTTTTACCATTTGTCAAATAAAGGTATTTCTAGGGGCAAAAAAAGTGACAATTTTCATATATAGAATAAAAAGATTTAAAGTAGATTTAAAAGTTTTAGGGTCTCTAATTCCTGGCCTCAAGTGATCCTCCCACCTTGGCCTCCCAAAGTTCTGGGATTATAGGTGTGGGTCAGTATGCGTTATTATTCAGAATAGCAAAGACACAGAATCAACCCAGATGCCTATCAATGGTGGACAGGATAAAGAAAATGTGGTACATATGCACCTTGAAATACTATGCAGCCATAACAAAGAACAACATCATGTCTTTTGGAGCAGCAAAACAGAGCTGGAGGCCATTATCTTAAGCAAATTAATGCAGGAACATAAAACCAAATACCACATGTTCTCTTTATAACTGGGAGCTAAGCATTTAGCACACGTGGACTCAAAGAAGGGAATAATAGACACTGGGATCTACTTGAGGGCAGAGGATGGACAAAGGATGAGGATTGAAAAACTATCATCTACCAGGTGCTATGCTTGCTACCCGGATGATGAAATAATCTGGACACCAAATCCCTGTGATATGTAATTTTCCCATGTAACAAATGTGTACATGTACCCCTGAACCTGAAATAAAAGTTGGAAAAAAAATTTTAATGTCACAGATTATTATTATTTTGCTGATGTTATTTTTTTCTTGTCTCATACTTTCATCTCATAAAAGTAGCCATGTGTCTTCCTTTATTCTGAGTCATATAATACCACCAAAAGCTCAATTTGTATAGTGTCCTTTCTGTTGTTTTTATTTTAATATATTTTTTAAGATGACATATTTTTTTGACCTGTCTCTTTTTCAATTTACATATAAATCATCTATGGATTATATAGAAAATAAACCTTCTATATATAACATTAAGCAAATAAATTTAAATAATACCTGAAGAACTCTGTAATATACTTCCCTTATAAACATGTATTTACAAAACTTATATGTTAACATATATCCAATAGGTAAATAAAAGACAAATTTGAAATTATTCTTCAAAAATGAATAAGTTTTAAGTGTATCAAATGGTAGAGTTGTGAATACCAACAGCTGTGCAATTTACTTGGAGAGGCAAATGAATTTCTCAGATAACTTTTATCTGCAAAATGCAAAATGATTTAGTTTTCCTGGGTAATTTTAAGTTTAAATAATAAACGTATAAGGAAACTAGTAAAGTATTTTTTAGATTTACTTAGAAAATGCAAGAGATTTTAAAAACTGCGAATCTCTGCAAATGGGAAAAAAAGACAAAATGTTGGTGGTGAGGAACAGGAAATGGTTCTTTTTGTTTTACACACATTTTTCTCTGTTATTAACCTAATATTGTCTCAATTCCTGGTTTTTTTTTTCCTACATTTTAATATGAGTACCTACTTAAAACATTGTTCTTGCACCAGCCTTATCCTGATAGATGCCACGAACTTGCCTTGTGCACCCAACTTCACCCATTCCTTGCTACTCCACTTCAAACCCCCAGACAGATAACCACATAAATACTCTTTGCTGGTTCCATTATCAGACTTATGGTACACATTCCTTCAACTTGATTTTTACCTCATGTGCTCCCTCCTGCTTGAAATGCATTGTAATGCAGTGGTTAGAACATGGACTTGCATGTCAATTAATCTTTGATACTAAGTCTCAGTTCTGACATTATTGAATGTGTAAACCTGGGCAATTTCCTCAATATCTATGAGCCACAATTTCCTAATTTGTGAAATGGAGCATCACAGGGTGAATCAATCCAATGTAAAACATCTATCACATTATAAATAATAGTAAGCAATAGTGGTTCACTTTTTTTCCTCCTTCTTCTATTTCTCCTTCTCTCTCTACTTCCCATTTAACCTTATTTTTCTCATCGTCATCACCTCATTCTAGCTCTACATTACTTTAATCCTAGTTTGCCTTTATTTTTCTCATTGTCATCACCTCACTCCTTAGCTCTGGTACTTCTAACAGACGACTTCTAACTCCTTTAGATTATGATGGTCTTCATTATCAGGGACATTAATTGGGAAAATAACACACTTAATCTATTTTAGCATTCTTGTTTATATAATTATAACTACAGTGTACAAGTATAAGATATTTGACAGCAAATAGTATTTCACAGCAAATATAATTTGCTGTTTATATAATTATAACTAGTTTATGTAAGTATAAACTGTTTATATAATTATAACTAGTTCATATAACTGCAGTGTAAGAGTGTAAGATATCTGACAGCAAATAATTCAGGTAGACACCATTTGATGTCACCAGTACCTAGTATATATAAAGTGTGCAATATTTTTCTTCTGTATAATTCAAACATTTAATGAATATTTACTACATGAACAATGACAGAGATTAAGATGAATTAAACACCAACAAAACAAAGCATTTAAGGAATTTCATTAAGTACACTGTTGATAATCCATCTAAGTTCTGTCGTCCACCAAGCTTTATTGAATTGAATAACCCCATGAATTCTCCAGATCTGTGGTTCTCAAACTTTAACATGCATAAAAGTCAGCTGAAGAGCCTAGCATGATGTGGTCCTAGCTACTTCAGAGACCGAGGAAGGAGGATTGCTTGAGTCCAGGAGTTTGAGCTCAGCCTGGGCAACATAGTAAGACTCCATTCTACACTGACCCCCAAAAAATTTTAAGTTGAAGATCTTGCTAAAATACTAATTGCTGGACACAGTCTCTAAGATAAGGAGGTCTTTGATGGAGTCTGAGCATTCAGATCTATAACAAATTCCCCCATAAAGGTGATGCCCTGAAAACACTGTTCTAAGTAAACCAGAGATCAATATATTTTTTGACTTTTCTTTTCTGATACATTTCTTCTCTTTATGGCCAATGCCTTATATTAGAACCCCAAGGTAGCACTGGAAAGCCCAAGCAAATGAAGAATATTATTTAGGTAAGAAGAGTAGGTACTGTCACTTGGTCAAATAAATAAATTAGGAAATTAATAATTGTGCCTACTATCTTAAAACCTCTTATCATTAATCACCATTATTTAGTGATTTATTTAACTCATAACTTATATATTTCTTTATGATTACTAGATTCTCAAAGATTTTTACTATTTATTGGGAAGTTATAGACACAATTGATTTTTTATTTTATATTGTCACTTAGATATTTTTACAATGTGCGTTCAGAATCACCTAAGTGCATTACAAGGCATATTCCTAAACTTAATGGATTTTAAATCGGTGAAAAATCCTTGGAAACATACACATTTAAAAAGTACTCATAACCATTTGTTTACAAAAGTGTGAAAGCAACTCTCTTAGGCAAACAACTTCTCAATAGAAAATGAAGAACCTAGCAATGACTAATACTAATCATGAAGAGATTAACAGATGAACTCACACCAGTTGAAGTGTGTTATTAAAAAAAAAAAAATCAGTAAATGATGGGGTGGAGTCAAGATGTACACAAAGAGGCAGCTCCTCTCTGCAGTTCCTGTGGAGAAGAACAAAAACTTCAAGCGAACTCTGCATCTTCAATTGAGGTACCACAGTTCTCTTAGTTGAGTCACAACTAAGCAGTTGGTGCTACACATGGAAAGCAAGCAAAAACAGGGTGGAGCACAACCCCACACAGGAGCTGCATGCAGCAAAGGGAACTTCCTCCCCTGGTCAAAGGAAATGGTGAGGGATTGTGCTCCCACTCTGTGATGGTTAATACTGAGTGTCAACTTGATTGGATTGAAGGATGCATAGTATTGACCCTGGGTGTTTCTGTGACGGTGTTGCCAAAGGAGATTAACATTTGAGTCAGTGGGCTGAGAAAATGCAGACCCACACTTAATCTGAGTGGGCACCATCTAATCAGCTGCCAGCACAACCAGGATATAAAGCAGGCAGAAAAACTTTAAAAAGCTAGGCTGGCTTAGTCTCCCAGCGTACATCTTTCTCCCATGCTGAATGCTTCCTGTCCTCGCACATAAGACTCCAAGTTCTTCAGCTTTGGGATTCAGACTGGCTCTCCTTGCTTTTCAGCTTGCAGATGGCCTATTGTGTGACCTCATGACCATGTAAGTTAATACTTAATAAACTCCCCTATGCCTATCCTACTAGTTCTGCCCCCCTAGACAACCCTAACTAATACAGATTTTGGTACCAGGGGTGGTTCTAGAAAAAAGAATATAAAAGATGGAGTTCTTTCATTGGTTTTGGGGTTTCTGGAGTTGGCTACTTAATATGATTAGACACAGAAAAGCTAAGGACTCTTGTAATAGTGTGGAGAACATTGATAGTCCTTGGTATAAACCATTTAGAGAGTTATGCAGAATAAATGCATTTGACACTCCTGATTCACCGTTCTTGAGAGGCAAGGAGTTTAGTGACTTCATACATAATACCTTTGACCATATGTGGAGAACCAAGGAACATAATGAAACTGGTTGGTTGCACCTAATTTAGTGGACAAATTGATGAAAGAGAATGATGAACTCAGGGATTCTAACTCCCAGCTTCAGAAGCAGATATTGAGCCTCAAAACTGCTAAGATTACCCTGAGAGAGAGTCTTATCTCCTGTAGAGAAAGAGCTGAAACTGTGGAAAAACAGACATTAGCTCTTATCATAACAGTGGCTGACCTGCAACAAAACGTGCATGCACAGCATTGCCATGTGTCTACTGTTAAAGTGAGGGTATTGATTGGAAAAGAATTGGACCCTACAACTTGGAATGGGGATGTGTGGGAGGACCCTGATGAAGCTGGAAACACTGAGTTTGTAAACTATGATGAACTTTTTTTTGCCAGAAGAAACAGCTTCCCCATCTCCAGTAGTAACAACATCCCCTCCATTAGTCTTTCCACCTTTGTCTGAGGAGATAAACCCTGCACTGCCTGAGGCAACAGTGATGGTCTCTCCAGAGGCAGTGCCAGGAAAGATAATGTTGATTCTCCTCAGGGGCCACATCCAACACCCCTGTTTGCTTCTTGACGTATAACTAGATTAAAGTGCAGGCAGGAACTTGGAGGTGAGGTTGGGTGTGACCCTTAAGAAGGTGTGCTACACTCGATAAAAACTACTTGAGTTTTCTAACTTATATAAACAGAAATCTGGAGGACAGGCATGGGAATGAATATTAAGGGTGGGAGATAATGGTGAAAGGAATATAGAGTTGGATCAAGCTAAATGTATTGATTTGGGCCCACTAAGTAGGGGCTCTGCATTTAATGTTGCAGGCTTGGGAAGTTAAAAAAGTTTCTAATAGTTTATTTGCTTGGTTAGTTGAAATATGGATTAAAAGATGGCCCACTGTGATCAAGCTGAAAATTCCTGATATTGCTTTTTTTAATGTAGAGGAAGGGATCCAAAGGCTTAGAGAGATTGGGGATGGTGGATTGGATTAGTCACTTTAAACCTACTCATCCCAACTGGGAGGATCCAGAAGATATATCCTTGACCAATGCCTTGTGAACTCAATTTGTGTTGGCAGCACCTGCATCTTTGAAGAGTCCTGTAATCGCTCTTCTCTGTATGTTAGATCTAACAGAGGGAACCACAGCCACTCAACTACAAAATTTAAGTAGAATGGGAATAATTGTATCCCACGATGGCAGGGGCCAAGTAGTGACACTCAACTGTCAAAAGCAAGGTGGCCATAGCTTCCATAATGGACAGCAGATGCAAAGTGGCAATCAGAAGAGTCTGATCCATGTAGAGCTCTGGCATTGGCTAATTAATCAAGGTATTTCTAGAAGTGAAATTGATAGGAAGCCTACTGCATTCTTACTTAACTTATATAAGCAGAAAACTTCCAGGTCAAATAAACAAAAGACTAATTTAAATTACATAAACAGAATCATGGCCCCTCAGTCAATTTCTAGATTTGAGCCAGTTTACAGACATAGAACCCCTTGAATGAAGGAGACACCCAGTCACCTTGAGGAAGGACTTCATGATAGTACTGACACTTTATGCTGTTAATCTCTGTCCCATCCTTCCCCAGGAAGACCTCTGGCCTTTTACTAGCGTAGCTGTCCATTGAGGAAAGGGAAATGATCAGACATTTCAGGGACTACTGGACACTGGCTCTGAGCTGATTTGATTGCAGGGGACCCAAAATGTCATTGTGTTCATCCAGTTAAAGGAAGAATTTATGGAGGTTAGGTAATTAATGGAATTTTAGCTCAGGTCCAACTTACGGTGTCTCCAGTGGGTCCCCAGACTCACCCTGTGGTCATTTCCCCAGTGCCAGAATGCGTAATTGGCATAGACGTATTTAGCAGCTAGCAGAACTCCCACATTGGCTCCCTGACTGGTAGGGTGAGGGCTATTATGATGAGAAAGGCTAAATGGAAGCCATTAGAGCTGCCTCTACCTAGAAAAATAGTAAATCTAAAACAATATTGCATCCCTGATGGGATTGTGGAGATTAGAACCAACATCAAGGACCTGAAAGATGCAGAGGTGGTGATTCCCATCACATCACCATTCGACTCTCCTTTTTGGCCTGTGAAGAAGACATATGGATCTTGGAGAATGAAAGTGGTTTACTGAAAGCTTAACCAAGTTGTGACTCCAGTTACAGCTGCTGTACCAGATATGGTTTCATGGCTTGAGCAAATTAACACATCTCCTGGAACCTGGTATGCAGCCATTGACTTGGCAAATGCCTTTTTCTTCATTCCTGTCCATAAGGCCCACCAGAAGCAATTTGCCTTCAGTTGGCAAGGCCACCAAAATACCATTACTGTCTTTACTATCCTACTTCACGGGTATATTGACTCTCTGCCTTTCTGTCATAATCTTTTTCAGAAAGAACTAGATCACTCTTTGCTTCCACAGGATATTACACTGGTTCATTACATTCATGACATTTTGCTGATTGGTCCAGTGAGCAAGAAGTAGCAAACTCACTTGACTTATTTTTTAGACATTTGTGTGCCAGAGAATGGGAAAAATATCCAACTAAAATTCAAGGACCTTCTACCTCAGTAAAATTTCTAGGTGTCCAATGGTGTGGGGCCTATCAAGATATTCCTTCTAAGGTGAAGTTGCTGCATTTGACCACTCCTACAACCAAGAAGGAAGCACAATGCCTGTTGTTCTTATTTAGATTTTGAAGGTTGTTACTCCAGCCCATTTACTGAGTGACCTAAAAGGCTGCCAGTTTTGAGTGGAGTCCAGAACAGGAGAAGGCTCTGCAACAGGTCCAGATTGCTGTGCAAGCTGCTCGGCCACTTGGGCCATATGATCCATCAGTTCCAATGATGCTTTAGGTGTGAGTTGCAGATAGGAATCCAGTTTGGTGGCTCTGGCAGGTCCCCATAGGTGGATCACAGTGGAAACTTCTAGGATTTTGGAGCAAGGCCCTGCCATCTTCTGCAGATAACTACTCTCCTTTGGAGAGAAAGCTCTTGGCCAATTATTGGGCTTCGGTGGAAACTGAACGTTTGACTATGCGTCATCAAGTCACCATGCAACCTGAACAGCCCCTCATAAACTCGGTGCTTTCTAACCCATCTAGCCATAAAGTGGATCATGCACAGCAACATTCCATCATCAAATGGAAGTGGTATATACGTGATGGGGCTCGAGCAGTCCTGAAGGCACAAGTAAGTTAAATGAGGAAGTGGCTCAAATGCCCATGGTCACCACCCCTGCCACCCTACCTTCTCTCCCTCGGCCTGCACTGGTGCCTCATGGGAAATTCCTTATGATCAGTTTGCAGAAGAAGAGTAGATTACGACCTGGTTCACAGATGGCTCTGCATGATATGCAGACACCACCCAAAATTGGACAACTGTAGCACTACAGCCCTTTTCTAGAACATTCCTCAAGGACAGAGGTGAATGGAAATCTTTCCTGTGGGCAGAACTTCAAGCAGTGCACCTGGTTGTGCACTTTGCAAGGAAGGAGAAATGGCCAGATGTGTGATTATATACTGATTTATGTGATGTAGCCAAAGGTTTCGCTGGATGGTCAGGGACTTGGAAGAAGCATGATTGGGAAATTGGCGACAAAGAAATTTGAGGAAAAGGTATGTGGATGGACCTCTCTGAGTGGTCAAAAACTGTTAAGATATTTGTGTTCCATGTGAGTGCTTCCCAGTGGGTGACCTCAGCAGAGGAGTATTTTAATAATTAAGTGGATAAGATGATCCATTCTGTGGACACCACTCAACCTCTTTCCCCAGACAGCCCTGTCATCACCCAATGGACCCATGAAAAAAGTGGCCATGGTGGCAGGGATGGAGGTTATGGATGGGTTCAGCAACATGAACCTCCACTCACCAAGGCTGACCTGGCTACAGCCACTGCTGACTGCTCAATTTTCCAGCAGCAGAGACCAACACTGAGCCTTTCATATGACACCATGCCTCAGGGTGATCAGCCAGCTCCCTGTCTCCAGACACCTCATACAGGAGCATTCAGGCCGACATCAAGCCAGTGCCTCTCTGGGACAGAGCTCCCACAAGAAGTATCAGGTTGCCATATTTGCTGTTTTGCAGACTTCCCTGGTGATATCTCCAGGAATGGGAGGAAACCAAGGGAATAGGAGCTAGTGGATCCCAAGGAACCCACAGCAGACCTACAGAAGAGGGGACTGACTGCTAAAAGAAAAACAAACAGCAAGCAACAACATCAACCAAAAAGACACCACAAAACCCCATCCAAAGGTCAACATCCTCAAAGATCAAAAGTAGGTAAACTCATTAAGATGAGAAAAAAAATCAACACAAAAGTGCTGAAAACTCAAAAAGCCAGAGTGCCTCTTCTCCTTCAAAAGATCACAATGTATCTCCAGCAACGGCACAGGACTGGGCTGAGGCTGAGGTGGATGAATTGACAGAAGCAAGCTTAAGAAGATGGGAAATAATGAACTTTGCTGAGCTAAATGATTATGTTCTAACTCACTGCAAAGAAACTAAGAACCATAATAAACAAGACAGGAGCTGTTATCCATAATAGCCAGTTTAGAGAGGAACATAAATGATCCGATGGAGCTGAAAAACACAATGTGTGAACTTCATAATGCAAACACAAGTATCAATAGCCAAAAAGACCAAGAAGGATAAAGGATATTAGAGCTTTAAAACTATCTTGCTGAAATAAGGCAGGCAGATGAAATTAGAGAAAAAAACAACGAAAAGAAAACCTCTGAGAACTATGGGATTATTTTAAAAGACTGAACCTATGACTGATAGCAGTTTCTGAAAAATACAGGGAGAATGGACCCAAGTTGGAAAACACATTTCAGTATACCATCCAGGAGAATGTCCCCATCCTAGCAAGACAGGCCAACATTCAAATTCAGGAAATCCAGAGAACCCCAGAAGAATAGTCCATGAGAAGATCAACCCCAAGACACACAATCATCACATTCTCCAAAGTCAAAATGAAGAAAAAAATGTTAAGGGCAGCCAGAGAGAAAGGCCACATCACCTATAAATGGAAGCTAATCAGAATAACAGCACACCTCTCAGTAGAAACTTTGCAAGGTAAAAGAGATTGGGGACCAATATTTAACACTCAAAGAAAGTAATTTCTGGCCTAGAATTTCATATCTGGACAAACTAAGCTTTATAAGTGAAGGAAAAATAAAATATTTTTTGGACAAGCAAATGCTGTGGGAATTTATCACCATCAGGCCTGCCTTGCAAGAGCTCCTGAAGGAAGCACTAAATATGGAAAGAAAAACCATTGCCAGCCACTACAAAAAACATACTGAAGTACACAGACCAGTGACACTATGAAGCAAATACATAAATAAGTCTGCAAAATAACAAACTAGCATCAGGATGTCAGGATAAAATTCATACATAACAATATTAACCTTAAATGTAAATGGGCTAAGTATCTCCAATTAAAAGACACAGAGTGACAAGCTGGATAAGGAGTCAAAATCCATCAGTGTGCTGTATTCAAGAGACTCATCGCACATGCAGAGACAGACATAGCTTCAAAATAAAAGGATGGAGGAAACTTTACCAAGCAAATGGAAAACAGAAAACAGCAGGGGCAATTCTAGTGTCTGACAAAATAGACTTTAAATCAACAAAGATCAAAAAAGACAAAGCATTATATATTGGTAAAGGGATAAATTCAACAAGAAGAGCTAACTATCCTAAATATATATGCACCCAATACAGGAGCACCCAGATTCATAAAACAACTTCTTAGAGACTTACACAGAGACTTAGAGTCCCACAGAATAATAGTGGGAGACTTTAGCACCCCACTGTCAATATTAGACAAATCATCAAGACAGAAAATTAACAAAGATATTTAGGACTTGAACTCAGCTCTGGATCAAGTGGACCTGATAGATATCTACAGATCTTTCCACCCCAAAACAACAGACTAGACCTTCTTCTCAGCATCATATGGCACTTACTCTAAAATTGATTAAATAATTGGAAGTAAATCACTCTTTAGCAAATGCAAAAGAACTGAAATCATAACAGTCTCTCAGAACACAGCACAATCAGAATTAGAACTCAAGATTAAGAAACTCAATACCACACAACTACATGGAAATTGAATAACATGCTCCTGAATGACTCCTGGGTAAATAATGAAATTAAAAGTTATTTGAAACCAAAAACTAATAGACAAAGTACCAGAATCTCTCAGACACAGAAAAAGCAGTGTTAAGAGGGAAATTTATGGCAATAAATGCCCACATCAAAAAGATTTTAAATCAACGCCCTAGCATTGCAAGTAAAAGAACTAGAGAACCAAGAGCAAACAAACCCCAAAGGTAGCAGAACACAAGAAATAATCAAGATCAGAACAGAACTGAAAGAGATAGAGACACAAAAAACCCTTCAAAAAAATTAATGAATCCAGGAAGTGGTTTTTTGAATGAATTAATACAATAGATAGATCCTTGGCTAGACTAATAAAGAAGAAAGGAGAGAAGAATCAGATAGACACAATAAAAAATAATGAAGGGGTATCACCACTGACCCCAGAGATATACAAACAACCTTCAGAGAATACTATAAACAGCTCCATGCAAATGAACTAGAAAATCCAGAAGAAAGGATAAGTTCCTGGACACATACACTCTCCCAAGATTGAACCAGAAAGAAGTTGAATCCCTGAACAGACCAATATTAAGTTCTGAAATTGAGGCAGTAATAAACAGCTTACCAACCAATAAAAGACCAGGACCAGATGGATGAGAAATTAACAGTTGATAGTATTAGTGCAGCCCCTCCAATTAAGTGCATTAAGAGGTGACCAGCTGTAATATTAGCTGTTAATCACACAGCTAGTGCTTTTGGTTTAATATAACTCAATTCTACCAGAAATACAAAGAGGAGCTGATATCATTTCTTCTGAAACTATTCTAAACAATTGAAAAGGAAGGACTCCTCCCTAACTCATTCTATGAAGCCAGCATCATCCTGATACAAAAATCTGGCAGAGATACAACAAACAAAGAAAACTTCAGGCCAATATCCCTGTTGAAAATTGATGCAGAAATTATCAATAAAATACAAGCAAATTGAATCCAGCAGCACATCAAAAAGCTTATCTACCACAGTCAAGTTGGCTTCATTCCCCGGATGCAAGGCTGGTTCAACATATGCAAATCAATAAATGCAATTCATCACATAAAGGTATCTAAAGACAAAAGCCACATGATTATCTCAATAAACATGGGAAAGGCCTTTGATAAAATTTAGCATCCCTTTCTGTTAAAAACTCTCAATAAACTAGGTATTGATAGAACATACCTCAAAATAATAAGAGCCATTTAGGTCAAAGCCACAGCCAATATCAAACTGAATGGGCAAAAGCAGGAAGCATTCCCCTTGAAAACCAGTGCAGGATAAGGATGCCCTCTTTCACCACTCCTATTCAATATAGTATTGGAAGTTCTGGCCAGGGCAGTTAGGCAAGAGAAATAAATAAAGAGTATTCAAATAGGGAGGGAAGAAGTTAAGTTGTCTTTCTTTGCAGATGACATAATCCTATTTCTAGAAAACCCCATCATCTCAGCCTAAAAGCTTCTTAAGCTTATAAGCAACTCAGCAAAGTTTCAGTATACAAAATCAATGTGCAGAGTTCACAAGCATTCCTACAACAACAGGCAAGCAGAGAGCCAAATCATGAATGAACTCCCATTCACAATTGCTACAGAGAGAATAAAATACCTAGGAAAACAGCTAACAAGAGAAGTCAAGAATCTCTTCAAGGAGAACTACAAACCACTGCTCAAGGAAACCAGAGAGGACACAAACAAATGGAAAAATATTACATGCTTGTGGATAGGAAGGCTCAGTATCATGAAAATGGTCATACTGGCCAAAGTAAATTTTAGATTCAATGCTATTTCCATCAAACTGCTGTTGACATTCTTCACAGAATTAGAATGTTGTGGGAAGTCAGGGACCCCGAACAGAGTGACCGGCTGAAGCCGTGGCAGAAGAAAATAAATTGTGAAGATTTCATGGACATTTATTAGTTCCCCAAATTAATACTTTTATAATTTCTTACACCTGTCTTTACTGTAATCTGTGAACATAAATTGTGAAGATTTCATGGACATTTGTCACTTCCTGTGATTTCCTATGCCTGTCTTTACTTTAATCTCTTAATCTCATCATTTTCTTTGTAAGCTGAGCAGGATGCATGTCGCCTCAGGACCCGGTGACTGTGTCAACTGCACAAATTGTTTGTAGACCATGTGTGTTTGAATATGAAATCTGGGCATCTTTTAAAAAGAACAGGATAACAGCGACGCTCAGGGAACAAGAGAGGTAACTTTGAACTGGCCGCCGGTGAGCCGGGTGGAAACAGAGCTATATTCCTTCTGTTTCATAAGCAAATAGGAGAAATATCGCTGAATTCTTTTTCTCAGCAAGGAACATCCCCGAGAAAGAGAATGTGCCCTGAAGGTAGGCCTATAGATGACCCCTTTTTAAGGCATCCCGTCTTTTATGGTTGAAGCCAATGGGATGAAATAAGCCAGTCTCCTATAGTGCTCCCAGGCTTACTAGGATGGGAAAATTCCCACCTAATAAGTTGTGGTCAGACAAGTTACCTGCTCTCAAACCCTGTTTCCTGATAAGATGTTATCAAAGATAATGCATACCCAAAACTTCATTAGCAATTTTAATTTTACCTCATCCAGTAGTCCTGTTATCTCGCCCTGCCTCCATTTGCTTTGTGATATTTTATTACCTTGTGAAGTATGTGATCTCTGTGACCCACACCGTATTCGTGCACTCCCTCCCCTTTTGAAAATTACTAATAAAAACTTGCTGGTTTTATGGCTCGGGGAACATCAGGGATCGTGCTGACATGTGATGTCTCCTCCGGACACCCAGCTTTAAATTTCTCTCTCTTGTGGTCTTTCCCTTTATTTCTCAACCCAGCTGAGACACTTAGGAAATAGAAAAGAACCCACGTTAAATATCAGGAGCGGGTTGTCCCCATATTAGAAAAAACATCTTTTTAAATTTATATGGAACCAAAAGAGAGCTCATATAGTCAAGACAATCCTAAGCAAAAAGATCAAAGCTGGAGGCATCATGCTACTGGACTTCTAACTATACTATAAAGTGACAATAACCAAAACAATATAGTACTGGTACAAAAACAGACACATAGGCCAACGGAACAAAATAGAAAACTTAGAAGTAAGATAACACATCTACAACCATCGGCTTTTCAACAAACCTGACAAAAACAAGCAATGGGGAAATAACTCCCTATTTAATAAAGGGTGCTGGAAGAACTGGCTATGTATTTGCAGAAAGCTGAAACTTGACCCCTTTCTTACATACAAGGCAAAAATTAATGGAAGATAGATTAAAGACTTAAATGTAAAGCCCAAAACTATAAAAAGCTTAGAAGAAAATCTAGGCAATACCATTCAGGACTTAGGAATGGGCAAAGATTTCATAATGAAATCACCAAAAGCAATTGTAACAAAAGCAAAAACTGACAAATGGGATCTAATTAAACAAAAGAGCTTCTGCAGAGCAAAACAAACAAACAAGCAACAACAACAACAACAACAACAAACTACCATGAGAGTGAATAAGCAACCGACACAGTGGGAAAAAATTTTTGCCATCTATCCATCAGACAAAGATCTAATATCCAGAATCTACAAGGACCTCAAACAAATTTACAGGAAAAAAAATTAAAAATGGGCAAAGTATATGAACAGACACTTCTCAAAAGAAGACATTCATGCAGTCAGTAAATATATGAAAAAAAGCTCAACATTAGAGAAATGCAAATCAAAACTACAATGAGATATCTCATGCCAATCAGAACAGCCATTATTAAAAGGTAAAGAAACAACAGATTTTGGTGAAGTTGTGGAGAAATAGGAATGCTTTTACACTGTTGGTGGGAATAAAAATTAGTTCAATCATTGTTGAAAACAGTGTGGCAATTCCTCAAAGATTTAGAGGCTGAAATATCATTTGACCCAGCAATCTCATTACTGGGTATATACCCAAAGGAATATAAATCATTCTATTACAAAGATATATGCGCACGTATGTTCATCACAGCATTATTCACAATAACAAGGATATAGAATCAACCCAAATGCCCATCAATGCTAGACTGGATAAGAAAATGTGGTACATATCCACCATGGAATATTATGCAGCCATAAAAATAAATGAGATCATGTCTTTTGTGGGAACATGGATGAAGCTGTAAGCCATTATCCTCAGCAAACTAACTGAGGAACAGAAAACCAAATACCACAGGTTCTCATTTGTAAGTGAGAGCTGAATGATGGGATAACATGCCACATAGAGGAGAACAACACACACTGGGGCCTGTCAGGGGGTGGGGTGGGGGGGAGGGAGAACATCGGGAAAAACAGCTAATTCTTGCTGAGTTTAATACCTAGGTAATGGGGTGATAGGTGCAGCAAACCACCATGGCACATGTTTACCTATGCAACAAACCTGCACATCCTACACATGTACCCCAGAACTAAAAACAAAAATTAAAAAAAAAAAATTCGGATTCAATTTTAAAACTTGAAAAAATAAATTTAAAAATTAGTAAATTGGTAACTTTTGAAATTATTGCATTCTAATTCCAAACTTGGTCTTCTTACCTGAGAAGGAAATAGTTAACAAATATTCAAAAGGTTAAAGTTTCAGAAAACAAGGACTACTTTCATATATTAGAAAAAAATCTAAAGCTCAGAAGATTGACATAAATGTACAGAGAATGAAAGAAACTTGAAACCCTCAAATATCTGTCTTTGAGTTTATTTTAAGATCTTTTTTCAATTTTTCTTTTGGCTCCTTTCCCCTTCAGTGTAAGAAATGGAAAAAGAGTGTGTGTGTGTATACGTGTGTGCACATGTGTGTACATGTTTTTACTGAAGTATAGCAATGTCCCTCATATGATTAAATCCTTAGAGTATTAAGCAGTCTCATGTGGAAAGCAGTAAATGGTTATATAAACATTTTCTCACATAGTTAACAAAAAAAGAGCCATTGTCTCAGTATACACTTTTAATTGAATGAAATATGTACTTGATTTTTAAAATATTGCTAAATCTTGCAAGATTCATTTGTGTGAATTTGTCATGGTCTTTTAAATTGCATATTTCCATTGAAAGCAACTATAATATTGATGTTTGTCTATGTTCCTCTTACCTCCTTACTGGCAACACAGGCCATAAGATTATTTTTGCATCTTGATATTTAAATATAAATGTGTATTATTGACTAACTAGGAATACTCTTAAGATTGGCTCCATCTTATATCTAATAGGTTTAAATCTTTTATTGAATGTTAGGAATAATCACTGCTTTTTATATTACATTGGAGAAATAGTTATAGCTAACACATTTTTAAATGAAAAAAAAAAAAGTTCTTACAGCCTGGAAAATAGCTTTTCTCTATCACTGAAGGTGAAAGGATTTCTAGGGAGAGAAGAAAAAAAAAAACTGGCTCTGCCTACCTTAAATATCTTGTTTTGCTTCAATAAGGAGGATTTTCTGTAAATTCTTTGCAGAATTGATTTACATGCAATGAATTCTTTAGAAGACATCTTAATTTACACAGATGTTACTTCTTGATAACTGGTTGGCCCAAATCGACACCAAAATATTATACGAGGGCATACGAGGGTGAGTAATTATAATGAGCAATTTGATGTCAAGTAACTTTTTTAGAACATTTGATAATTGATTATTCTAACTGGATCCTGAGACATAGGAGAGTTTTGTATAAATGAAGAAAGGATAATTTTGAAGAACAGCATCCTAGTCCTCCTACAGATCGCATTATTATTGCATGGTGGCTTATGGCAATTTTGCCATGAGTGTCTCTTATACGTCTATTTCTATTTTGCTATAGAATGCCACTTAAGTGTTAGCAGTTTCCTTTATTTTCTTTTTTTAAATCAACATGTACCCACACATAATATAATAAATATAATGTAATCACATTTTAATAAATATCATTTTCATTATTACCTTGGTTTTAGAAAAACCAAAAAGAAACAAATGCAGTTGCTCTTATTTTGAATAAAGCCTTTATAAATCTTATTCTTTACAGTAACTATCTTGAACTAAAATTAATGGTTCTTTTTTTTATTATACTTTAAGTTCAGGGATACATGTGCAGAACGTGCAGGTTTTTTACATAGGTATACACAAGCCATGGTGGTTTGCTGCATCCATCAATCCATCATTTACATTAGGTATTTCTCCTAATGCTATCACTCCTCTAGCCTTCCATCCCCCGACAGGCCCTGGTGTGTGATGCTCCCCTCCGTATGTCCATGTGTTCTCATCGTTCAACTCACACTTACGAGTGAGAACATGCAGTGTTTGGTTTTCTGTCCCTGTGTTAGTTTGCTGAGAATAATCGTTTCCAGCTTTATCCATGTCCCTGCAAAGGACATGAACTCATCTTTTTTTTATGGCTGCATAGTATTCCATGGTGTATATGTGCCACATTTTCTTTATCCAATCTATTATTGATGGGCATTTGGATTGTTTTCTTATGGAAATTTAAATTGAAATATTTGTGTTTTGGTATATTATAAATGTTATAGCATTTAGAATTATTTTAACCTCAAGTAACAAAATCACTTTTTCTCACCAAAATACACAATATCTCATTAAATTCTGTTGTCAACAAAGATCAACCCTTAGTTTTCTTGTCAATTATATTATTCCTAGATCATTTCATCAACTTTCAGAAAAGACACTCTATGTTGATGACCCATATAACATTGTTTCTAGTTTATACCTATTCCAGTATATACACCCGAAAGCATATGCAATTGCCTTCTGGACATTTGCACCTACAAGCTCCATAATCAAATTCAACATTTAAATTCAAATATAACATTTTCAAAAGAGAGCATACTTCATTCTTCTCCTGGGTTAATTGATTGATAGTTATCCATCTCCACTTGCTAATGAAACTAGACAACTGAAAGATCTCCTACATTATCTTCTTCATCACTTATATTTCATTAGTTGCTTTGAGAAAATTTCATTTTTGTAGTAAATTAAAAAAAAAAAAAACATTATGTGTGTGCATTTCTTTCAATGGCTTCCATTGGCTTCTCAGAATCCACCTTTGTACTCTTTTCCACTCATTATTACTCTAGAGGAAACCACAGTTCTGACAGTCTCACTCAATATTATTAGAAGTGGAATTTCTCAAACAGAGTCTATGAATATGTTCAGATTTAATAGTTATGGTTTTCTAAATTATTTGCAACAATTTACACTACCACAAGCAGCTGTTATAGTTATTACATATCCTTATCAACTCTGTATTTTTTCTTTTTTTTTTTTTTAATTTTAGCTATTTGGTGACTACTAGAATTACAATTTCATTTTGTGATACACAAGCTGAGAACTATTTTTACTGTTTTAGATTGTTAAGAAAAATCAAACAATAAAATATTATGTGACATGTAGAAATTACATAAAGTGTCATTGTTCACGTATAAAGTTTTATCAGAATACAACAATGCTTATTTGCTTATTGTACATAGCCACTTTTGTGCTATAACAGAATAAAATAATTGTGACAGAGACCATGTGGTGCTATTGTTTGTCATTACAACCTTCAGTGATGTAATTATAACTTGACAATGTTCAGAGTGTCAAGCATACTGTTATAACACATAATTTTAATTATTTTATATTGCCAAGGTACATTCACCATATTAAAATAAAAAAAAAGAAAAGAAAAACTTGAGCCTCAGATTTTGCCTTCAGAAGTCACAGTGGAATGTGGGTTATTATGTTTGTGAATTAGATGGCAAAGTGTTGTGTTTATTACTTAGCTATAATAAGCTATGCTAAAATAATACAATATACATAAAGACTGCCACACTAAGCACTACTCACAGTATTCCAAACTCACAGGAAAGCAATTCTTTAAAATAATTAGAAAATGTGGAACAATTTTCTTATAAAAATAAACAATAAAACTACCTATTGGGTGCAATGTACATTGCTAAGATGACAGATGCACTAAAATCACAGACTTCACCACTATACAATGTATTCATGCAAGCAAAAACCCCTTGTACCCCTAAAGCTATTGAAATAAAATGTTTTAAAAAATATTACTGCTACCAACATCTGTTTTTAATTAGCTTATTTATTAGCAAAGCAGAAAAAATCATTTATCAATGGTGAATTATTAAATTATTTTTGGTTGTAGCAGCTGGAGAAACAAGTTCAGAGAAAGTAAACTATTTAAAATACTAGCTTTTTTAGGAGGACAGTTAATAGGCACACAAATAAAAATAAAAAGGCAAAGGCTGGCTACGGTGGCTTATACCTGTAATCCCAGCACTTTGAGAGTCTGAGGAATGAAGATTACTTGATGCCAGGAGTTTCAGACCAGTTTAGGCAACAACATAGCAAGACTCTCTCTACAAAAATAATAATAATAATATAAAAAATAATTTTAAATGCTTTTTCTTGGCTCTTGATGACTCAACAAGGTTATTGATTCATCTCAGTTGTTGTTTACTTAAAGAGTTGATGCAAGACTGAAAAATTAGCCTGTCAGTAATCCGCACTAAATAACTACGGGGATATTAGCTTTAAAGAAGGTGACAAAACACAATTCAGCAGAACCTGAAGTGGAATCTGCTAAGATGTGTTACAATCAATTGTTATTAAAAAAATATGTAGGAAGCAGAACAAGGTTTATGTAGACAGTGTTACAAAGCTTGTGAGATTATATAGCTATTACTTTTATAATTTATCATCAGGAACCTCAAATCTATATTATTAAACTAGTAGTGTATATAACATAAACGTCATCTGCTTCCATGAATTAAGCATTAACAGCTCTGTGATGTGCTGATGTGCCTTAGCACACAGTTCTACAAGGTAGCAGTGATTTATTTTATTGTGTGTGTTTTTTTTTTTTTTTGAGATCAGATATGAGACTTAAATTTTTCAAAATGAAGAAGTTCTCTCTCAACCAATATTATCAAATATTTAATGGCTTTGGATTTAGCTTTACTGACTCATAATGTCTCTTAAGGAAGTTAGCCTAAAATCACAAACTAAACCATGCCTATATGAAAAACTTATACTGTGGAAAAGCCATGTTGAAGATAACTAATTTCTTTACACATAAAGTAATGTCAAACTGTTTTATATACTTTCCATGATGTCAAATGTTGCCACACAAATGTGCAGGAAATGTATTTCCTGAACCTAAACTGTAATCTTAGTAGTGATTTTTGCATCTTGATACAAATGCAAAAAAAATCCATATTTCAAAATTAATTTAACTTCTCAGTTGAGCAGCTTTCACCTATCTTGCATTTGAAAGTGATTCATCTGTAATGCAATGACATAATAAAAGCAAATTATAAAGAGAAGAATTAAATACAGCCTAATAAATATTTTCAAATTGATGACTATCACTTTGAAATACTTGCAAAGCGATGACTATGCTCAATTAAAATATATGTTTATAGATTGATATCAGTATGTGGCAGTGTTAATCTGTCCGAAAGACATTTCTCAAAAATGAAATACAAAAGATCTCATTACATATGTATTTACATATAAGCATTTTTACCATGGTTTTTGACAAATGAGAGCAATACTTTTAAATGCCAATTTAGGGAAATGTTTTCCCCAGAACAGGATTTAATCCTTCTATTAGTAGACTCATACTACAAAAACATTGTACTCTACTATCATGATAACTTGAATTTTATTTTTTTTTGGAAAATTGTTTTTTGTCTTGTACTTATATAAGTATCTATAAAAATTTTATTGATTCAACCTCTTGGCCTTCAGAGTTTACAAGTATTTACTACCATGTTCCTTACAGAAATATTTTCAACTCTTGTTCTATCTCATAATTGTGATGGTGGCTATTTGTAAAATTTACTGAATTTTACAGGAAGAACTCATGGAATTTATTATATGTAAATTGTACCTCAATAAAGTTGGTTACAATTTATGGAACACTTTATGACTAGAGGGTGAATTTTTCCTTGTAGAGAGGTTTTTAACTACAGATCAGCTTATATTAAGATATTCACATTTTCTACGTCTCCTTGTATCAAAACTCATAGAATTGTATAATACAGAGAGTAAACTTTAATGTAAACTATGTACTTTAGTTAATAATTATGTACCAATATGGTTTTATTAATTGTAACAAATGCACCACACTAATAGAAAAATATTGATAATGGGGACAACTGCAGGCAGGGAAGAAGGAAAGGTTAATGGGAATTCTCTGTATCATCTGTACAATATTTATGTACATCTACACAAATATAAAATCTAGAATAAATTAATTCATTAAAAATTGTTCTTTACTCTTGATAAGCAGTGACTATATATATTAGTAAATATATATGTTCATATATATGTGTCTGTGTTAGCTCTTTTCTTATGTTGAAATAATAATGATTTATCTTATCAGTAACAGTAAAAGTGTATTATAAATATATCTGTTATTTTTTATTTATGTAATCCTTTCCTAATTTATGCAAGTTTTGGTACATATATTCTGAGTCTATGTTACATGGAAAATAATATTTTAGAATTGTAATTTTGAAATGATGTGTGGTAAAATGACATTCTCATCATTAATTTCTTAAATATTTTTCTACTTCTCTCTCTCTGCTCTTTTGGGGATTCTAAATACACACATATTGGACTTCACAGTTTACAGATGCCTGTGTTCATTCATTTTCTTTAATCAATTTCTCCACTGGTATATCATTTTGGAAGTGTCTGTTGCTATATTTTCAAGTTTAATAATCTTTTCTTTTGTGATATTTAATTGGCCTTTAATTTATTTCATTACATTTTTCATCTCAGGAATTGTTTTCCTTTTGGGTCTTTTTTATATCCATCTAGTCTCTACTTAACATGCAGAAAATATGGAACATAGAATAATTGTTTTAATGTCCTCATCTGCTAATTATAACATTTATATAAGGTCTGTAATAATTTTGATTAATGTTTCTCTTCATAATGGGTTACACATTCCTGCTTCTTTTATATGCTTGATATTCTTTTATTGGATATAGACATTGTAAATTTTAATTTTTAGGTTACATATATTTTTATTTTTCCATAAACATTCTTGAGATTTGTTCTATGATGCAATTAAGCTAAATGGACTAATTCTGCTTCCTTTTAGGTCTTGAGATTTGTTAGGTGTGACTGAACAGCATTCAGTCTAGGGCTAAATAGTCTCTCCTACTGAGGCAAGACCTTACTGAGTACCCTTTTCTATTCCCCATGAATTATCTGATTTTCTAGTCTGGCTGGTGGGAATAGACACTACTTGGGAACTCACACTAGCCCTATGTGAGTACCAGGTACTGTTCCCTCTAATCCTTTCACATTTTTTCTTTAGTCCCAGGTAATTTCATCTTGTGCACATATGAATCAGTTTTCTGATGAATACTCAAATATATCACCAGTAGGTCTCAAGGATTTTGTCTTCATGAAGGTCCTTTGTCTCCATTATTTTGTCTTTCAAGCTCTAGCTGACTCCGTTTCACTGGTGTCTCCTCTCATCTGTTTTCTCAACTTAGAGATCTGCACCAGGCTCTAACTGGGCCCTCTCCTCCCTGTGCTGTGGCCTCAAAATTGTCTCAGAGCAATAAAATAGTGCAATCCTAGGGCTCACAACATTGGTTTTCTATTTCTCAGCAATCACTACCTTTCACTGCCCATTGCCTAATATATTGAAAATTATTTCTTATTTTGTCTCAGATGATTTAGGTAGGAGGTTAAATCCAGTCTCTGTTCTAAATCTTGGTCAATTATAGAAGTGTGACTAGTGATCACTGATTAAATATCACATCTTGTGACATTTAATTAATATTAAAATTCTGGCAGCTCTGGATGATGGCTTTGACTCTTCCTGGATGGAGTCCATAGTTTTATTTTGGAAGGTACACAGAGTAGAAAGAGTTCCAGTTAATGTAATCAGGAAATGGGTAATTTGAAATTTAGGCCTTTCTAGTTTATTTTTGGTTATTTCTTACTCTTTGATTATATTCTTTCATAATTTTAACTGAAGTTCATGAATGTTTACCAGGGGTCCTCTTTTTCACAGATCCACAAACCACCGATTTATGTCTCTCTAAATCCTGTAAGAATGCTCAAAGCTAAGCTTAGTTAGTTTGTTGCCTTTTTTTTTTTTTCTTGTCTTATAAGCATTTAGTTTCTTGCAGTTTAGAAATTTTCCAATTCCTTGAAGAGAAAAGTGTAAAGAATATTGAGAATATTGATCTCATATCTGTGCCTTTCACTTCTCTTTATGATCTTGTCCATTCTAGGCCTGGGGACCTTGGTTCTCGTCTATTTCTAATTTTGTCTAGATTTCATCACTGTCCTCAGAAAGAAGATTTGGCTGATGTAAGCCACTTCATCACGACTAGAAATGTAAATCTCTTTCTTAACACTTATTGTATTTGTCTTCTAATTTTAATATCCATTCCATACTTTTGGTCAAGTCTTTATCATCAATCATGTGGAAAATTAACACAGTCCCATGACTTACCTTCTTGCCTCTAGTTTTGCATTTATTCATTCCATCATTCACATTCTTTAAATCCTTCAAACATTTTTCTTCAACTAGCATAGCATTGTAAAATATATTCCATGATTTGTTCCCTGCCTATCTATTTGCTTACTCCATTCAGAGAATCCTTCTGTTCTATGTTTCCACAAAATTGAACAATTTGCAGTTTGATAAATATGCTCTTTCAATGTTAGGCTTTGATAAAGAACCTCTTTATCAAACTGAAAGAAGGCTAAGTGGGTGACTTGAGAGATGAAGTGCACTGTTTGACCTTTGACTTCACGTCTTATATGTTGGCATGCTTCCGGGAGGTTGAATCCCTTCTCCCCTGATTCTTCCCTTGGATGGGCTGTCAGAATGCACAGTGACCTCCCAGCACTTTGGAGGGGCCACATGCTCAGTGTGTTTACTGAAGTTGTGCACATGCTCACTTGAGGCATTCTTCCCTTATCAGTGGAGTGTTTCTGGAAAACCATGATATACCAGTTAAACTCCACCATTTTGCTTTTTTAGTGCACATGCTTGATCCCACTCACCCAACTCCTGAGATCTTACCAGGAAACTGCTGATCACCAGTTTTTGGTGTTTCTATCTATTGAAGACTGCCTTTTCTTGGAGCCGTCTGTGACCAATTATTATTTTAGAGAGACCGCTTAACTGCCTGACCATCACCTGATTGTTGCCTGACATTCCCAGTGGGGAAGGGGTGCTCTCTCCTGCCCTGTTTATGTAGATATTAGCATTTTTTAAGCAATAAATTTCAGACTTTTTAAAATTAATAAATTCACAGTTTTTATAGAAAATCTTAGAAGCTGATTTTAAAATTCCAGGGCAATATACAGAAAAATGATTTTATGGAACATGTATATTAAAAGATTAGATTACAGCAGAACAATCTGATTTACTATAGAGTTAAAAGTATATATAACGAGTTGTTTGCATACAAAATACACCTTGTTTTCATAAGTTATATGAAAATAAGAAATCACATTAATCTGTCTAAACTTTACAAATTTTAAACATTCATGTAAATATGAGCTAGCTCAAATCAATCAAATTCTTCTTTGGATGGCCATTTATTTATAAATTGAAAGGCTGTCATGTAAATATATGTAAGACAGTTATAAATCAGAGTGAAGCAGAGCTTATATGAGTATGCAAATTGACAAAGAAACTTGAAACTCATAGTATTCTACTAATCCAATTACCAGGAACCTGATTGCCAACCCGATTCAAGTATGTGAGGATGTCTACCTCATTAAACCTAATGGCTCCCTCTAGCTAGACATGAGTCTAGCTAGCCAACTGTTAAATTTTGGTAGTCCAATCAAAAATGTGCTAGCAACACTCTACACAATAACTATTAGAACTCCAACTATGAAGAATAATTATTTCCCATAACTAAGATTCTAAGAATAAGATTAAAAAGGAAAGAAGACAAGACTCTCTATGAGGGAATCTACAGCATCAAAAGATTATTTGGCAAAGCAAGATAACAGCTGTGGTACAGGAAAAGCTTCATTTCGTCGTATTACATAAAACTGAGAAAATTAAAACTGAATGAGAGAGCAGAGATCCTTTTCTCTAATTTTTAGCAGCCAATTTTCATGTTTTGATAGGGATAAGTTGAATATAAAAAATATAAATAAAATAATAATTATATCTCAAATGAAATTTGTCACTTTAAAAAATACCTATTATTTTAAAATCCATAAAGCACTCACTTAAACACTTTAGAAAATATTAACAAAATGCTTATATTTTATGAAGTGTCATTTAATAAAATAATCATGCTTGTAGAGAGGTTACCGGAGTTTGGTAAACTAATAAAATCCAAGTCCACTAAGTTGATTTCAGAACTTGATTTGTTTCACCTTGAGTTTCTCTTTCCCCTAGTTAACAGTGTCATCTGACTTGCAGGGACTGAGTTATAATTAACATGATGGGAACTGCATATTTTTAAAAGTCATAGATAGTAATTGCTCCTTCCAGATTTCAGAGTTTAGTACCTCCATTAAGTGCATAAAAATACAGAGAAACGCATATCTCTTTAGGACATAAGCTCAGAGATTTGTGCCTCTCCGAGATGCACACACAGAACCAATACTTAAACCAGGTGAGGGATGTTTCTTTCCCTGTAAATATTTTAAATCCTAGCTTCCAGAATTTGAAAGAACTATCATAGCAGAAGGGAATCAGTTACAACTGTGTGAAATGTAGTGCATTTGCTTGAGACAGTTGTATTTGTTTGTTTGTATTTTAAATTGGCATTTGTTGACTTGAACAATCAAGATGAAGAAAAAAATTTCATACTCTGGTGAGTAAGGCATTTAAGGATCCACTAGTTTCAGTGACAGGAAAATTGCTATGCCACTGACAAACATATTACTAGAAAGAGAGCTAAACTAAATTTTACATCAAGGCTCAAGTCAACAAACAAGTTTTCAATGTTATGCTTTGATTGAGAGATGAAACCATGAAAAATCAATAGCCTGTTTGAAAGAGTAAAAGATATGATATTAAAGTGGTGCTTGGTATAGAAATGAATCTTGAGAATTTCATATATCAAAAAGAAAAAGTTGGTCTATAATTTTTTTACCACTATGCTTTCCAAATTTCCGTGTAATTGTTAAAAACAAAATCTGTGAACAAGACTAAGTTCGAAACTTTCTAATTTGAAAGAATTATTTTTAATTTAATGGTGAGTAGAATATCTAACAGGACTTTGCATGCCTACTTATCTTTATGTTCTTTGAAGCAGGAATACATAGTTATTTCCGTATTTTATGTTTTTGTAAGCATCTTAATAAAGTCTCCTATATTTCTTCTTTAATTTTTTTCCTAACTGGAAAGGTTAAAGGCAAAATGAAACATATAATTATTTCATAAGCAAGGACCATAAGATAAATAACCTAAGTGGTAATAGTATCCTCAATGGAAATAAATAAATATGGTACAGAATATTTTAGTTCATTCCTGTTCTGTCCAGGTGAAGATTGCTTTTCAATTACTTGTTTAAAATGAAAGCTTGTGACTGAAACAACTGTGCCAGATTGGTATTTGAGGTCTCTAATTTGCTTTGCATGACATCCCTTGGAACAGATGCATGGGGACAGAAGTGACTAAAATCGCTCTGTTGTGATGGCTGATCAGAGGCTAATATAGCCAAGGAACAGCAGTTTAGCTAAGAACTGCTCATTGCATCAGCAGTCCTTCATGGAATTAGCCACAACAAATACATGGATCAAAAATTTCACCAGTCTTTGAGAGCACTATATGTCTCTGTGTTTTATAACTGTGGAAGCTACCTTCTCATGTGTTATTGAGCACTTAAATGAGGCAATGTAAACTAAGTCTACCACATAATGTAAACAGGTATTGCTTTATAACATTCAGTGATAATTTAAGTCTATACAATATCAGTACCAATAACTTGCTTTCATTATCTTAGAATTTGTTTTAGACAACATTTTTTATTTGATATTCCCAATTTAAGGTAAAAGTTGTGTGAGATTAACACAAATTAGAGAATTAGACTATTAGAGATAGAATACACATTGACTCTTTATAAGACAGAGATTTGGACAGGGTGTGGTGGCTCACGCCTGTAATCCCAGAACTTTGGGAGGCCGAGGTGGGTGGATCACGAGGTCAGGAGATCCAGACCATCCTGGCTAACACAGTGAAACCCCATCTCTACTAAAAATACATTAAAAAACTAGCTGGGTATGGTGGCATGTGCCTGTAGTCCCAGCTACTTGGGAGGCTGAGGCAGGAGAATCGCTTGAACCCCGGAGGTGTACGTTGCAGTGAGCTGAGATTGCGCCACTGCACTCCAGCCTGGGTGACAGAGCAAGACTCCGTCTTAAAAAAAAATAAAATAAAAAAGTCAGAGGTTTGGTATAACTATTGTATTTTATGTTGAGATTCTAATACATAGAATATTCAATCAGATGGAATCTCATGCAAATATTTAATAAATATGCATATATTTTGCTTAGAGCAGTGGTTTCTGAAGAAGCTTACATGTAAATCATGAGTTGTTAATTCATTTACTGTAGGATAGACAAAAATGTCAGTAGTTTAATCTATATTTATTTGATAGCTAAAGATAAGAAAAATACTATGATATAATAATATTTAATATACAGATTTCAGTATTCCTTTACTTATTTGCAACATCCTGCATTTAGATAATTAAATTATACTAACAGTAGAGAGAGTTTCACAATGGGCAAAATTGATAGTGGTGCCCTCAAAATTTATTCACATCTAGTTATTTGATTTGTAGATTTTATTTTTATATTTTAATTAAATTAACTTTCATTATTGACAAGTAAAAATAATACCAATAATGTAAGCAAAAACAGACAATGTAGCTGTGTAATACAAACATACCAAATAATTCTATTTGTTACATGAGCTAATTTCCAGCCATATTACATGGTAAAAAGAGAAAAGAAAGAGAAAATGGAATTTTTAATTAGATCTGAGAATTAATAATTTCAAACACTTTTGAAATTTCCAGTGAATGGTACCCTTCACTTAAACATCAGAGTAAAGATGTAGATTGTGTTTCTTGCCCAGAAAGGGAGAAGGGCACTGGAACACAGTGTCTCCATCAAAGCAAATAGTAGACCATACTTGGGAACTTTTAAGAAACCTAGGCGTTCTAGGATTAGTTGGTTGGTTGTGGAACAAGATACAGAAAAGTGAGACTCTTTTAGGAATTCCTCACATTAAGCAGGTAGAGGTTAGTGACTAGAAAGGTCAACAGTTGTATACTCTTGATCTACTCTGCATGAAACCAGTTTTGCAGTGATAAACATACAGGATTTTACAAATCCTTTGGCTTCCATTTCCTCTTGCTGGAGAAGAATTTTTTGTTTTCACCATTAATAAGAAAACTGTATAAAAAAGAGATTTATGTCCACTAATGTGAATGCTGAACTTTACTCTGAACATAATCATGCCTTGAAATATAACTTCTTAAATTATGATTCTCATGTTATGAGTAATAATTTGAAAAACTGAACACCAAGAATATGAAAAGGTATAATGAAGAACAAAAGTTTTTAAACAGTCATATAAAATATTTAAAGTACTATTTATTTTTTCTTTAATTCTGTAAGTTATAATTAGTATATGCTTTGTAATGCATATAACACATTAGAACAGTACACATTATATATTAAATAAATGTATTTGGGTTATATGCTCAATAGCTTTGATTGACAAATACATGCCATAAAATATGCTGGAGACTGTTAATCTCCAAACTGTATGGTGCCAATTAGAAGGTACAAGGTGGTATTCGGAGGCTTTAACCTTTAGGCTTTACCTATCTTTTGAACTACATCTCCTTTTTCCCCCTCATTCTTTCCTTAACCCTACTACAATGTGAAGTCCTTCAGCAGGCCAGTTAACTTTCACCACCCCGTGCCTTTGTGATGATGGATAACATAATGATACATGAAAGTAAATTTCACTTTTTTTTTTTTGAGACGGAGTCTCGCTCTGTCACCCATACTGGAGTGCAGTGGTGCAATCTCGGCTAACTGCAAGCTCTGCCTCCCGGGTTCACGTCATTCTCCTGCTTCAGCCTCCCGAGTAGCTGGGACTACAGGTGCCCGCCACCACGCCAGGCTAATTTTTTGTATTTTTAGTAGAGATGGGGTTTCACCGTGTTAGCCAGGATGATCTCCATCTCCTGACCTTGTGATCCGCCCGCCTCCGCCTCCCAAAGTGCTGGGATTACAGGCGTGAGCCACCGCGCCCAGCCGGAATTTCCCTATTTTTTACTGAAACTGGCCTTTAGTCTTAAAAGTCTGTTTCATCAGTAATACTGTTTGTGTCTTTGTTCCTGCCCAAGTTTCATGTCAAATTGTAATCCCCACTGTTGGAGGTGGGGCTTGGTGGAAGGTGACTGGATCATTGAGGCAGATTTCCTCCTTGGTGCTGCTCTCCTGATAGTAAATAAGTGCTCGTGAGTTTTGGTTGTTTAAAAGTGTGTAGCACTTCCGCCTTCTCTCATTTCTTTCTGCTCCCACCATGTAAAATGTGCCTGTTTCCCCTTCACCTTTTGCCATGATTGTAGGCCTCCCCAGTCATGCTTCCTGGACAGCCTGAGGAACAGTGAACCAATTAAACATCATTTCTTTATAAATTACCCAGTCTCAGCTATTTATAGCAGTGCAAGAATGGACCAATACAATCAGGACTGAAAATTTATGTTATGAAAACTTATAATGTGTATGTGTGTGTGTGTGTGTGTGTGTGTGTGTATTTAACATTTTCTGGGAACTAAAAGTATAAGAAATTCAAACAAAAAAATAAGTAATATGTAATGAAAACAAATGGATATGAAGAAAATAATGTCCTCAAGTTCCTTATAAATTGACAACAAAGAGATAAAGAAAAAGTCAGATTATGTTTAGCATCATAAATTCACATTGAGAATTGTTAATTGTCTGAAATTTTGTTTTTATGATTTTAATAATAGATTGTCTTGTATTTTAACTTGTGCATAGCACAGCTAGAGACCATGTACAGTTCCAGCCTATTTTACAACTAGTTATGACCAAATGACTAAATTTGACCTAATGAGAAAGTGAGTGTGCAATTTCAGAGTAAAAATAGTAAAAGAAACCTGATTGCTCCTACTAAATGCTCTCCAACTTCACGTGGACTGTAACTTGAAGCGGGCTATATTCTACAAAACTTGAACTGAGAAAACAAGGGCAAAATCCAAAGAAATAAATCTGAGTCCCTGAATGACCACATGAATTAAGCCTCCTAGTCCCCTAAATCACATATTAACTTCAACTGAGAAAGCAATAAGCATTGAATTCTTTCAAAGACATATGTTTAGTATAATTCGTATAGTTTATATTGAGGTTCTTAACAACTATAACATTTAATTTAAAAGAATCTCATGCAAACAAAAATGCGGATGGATTTTTCGTTTTTCCACAAACACTATGTTGGAGACTCCTGGCTTATTTATATAGTAGAAATATGATAAACTTCATTCTTGCTTATAATTGTTTTTCTTATTTTCTTCTAGAAAATTGAAAAAAGATAAATTAACGCATGCTAATGTAGAGTTAGGTCTGTCATCTGTCTATAACAGATGACTCAGAAAGATTAATGATTTTCAGATAATGGATAAAACTAAAACTAATTTTTTCCCTTTCAATTAAGAGATGGGACAAAAAAATTTACAGATATATAAGATAATGATACTAAGATAATTTATAATTACATTTGTACCTTTGAATTTATAGTTCCCTTTTCTTCATCCCTCTTGGTATCCTGCCCTACCCTCTCATAACCAACTTCCTTTTCTCTGTTTCTATGAGATTGATTTTTTTTTTTTTATTCCACATATAAATGAGATCATAGAGCATTCATCTTTCTGTGCCTGACTTATTTCACTTGGAATAAGGTTCTTCAGGTCCATCTGTGTTGTAAATGGCAGACTTTCCTTATTTTTAAAAGTTGTATAGTATATCTATAATGTGTATATAGCACATTTTATTTATACATTCGTCCATTGATGGACACAGGTTGTCCCTATCTTGACTTCTGTGAATAACAGTGCTGAAATAAACATTGGAGTGCAGATATCTCCTCCACATACCAATTAAATTTCCTTTGGATATACATGCAGAAGTTGGATTGCTGAGTCTTATGGCAATTACAGTTTTAGTTTTTGAAGATTCTCCATATTGTTTTCCAAAATGGCTGTACTAATTTATATTCCTATCAACAGTGTACCAGGAGTCCTTTTTCTCTACATCCTTGCCAAAACTTGATATTATTTTTCTTTTGGATAACAGCCATACTCACAGATGTAAGGTGATATATTTTTGTGGTTTTAATTTATATTTCTTTGATGACTAGAGATGTTGATCTTTTTTTTTTTTTCACACATCTGTTGGCCATTTGTATGTCTCTTTTTGAAAATTGTCAGGTCCTCTGACTTTTTTTTTAATTTGGGTTATTTGTTTTATTTTTACTGAGTTGTTTGAGTTGCTTATATATTTGGGATGTTAACCCCTTATTAGATGTATGATTTGCATATCCAGATAACCCTTAAACAACATGAGGGTGAGGGGGACCAAACTTCGCTTAGTAGAAAATCCTTATATGCATTTGACTTTCCCAAAATTTTACTACTAATTGCCTACTGTTGACCAGAAGACTTAACAATAATCTAAACAGTTAATTATCAAATATATTATATATGTATTAACTGTATTTTTACAATAAAGTAAGCTGAAGAAAAAAAATACATTATTAAGAAAATCATAAGGAAGAGAAAATATGTTTATTATTTATTAAGTGGAAGTGATTAATCATAAAGATCTTTATACTCCTTGTCTTCATGTTGAATAGGCTGAGGAGGAGGAGGAAATGGAGGGCTTGGCCTTGCTGTCTCAGGAGTGGCAGAGCAAAAAAAAAAAAAAAAAAAACTGAGTATAAGTGGACTTGTACAGTTCAGACCTGTGTTGTGCAAGATTCAGCAATATTCCATGGGCTGTTTCTTCACTCTGTTGTTTTCATTGCTGTGCAGAAATTTCTTAGATTGATGTAATCCCATTTGTCTCTTTTTCACTTTTGTTGCATGTGCTTTTAAAGTTCTAAGAAATTATTGCCCAGTACAATATGGTGGAGCTTTTCCCCTAGTTTTACTTCTAGAAATTTTACATTTTCAGGTCTTACATTTAAGTCTGTAATTTATTTTGAATTGATTTTTGTGTATGGTGTGAAATAAGGATACAATTTTATTTGTTTGCATATGGATATTCACTTTTCCTAACACCACTTATTAAAGAGAATGACCTTTTCCTATGTGTGTTCTTGGCATCTTTATCAAAAATAAATTGACTGTAAATACTTAAATGTGTTTCGTGGCTTTCTATCCTGTTCCACTGGTCCATGTGTCTATTTTTTTGCCTGTGCCATGCTGTTTTCGTTATGTAGCTCTATAATACATTTTAATATCAGGGAGTATGATGCCTCCAGATTTATAGTAAGTCTTAAAGTTGAGTAGTGTCAATACTCCAACTTTGTTCTTTTCCTTCAATATTGTGTTAGCTATTTTGGATATTTTGCCTCTCAATAAATTTTAGAATCAATTTGTCAATATCCACAAAATAACTTGCTGGAATTTAAATTGCAATTTCATTGAATCTATAGGTAAATTTGGCAAGAACTGACATAGGAAAATATTGAGTCTTCCTACCCATGGACATGAAATATCTCTCTTCTTAAGTTAGTCCTCCTTGATTCCTTTCATCACAGTTGTGTTGTTTTCCTCATATTTATTTTGTACCCATTTTGCTAGATTTATATCAAAGCATTTCATTTTTATGAATGGTAATATAAATGGTATTGTGCTTTAAATTTTGAATTCTACTTGTCCATTGCTTTTATACAGAAAAGTTATTGACTTTTGTGTATTATTAACCTTGTATGCCACAACATTGCTATAACCACTCATTAGTTCCAAATATTTCTTTGTAAATTCTTAAAGATTTTCTACATTGTTGTTCATGTCATCTGCAAACAAAGGCAGCTTTATTTCTTTCTTCTCATTCTGTATACCTTTTATTTCTTTTTCTTGTCTTAGTGTTAGCTAAGATCTAATACGATATTGAAAAGCAGTGATTAGAGGTGATGACATCGTTGTCTGTTCCTCATCTTAGCAGAAAAGATTCTATCCTCTCACCTTTCAATATAATGTTACCTGTAAGTTTGCTGTAGTTTTTCTTTATCAAGTTGAGAATATACTGCACCAATATAAGTATTAATGCTCTGCATTCCCAAAGATATACGACTTTACCAGAATCCTAAAGTTTTGACATGCAGTGTTTTCTTGGCCATTTGTTTTAAAAATCCATTATTCCACTTCTTTGATAGAGGGTTATTTATAACCTTGTATGCTGTTTCTAAAATTATGAATAATAATTCATATAAAAGATGGAAAACCTATAAATATATAGCTGAGAAAACTATGAGAATGCAAACAGTTCTGTAAACAAAATTTCAGGAAACAGCATTGTTAGAACTCAAGTGCTTGCCTTTTAAACCTTTCCTCAATTATAAAACTTAATTTTCACGAATAGTAACTGCTATTCTTTGCACCTTTGTTTACAGACTTATTATCCAATATGTCCCTAAACAATACATTTCACTTTTGTCTACATCTGAAAATCACAACACTGGGGCCATATAAAATGTATCCTTTGTTATATTGCTGCTTTTCTTCAAAATAAACTTGTGACCTGTACCTGCAGTTTATTCATTTTCATTGCTCTATACTACAGCATTGTACAAATACCTCATTCTTCATACATTTTACTGATGACAGATATGCAGGGGTTTTTCCCTCCAGTTTTTGGTAATTACAAATGATGTTAATATAAATATTCCTTTACTTTTCTCTTGGTGCACATGTGTACTCATTAATGTTGTGTATATACTTAGGAATGAAATTATTGTGTAATGGAATATTCATATTTTTAGGTGTAGTCTATAGTGATAATTTCTTTTTTCAAAGTGGTTTTACCACCTTAAACTTTGAAGAGAATTGCATGAGGTTCCTGCTGCTCCACTTTCTCATCACAGTGACCTGCCTTGTTTTCTATTTTCTTTTATGTTACTTTATTGTGGTATGAACACTTAACATGAGATCTCACCTCTTAACAGTTTTTAAAAAACACAATTTGTTATTGTTCGCTATAGGTACAATGTTGTACAGCAGATCTTTAGAGAAGCTTATTTTTCTTGCTTGACTGAAACTTAATGCCCATTGATTAGTAACTCCCCGTTTTATCTTCCTTACAGCCCCTGTGAATCATGATTTCACTCTTTGAATCTTTAAGTTTCACTATTTTACATTCATCATATAAATGGAATCATGCAGTATTTTTCTTTCTGTGACAGGTTTATTTCACTTAGAATAATGTCCTCACAGTTCCTTCATGCTATTACATATTCCATTTTCCTTCCTTTTAAGGCTGAAATGTATTCCATTGTATGTATACATTCTTTTACATTCCTTTTTCTTATACATTCATCTGTTGATGAACATTTAAGGTGTTGTCATAACTTGGCTATTGTGAATAGTGGTGCAGTGACATTGGTGTATTAACATTTCTCTAAGATTCTGACTTCAATCTTAAATACACAAAAGTTAGATTGCAGAATCATATGGTTGTTCTATTTTTTAATTTTTTGAGAAACCTCCACACTGTTCTCCATAGTAACTGTACCATTTTGCTTTCCCACCTACAGAACACAAGGGTTTCAATTTCTTCATATCCTTGTCAACACTTTTTTAAAATAATAGACATCCTTATAGGTATGAAGTAATATCTCATTGTGATTCTGACTTGAATTTCTCTAATAATTCTTGAGGTTGATTATTTTATTATATACCTTGTGGCCATCCATATATCTTCTTTGGAGAAATTTCTATTAAAATCATTAGTCTTTTTTATTGTCTTCTTAGTGTTTTTTTTTTTTTTTTTTGCTATTGAGTTATAGCAGTATATTGTAATTTTTAGATATTAACTGCATATTAAATTTATGGTTTGCAAATTTTTTCTCATTCTCTAGTTGCCTTTTCACTCTGTTTATTACTTCTTTTGCTGTGCAGCATTTTTAGTTTGATGTAATCCCATTAGTTTATTTTTGGTTTTGTTGTCCATACTTTTCCATACTTTTCATATTATGCTCATAAAAGTATTCCCAAGACCAAGGTCATTAAACTTGTTCACCATTTTCTTCTAGGAATTTTATAGTTTCAGGCATTACATTAAAGTCTTTAATCTTTTCTGAGTTGATTTTTATGTTTGTTGTAAAATAAGAGTCTTTCCTTTCTTTATATTTTTGCAGGTGTACATCTGTTTTTTTCAACACTATTTATTGATGAGACTATTCTTTCCCCATTTTGTATTTTTCACATTATTGTAGAAGATTAGTTGATCATATATGCATGAATTTACTTCTGGGTTTTCTGTTCTGTTTCATTGGTCTGTGTGCCTATTTTTATGAAAGAACCCTACTGTTTTGTTTACAATAGCTTTGTAATTGTAGTGAATTTTTATAATTTTATGCTTCAGCATTCACTCTGAAAGCAAATTTAACTCTCTCATGCCAGAAGCAGGGTGTAATAATCTTTGACACAGTTTCTAGTTCTACATTTTCCCCTATTTCCTCAGTATGGTTGATCCAGATATCTGCTTTATACAGCTGTCTCCTGGGGAACACTTTGCTTTGGAACAGCTACATACAACCTGCTTGACCTGTACTGCTAACCCCCACACCTTGTGTGGACTATGCAGATATGACACAGCAACCATCTCTCAGTCACAGTGTGACATACAAGAACCTGTGCCTGCTTGCTTTAAGTCTACCTATTCAAACTCCCCATAATAAATCAGATTACAAAGACATCTGGATCACAACAAAGACATCAGCCCATGATTCTTCTTTCCTTCTGTCAATGTACTCCGTGACCTCTGCATGGATGTGCCCTCTAGGCATGCCATGTATTTCCCTAAGACCTGTAAGTAATACAATTTTTATTTCAATTTTGTATCTCTCCTAACCATTGAGGGGATACTCCCTATTTTAGACTCTCAATCGAGAAAGTAATATATTTTAAAATAAAAAATATGTGAGTCTCCCATTTGTTCTTTCTCAAGATTGATTTGGCTATTTCTGGTCTTTTGTGGTTCTGCATAAATTTTAGCTTTTTTTTTTTTCATTTTTAAAATGTTTGCCATTGACATATTGATAGGGATTTCATTGAATTTGTAGATTGCCTTTGGTAGTATAAAAAATTGACAAAGTCTTCCAATTCAGGAACACAGAATGTCTTTTCATTTGTTCATGCCTTGTTAATTTTCTTTTATCAGTGTTTTGTAGTTTTCAATATACACATCTTTCATCTCCTTAGTTAAGCTTATTTCCAGGTCTTTTGGTGCTTTTGGTACTATTATAAATAAAATTGTTTTCTAATTTCCTTTTCAGATAGTTTATTGTTAGCATATAGAAATGCAATTGATGTTTGCGTGTTGAATTTGTATCCGCAATCTTACTGAGCATTTTATTACTTCTAACAGTTTTTTGTGAGGTCTTAAGGACTTTATAGTCATAAGACTATGTTATCTGTAATCAGAGACAATATTACTTTTTTCTTTACTAATTTTGATGTTTTTTCTTTCTCTTTTCTTGCATAATTGTTGTGGCTAGAATGTCTAGTACTATATGAAACACAAATAGTAAAATTGGTATCTTTGCTTGGTTCCCAATCACAGAGGAAAAGCTTTCAGTTTTTCACATTTTAATATGATGTTAACTGTGAGCTTTTCAGATATAATCTTTTTTATGTTGAGGTAATTTTCTTCTATTTGTAGTTTTTTCAAAGATTTTCTCATAAATGAATGTTGAATTTTGTCAAATATTCTTTTCTGAATCTATTGAAATAATCGTGATTTTTATCATTTATTCTATTAATGTAGTGTATCACATTAATTGATTTTTTTCAGCATCTGTTTGGGGAACCATCAGATTTATTGGAAACATGTTTATCTCCCAGGGATAAATTTTACTTGATGATGGTATATGATTCTTTTAATTTTCTGTTGCATTTAATTTTCTAATATTTTATTGAGGATTTTTGCATCTATATTTATCACACATAATGGCCTGTAATTTTCTTTTCTTGTGACATCTTTGACTTTGATATCTGGATAATATTGACCTTATAAAATGAATTTGGAAATATTATCTTCATTTCAAAAGTTTCAGAAGAACTGGCATTTATTCTTCTTTAAATGTTTGGTAGAATTCACCAATGATGCTATCTGCTCCTGCAATTTCTTTCTTGGGAGTTTTTGATTACCAATTCAATTTTTATATTAGTTATTGTTCTGTTCAGATTTTATATTTCTTCATTATTTAGTCTTGGCAGGTTGTGTGTATGTATTCGTTTCTTCTAAGCTGTCCACTTTGTTCTCATATAATTATTCATAGTAGTCTGTTATGGTTGTTTATATTTCTTTGTGATTGGTTATAGTAACTCTTCTTTAGTTCTGATTTTCTTTATTTTATTTTTTCTAGTTTTTTAATGAAGCTATATAAATGTTTATCAATATCTTACATTTTCCAAAAACAAACTCTTAGTTTCATTGATTTTTCTATGTATTCTGCATTTTCTATTTTGCTTTTGCTGTACTCTGATATTTTGTTCTTTCTGCTAACTTTGGGCTTAGTTTGTTCTTTTTCCAGTTCCATGAGATATGAAGTTAAACTGTTTGTTTCAGATTTTTCTTCTTTTTTTAATGTAGGTGGATATTGCTATTAGCTTCCTTCTTAGTACTGCTGTTGCAGTATCCTATATGTTTTCATATGTTATGTTTTTATTTGTGTGTGTCTTGCAGAATTTTCTCACAAGCAATGAGCTAGAGGCAGTAATAAAGTCTTCCAATAAAAAAAAAAAAAAAAAAAAAAGCCCAGGACCTGTTGACTTCACTAATGAATTTTACCAAATATTTAACGAACTAATACCAATTCTACTCAAACTATTCCAAGAAAAGTCAAAGAGAAGGAAATGCTTCCAAACTCATTCTATGAGTCAGATTATCCTGATATCAAAATCAGATAAAGCCACAACAAAAAAAGAAAATTATAGGCCAAAATATCTGATGAAGATAGATGCACAAATTTTCAACAAAATACTAGCAAGCTGAATTCAACAACACATTAAAAAGATCATACACCGTGATCAAGCGGAATTCATCCCAGTGATGCAAAGATGTTTCAATATATGCAAAACAATAAATGTGATACATCATGTCAACAGAATGAAGGACAAAAAAACCTATAATTATTTTGACAGATGCTGAAAAAAAAAGTGATACAATTCAATATCCCTTCATGATAAAAACTCCCACAAACTGACCACTTTTATTCAATGTAGTACTATAGATGTCCTAGCCAGAATGATTAGATAAAAGAATGAAATGAAGGTCATCCAGATTGAAAGGAAGAAGTCTAATATAGTTTTTAATTTCTTCTTTAACATAATGGTTGTTCAATAGTATATATGCTTAATTTCCACATATTTATGAATTTTCCAGTTTTCCTTCTGTTACATATTTCCAGTTTTTTTTCCACTGTGGTCAGAAAATATATTTGGTATGCTTTTAATCTTGTTTAATTTGTTAAGACTTTCTTTGTGACCTTATATGTCATCTATTCTGATGAACAATACATGTATATTTGAGAAGAATGTTTATTCTGCTGCTGTTATATAGAATATTCTGTGCATATCTGTTAGGTCTTTTTGTCTGTAGTGTTATTCAAGTCTTCTGTTTCCTTATTGATGTTCTTTCTGCATGTTCTATCCATCATGGGAAGTGGGATATTGATGTTTCATACTATTATTCTATTGCTGACAATTATTTCCTTCATTTCTGTCAATGTTAGCTTTCTGTGTTTAGGTGCATTAATGTTGGGTGCATAGATATTTACAATTGTTCTGTCTTCCTGTTAAAATGATTCTTTTATTATTATAAAGTATCCTTTGTTGTCTGCTGTGCCAATGTTTGGCTTTAAGTGTATTTTGTCTAAGTATAGCCAACCAGTTCTTTTTTGTTTACCATTTGCATAGAATTTCTTTTCCACCCCTTCACTTTCAGTCTATGGATGTCTTTAAATATAAAGTGAGCTCCTTGTAGACTGCATGTAATTAAGTCTTGTTTTCTAATCCACTCAGTCACTTTGTAGCTTTTAATTGGAGAGTTTATTTCATTTACATTAAAAGTAATTATTGATAAGGAATGATTTTCTATTGCTATTTTGATAGCTGTCTTGTGTTAGTTTTGTTCCTTTATCTTACCTTTGTCTCCTTTGTTGATTTTATTTTACTGATAAACTTTAATTTTTTTCTTCTTTGTGTAACTTTTATAATGTATGTGTGGGTTGGGGAGTGTGTGGTTACCTTGGGGCTTACGTGAAATGCCTCATAGTTATAACACTCTATTTTAAGCTGATAACTTTAGTTTAATTGCATACAGAAACTCTAAATTTTTATTCCCCCCACCTAGATGTTTTGTTATTTTTTTCAAATTTCTTCTTATTTTGTCTCCTTGCATTTTTGAGTTTTATACTCTCTTTTATTCTCATGTAGTATTCCATACCATTGGGAGAGTATACTGAAATTTTCATAGACTTTGTAGAGGTCAAATATTTATGAAAATTTCTGTCTTTTTACATTTTAATTCCAAGCATGCCCTTCTTCTTATATATCATTGTTGTTTAATAATTGCTTCAACAGTTTACCTCAAAAGTTATATACTATTGTTGCCTTATGTCAGTATTTGTTTTTTTTTTACACAAAAACTTACCAATTCCCTTCCTGTTCTATTATTCTTGTATTTATTAACCTCCTTCATATCCCGGGAATTCATGTTTTAGAATTTCACCTAATGAAGTTGTGTTAGTAGTGAACTATCTAGATTTTCCTTGATCTGAAAATATCTGTATTTAATCTCTATTATTATTGTTATTATTATTTGAGATGGTATGTTACTATGTTACTCAGGCAGGATTTGAACTCCTGGGCTCAAAGGTTCATTCTGCCTCAACCTCCCGAGCAGCTGGGACTTGCACCTGGTTTTTAATCCTTTTTTTTTTTCTTTTGAAAGATGTTCCGTTGGATTTGGATCTCTCGATTTGCAGTTTTTATTTTACTTTAGCATATTAATAAACTATTTTAATGTCCTGTGTGTTTATTTTTTTGCTGCACAAAGATCAGTGTTAATTGAATTGTTTGACTTACCATACTGGAAAAGGCAGTCCACCATGGACCCTAAACATCTTATTTGTCCTTGCTAAGTGTTCCAAACTGTAAGGCTTAACTGTCTCCTAGTACTGAGCTATTTCTGTAACTGGTCATCTATGCAAATAAGTAGGTAAAGATGGCCAGAGGACAATTTCAGTGTAACATCTTCCCCACCCCACAAGAAAGGGAAGTGACTTTTCATTGCTCACTACTAAAGGTCTTGAGCCCTTTGCCCTGTGTTCATCAGCTGTGACTTAATCCACTGACTGCATAGCTTTGAACTAGTAAGTGGGAGCCAGGGAATTGGTGCATCAATATTAAAGCTCCTGATATTTATCTTTCTGTGAGTAATTAACTAAGTTATTATAATCCCTTGTGTATCAATGTCTTCTTTCATCGACTATGAAGATACGGCAAGACAACCTTTTAGCTTGTCTTTGGAGTCTTACTTTGTTCATTGTGTGTTATGTTTGTCATCAATTTTATAAAATTCTAAGTTATAATCACTTTTTATAGTTCCTCTTCTCTATGTACTCTGCTATATCCTTTTGCATTTAATTAAATCCTTTAATTAGTTTTATGATGGACTCTTCTCATATGTTTCCCGCATTTATTTCACCAATAAATTGTCTCATTTTACTGTATTGTAATTTTTTCATATCTCAGTTGCAGTCATTAATTCTTCTTTTAGCCTTGTTACATATGTAACTCATCCACCTCAATTTTCAGTTACATTTTAACATTTACATTTTAAAATTTGTTCTATTATAAAATATACTTGGTCTTTTTCAATGTCATGTGTTATCAATTAATTCTCATTACTTAAAACAGAGAAATAGATTCACATCATATAACTTAATATGTTTTATAACTGATTTCTGAGCCTAATTCCTCTAACTGATGTCTCTGCTTACTCCTGGTGATTATTGTACATTTTTTGTAGTTTTAAATTTTAGATGGTTAACTCATATTTAGCAGATGTTAATTCCCCCAAATTATTAAAGGATGTATTGAGGTTGATTTTTCTTGCATACAGTCTTGCCAGGCATCCTAAAAATCTGGCAACAATTTTATTTCTCAACTTAATATTTTCCAAAATAAAAATGATATGCATTCAAATTCATTTTAAAGAAGGTATGTAATTTTGGTTTTTGAAAGAAGGCTCTATATTTTACTAATACGGTGTGAAGGATGAGATTTTTTTAAAAGCTACTACTTGTCCCCCTTTAACTTGAAGGTAGATTTATTTTTCTCCCAGTCTTCCACACTTTATAATATCTAGCTTCCTTAGGAATCTCAGTATTCACTCTCCACTTCACTTGGCCTGACAGTTATGTTGTCTGTTTATGGTACTATAAACATTATAATCCAAAGCTTGCTTTATTCATTAGTTTGAGAAAATTTCTCTAAGGTCCTTGGTGGTTTTAAACTATTCTAGCACCTTTCTTTCAGCTGTCTTTTTTTTGTTGTTGTTTTTTTCTAGGACCTCTAATAAGTGTAATTTCCCTTACACTTTTTAAAACTCAGCTATACATTTAGGAGCATGTGTTTTAAAAAAAATTTTCAGCATTTTTTGGACTGAAAATATTTTGCAGAATGTTTAATAAGTCAAATTACTTTAAATAAAAATACAATGAATTCTTATATTCTATTGTTAATTTACACACAGTGTAAAGATTAAATTCTTATACCAGCACATATATGGTAGAAAACAAGGTAGTTATCTTGAGGAAAGGAAGTGATGGAACCCACTAATCAAGGGCTTTATTCCTTTGTTTATAAATCCTTCTTAATCATGAGGCACAAAATAACTAATAAGCCATTTATGTCTCTTAAATTGACTACTTTGTAAATAGCAAGTTGTTTGGAAGTTATCTGTTAACAACGAAGAGCAAATTAAATTGAAGCAAAATATTTTTTAGACATTACTGTTTTTTTTGTTCGTTTGTTTGTTTGTTTTTTGAGACGGAGTCTGGCTCTGTCGCCCAGGCTGGAGTGCAGTGGCCAGATCTCAGCTCACTGCAAGCTCCACCTCCCGAGCTTACACCATTCTCCTACCTCAGCCTCCGGAGTAGCTGGGACTACAGGCGCCCGCCACGTCGCCTGGCTAGTTTTTTGTATTTTTTTTTTAGTAGAGACGGGGTTTCAACGTGTTAGCCAGGATGGTCTCGATCTCCTGACCTCGTGATCCGCCCATCTCGGCCTCCCAAATTGCTGGGATTACAGGCTTGAGCCACCGCGCCCAGCGACATTACTGTTAGTAGTCAAAGTTCTCCACAGAAAAAGGATAAGTTTCGTATATTTATATATAGATATAAATAAATATGTAAATATAGATATAAAGATATATCTATGTATAATATAAAGATGTATCTTTAGGTCTACACACATGTATAAATATATTGTAGATATATCTATACATAGATATACAAACATATGTATATGTATATCTTTATAGATACATACATATCTTTATATATGGAAATACATCTTTATATCTGCATTTACATCTTTAGATATGTCTAAAAATGTGTTGCTTCAATTTATAAAGATGTATCTTTATTTATAAAGATACACATACATAAAGACGTATCTTTACATATATAAAAAAATATAAATATATACTAAAGATGAATTTTTATATATATATAAAGATACACATAACTACACACACATCTTTATGTAGATATAAAGATTTTTTAATAAGGAATTGGTCTATACAATTATGAAGAGTGAGAATTATTACAACCTTCCATCTGCAAGTTGGACACCCAGAAAAGCCAATGGCATAAGCTCCAGCCCAAGTTCAAAGGCCTGAGAACCAGGAAAGCCCGTGGTGTGAGTCCTAGTCTGAGGGCAACGGAAAACCAATACCTCAGCTCAAACAGGCAGAGAGAAAAGTCTCCCTTCCTCTGCCTTTTCTATTCAGGTCTTCAATGGATTGGATAATCTCTACACATAATGGGGATGGCAATATGCTTTACTCAATCTAGCAGTTCAAATATATTTATGTGTGTGTGTGGCAGGGGATTGTTTTGTTTTTGATTTTTTTTTTTTTTT
>NW_012105165.1:1380729-1425110 GCF_000951045.1 Mandrillus leucophaeus
TAGTAGACATGGGATCTCACTATGTCACCCAGGCTTGTTTGAAACTCCTGATATCAAGTGATCCTCCCACTTTGGCCTCCTAAAGCACTGGTATTACAGGTGTGATACAGTGCCCAGACCTTGATTCAAATATTAAATCTCATTCATAAGTACCCTCATGACATACCCAGAAAAAATTTTTAACTAAATATCTTTACACCGTGTCAAGTTGACATATAAAATTCATCATCACATCATTCCAAATAATGTATTTTACCTATTGAAAATCTATAATGCCTAGTCTTCCCAAAATACTTTTGTTCTTTTACCCTACTGGGAATTATAGGCTAGAATTTGAGGTGTTTTAAAGATATACACTTATCAAGGACTACCAGTTACCAACATTGCAAATCAAATTTGCAATTATCAGTTCTTATCTTTATGGACTCATTCACAATATATGACACATCCTTTCACTCAAAACATTTTCCTCTAAGAAATAAATTTCTGGGTAATTTGTTACCACATCATTAATTAGCCTAAGTGATCTGACATGGCATACTATATAAAATAGTCTCAATTGTCATCTCCTGCTGTCTTTACGCTACCTTAAATTTTTTCTTAATATTAAGTATTGCATTGAATAATAGACATTTGTAATTATATTTGCTTGTTTTGCCCTTATTTGAAGGAATATAAGATCCATTAGGGCAGTGGTATTTTATATTATATTTATTCTGTGCCCACTGGCACATAGTAGGTTTTAAGTGCATATACATAATTGTGATGTTTGTTGTTGAATATGAAAACAAGTACATATACATAGTTGTAATGTTTGTTGTTAAATATGAAATCAATAATTTTCAACTTCCCATTAATGTTGTAATAAGCAATTAAATACCACATGTCAAAACTCTGAAACACTGAAATTCTTAAAATACTTTACAATAATTTAAAAATCTTAGTCGAAACTGGTTTAGTAATTCAGAAGTGTCCATCAGTATTTTAGCAAAATACCTTTAAGCACTTTAGTAATTACCATGTATTTATTTAGTATATATTACTTAATAACACATGATAAAATGATGCCACTCTTTTAAGCATATTATTATTATCAGGGTGGGTAAATGAGAAGTTAAATATTCTAAAGCTTGATAAGAGTTGTAACTTTTAAGAACTCCATTGCAAAAGCAAATCATGTAATTAAAGTCATAGTTCAATTACAGAAATTATGTTCAAGTATGCTTGTAAATGTGTATCTCTCTAGCCATTGCAGGATGTTCAATAATCCACTTACATGTAAGGGTTGTTTTCTACTGAATAGTTATATTAACCTTTCCAGGACACTATTTTGTTTTCTTAAATTAGACCTACTTCCTTGAGGCAATGAACATAGTACCAGAATTTCTTTCCCGTGTGAAGAACTAACTAAAATGATTAAAGTATTTTCTGAAAAGAATATAATATTATAAGCAAGGAAAAGATTTATATTTAAATTTTATCTGAAGTATAAAAATGTTAAAGTGATTAAACTTTGCAAAAATATACTATATTCACCTTAGTGATTGGCATCAAAAATATTTAGATGCAATGAATGTTAATCTTATGACAATTTTTACAAATGAAAGAAAGCTACCTTATACTTACACAATTATATTTTGTGAAGATGAGACACAGCTCACTCTACTTCTTTAATATATCTTCTGATGCTCTAATATGTGTTTCCACTTGAGATACTGTATTCTGGAATTTCAGAATGATTTCTAGAATGGGTCAGATCTTGGAAAATTTATTTCCACATTTAGAAAAATAACATAGATTCATCTGTATGGGAATCATATCACAGAAGAACATTTATGTTTTAATAAAAAAGAGTGACCTAAAACACTGACATAGATGTGAAAAATGCTATCCTTGGATATTGGAAGAACTCCAGATTCAGGCAAGAAAAGAACTGATATAGAAAAGAGTCTTAAGAAATAATAATTACATATATCTATGGGATATGGTGTGATGTTTTAATATGTATTGTGGAAAGGTTAAATTAAGCTTATTAACATATTCATCACCTCACATGCATATTTTTTGTGGTGAGAACATTTTAAATCTACTCTCCTAGCAATTCTCAAATATACATTATTTTTAACTATAGTTGTCATGCTATGCTATAGATCTCCAAAGCTTATTCTTCCTGTATAAATGAAATGCTATACCTTTTATTCAACATCTCCTCATTCCCACTCTATTCCATATTCAGCCCCTGGTAACCACCATGCTACTCTCTGCTTATTTGGGTTTGATTATTTTAGATTCCATATGTAAGTGAGATCATATGGTATTTGCCTTTCTGTGCTTGGTTTATTTCACTTAGCAGAATGTCCTCCATATTTATCCATATTGTCTCAAATAACAGGATTTCCTTCTGTTTCATAGCTGAATAATATTTCATCATGCATATATACCACATTTTCTTTAGCCATTCATCCACTGATGGATACTGAGGCTGATTCCATTTCTTGGCTATTTTAAATAATGCAAATGATTTTTCATAGGTATTGGAGGGAGTTTTCTCTTGGGAGTTTCTTATTGGTAATATCTGTGGCTTAAATGCTTTTCCTAATCTGGTTCTCAATGATGTTTTTACCTAGAAACAGAAGGAATGGAAAGGGGTTAATTCTTTATATGATAAAGGAACATTAGTCACTCATGTTACCTGGAAGAGGGCAATACTTCATCATTTCGGTGGTTCGGACAATATTGTTTATATCTGTGGTTGAATTTTTGCTCAAATAAGATTATGAAACCATGCTGCTTTTTTAGTCCATTAGTCAACCATGATCACAGAGTGACCCTATTTCACATTGACCCCTTATGAAAATATTTTATTCAATTGGAAAAGCCCATGGTCTAGCTGTTAGCGCATGAGTTGAGGGCTACTTTTTCTATCTCAGTCGTTTAGTCAATTCTGAACATAAAATGAAAGATTATCTATTATTATTATTCTTAATGTATTTTGGTCAATACAGTAACTGCCAGAAAGCTCATGTCATTTACATTAAAAGTTCAGTTTTATAATCTTAATTATTTTACTTTTCTGAATCTAAAAGTAATATTCAGATTTAAGTATTTCTCCGCTTGATACAGGACTTTTTGTTTTTTCTTTATGATGCATTATTGAAGACACTACCTTATCATTGAACTTCAAAGACTGAAGCTGAATAGAAATATACTAGAATTCCTGAGCAAGTTGACATAATTACATTTTTGTTTTCTCACCCACAAAATGAGGGGAATCATGCATATGTTACAATTGTAGGTAAATTGAGTTTATTTTTGACGTTAAAGAGTTTATAACTAACTTTCCGCTTCATTAAAACTTTCAAAAGCTCAATAGTCTTGATATTCTTCTACACTCTTCTTTATTTAAAAATAATGTAGGAATTGTCTCTCTTAAATGCACTGACAGCATTCTTAACAAGTTATAATCATTCTTTTCAGTGCATTAGAAATCATGAATAGCTGTCCTTTGAGGTCCAACTTTTATTTCTGGATTTGGATATTCTAATTAACGGACACCACTAAAAATAAAAAAAATTTTTTTAAAAATCTTATTTTCATTAAATTCCCTGCTATATTTTAAGACATCATTAAGTTTGGCGTGCAAAGGAATATCTACAAATTTGAAGTAATGTTAGAGAAATCATTTTGTATCATTTCAGTCATCAAGTATTGAGGTCTTTTTTTTTTTTTTTTTTTTTTCAGACGGAGTCTCGCTCCGTCACCCGGGCTGGAGTGCAGTGGCCGTATCTCAGCTCACTGCAAGCTCCGCCTCCCGGGTTTACGCCATTCTCCTGCCTCAGCCTCCCATGTAGCTAGGACTACAGGTGCCCGCCACCTCGCCCGGCTAGTTTTTTGTATTTTTTAGTAGAGATGGGGTTTCACCGTGTTAGCCAAAATGGTCTCGATCTCTGAGGTCAAATATTTTAAATAAAAACTTATTCCTGCTTAACCTGTTAACTGTGATTTGGCTTTAGTTTCTGGATTAGTATTATTTGTGATATTTGAGGTAAAAATAACAATTGAACTCATTCAGGATTTCCATATACTATTCATATATTTTTAGTATACCTTATTTTTTTTTTAAACAGTTTTAGGTTTCCAAAATCTGAAAAGATAGTATAGAGTGTATGTATATATGTGTCACACAAACTTTTTCCTATAATAAACATCTTGCATTAGTATAGTATGCTTGTTACAATTAATGAACCAGTATTGATACATTATTATTAATTCAAGTCTATAATTTGCAGAGATTTTTTTAGTTTGGAACCTAATGTTCATTCCATATTCCAAGATCCCATTCAATCATTAAGTATATCACATTAACTTAGTTATCATGAATCCTTAACTTCCTGAAATAGGTTGAATTGGACCACCTCAAAAAAAAGATATTTTAGAGTCCTATCTAATATTCAGTAACTTGGAATGTGACTGTATTTGGAAATAAGGTGTTTGAAGAGATAATCAAGTTGAAATAAAACCATTAGGGTGGGCTTTAATCCAACATGACTGATGTCCTTATAAAAAGAGGAAATTTGAAGACAGACACAGAGAATGCCATATGAAGAGAAAGGGTGAGATGTTTTTAAAAGTCAAAGAACACCTAAGATTGTCAGAAAACTGCTAGACCTAGAAGGGAAGGAAGCCTGTAACAGATTATCAGAAGAACGAACCCTGTTGATTTCTTAATCTAGGACTTCTAGCCTCCAGCACTTCCCTCAGAAGAACAAACCCCATTGACACCTTAGGACTTCTAGCCTCCAGACCTTGAAATAATGAATTTCTGCTATTGTTGCTCAGTTTGTAGTACTTTGTTGTGCCAGCCTTAGCAAATTAATAATAGCTCTTTTTGTCTGTGGCAGTTTCTTATAATTATCTTTGTTTCTGATGAGCTTTCTAGTTTCAAGAAGTACTGATAGGGTATTTTGTAGGATGCTTCTCTATTTGAATTTTGCTAGTGTTTTTCTCAGTTAGATTGAGATTATGGGTCTTTGGAAAGAAGCTCACACAAATGAAGTGCTATTTTCATCACATAATACCAAGGTCACATACTACTAACATGATTTTTGAATATTGATGATGACTCTCCCCATAACCTACTCTTTTTCTTATTGGCCTCTGAAGGAATTCGCTATGCATAGGTCAAACTTAAATTGTGCTCCCCCTCAGCTGGGCACAGTGGCTCACACCTGTAATCCCAGCACTTTGGGAGGCCGAGGCAGGAGGATCACAAGGTCAAGAGATCGAGACCATCCTGGCTAACACGGTGAAACCCCATCTCTACTAAAAAAAAAATAAAAATAAAAAATACAATAAATAAAAAATTAGCCAGGCATAGTGGCAGCTGCCTATAGTCCCAGCTACTCAGGAGGCTGAGGCAGGAGAATGGTGTGAACCAGGAAAATGGAGCTTGCAGTGAGCCCTGATCACGCCACTGCACTCCAGCCTGGGCTACAGGGCAAGACTCCGTCTCAAAAAAAAAAAAAAAAAAAAAAAAAAATTGTGCTCCCCTCTTTGAGAGCAGTATATCTACAAAAAGCAAATTGGTGTCTTATCAATTAATGTATTCATTTATCTTCATTTATCTATATCAGTGTTAGCTCACAGACATTTATTTCATACTTTAGATTATAATACAATACTATTTTATTTAATTTGTTTCTCAAATTGCTCCAGATACGGCCACATAGACCTCTTTCAGTTGCTTTATCTATCCCTTTTACCTGCTCCCATCAATGCGATTGTTTTGCTTTGCTTTGTTCTGTTTTGTTTTCTCACTGAACTCTTCCTTACTTTCTGGTGCTGCAAGATTCATCATATAAATTTTCTGCCCTTGTTCTAGAATCAACCATTTATCCCAAGAATCTTTTCTCTTATTGGAAAATTATATGAAAAATCAACATCGGGGACTGAGTCTGTTGCTACTGGGATATTATTTTAGGTCTGACAGAGTAAATAAATATACACACAAGCATACACAAATACATATACATGCATATATACAAACATATACATATACATTCACATACATACACACACAATATTTACTTTTCTTCTTAAACTGGGGAAGATTTCTAGTACGATGTTGAATAAAAATAAAAAGATGGCACCTCCTTGATTTCTTCTTGATCTTTGATGGACAGCATTCAGTTCCTCACCATTAAGTATGATGTTAACAGTATAAATTCTGTGGATGGTTTTTATCAAGTTGAGAATATTCTCCACTTTTCCTAGTTAGCTGAGTTTTTATTACAAATTTTACTGAACTTTCTCAAATGCTTTTTCTGCATTGATTGATAACATCATATGTTTTTCTTTTAGTTTGTTGATATGATATATTGCATAATTGATTTTCAAATGTTGAGTCAGCCTCACATACCTGGAATAATTGTCTGCAGTTTATGATACTTATTAAACTCATTATACATTATAATGAGTTTGTATATTATTATATTGTATGAGTTTGTACATTATATATTGTAACTCATTATTTTTGGAAAATATTAAAATGCATATTTATGAGAAATATTGATCTAGTTTCCTTTTTCATGACTTTATATAGTTTTGGCATTAGGATAACGCTGACCTTATTTATATGAAGAGTAGGAAGTGGTTTTGGTTTTTGTTTGTTTGTTTTGCTTGTATATTCTGAAAGAGATGGTGAATAGTCATGTCATTTTTTCTTATATGTATGGCAAAATTCATCAGTAAAACCATCTGAGACTAGTGCTTTAAAAAGATATTAATTATCAATTCAATGTCTTTAATTGATTTGGTTTTATTCAGGTTATCTATTTCTCTTGTCTAGGTTTTGGTAGTTTGCCTTTAGGGAAATTTGTCTTTTCTATTTAAATAATCAGATTTTTATCAAAATTGCTACTTTAACATTCCTGCCATCTTATGGAATCAAAGTTTCTTATCAAAGTCAGATGATCTCAACTGTGGTTGTCTGACTTGGCATTTCTCTCTAAATTTCAGGGTGTTGGTTTGGCCTGTGACATCATTTTCTGTTAGGTTTAAGACAAGTCATTGATGTTCAGTTTGTTCCGATTGTTTTCTTGCTATAAAAAATGTAAGTGATGACTTCTAAGCTCTTTATGCATCAGAGCTGAAACAAAAACTCACATTTCTCCTTTCATATTTTACCACTGTCTTATCTCTTTTCAAATTTTGGTTAGATAGTGTTATTAGTTTTATTTATTGTGTGTATCAGTGATGGTAGTATATTTAATAAGCAAATTAGTTTAAATAGGTGGCAAAATTAATTTTTTATTAAAAAATACTGGTATATTTCATCTTTTAATCTCTTACTCTATTTTACTATTCAATACAACTTCTCTAGGTGAAATCCATTTCCTTTGTGCTTTAATAATTTTTGTGCACTCTTCTAACATAGCATTTACCACTTTGTAATATCAAAATCTTATGAAGTATGGGATCCTTAAGAAAAAATTATCTATATCCTTAACGTTATATGACTCTACCTAACATAGGTATTCAATCAATGTTTATTGAATAATTTTAATGAACAAAACACTTATTTACCTAATTTTGAATAACATGATGTATTCCCAGATCAAACTTACTGTTTGAACACAATGGTTTTCAGTAAATGTTAATGAATATATGAATAAATAAATAAACTCCCAATTATATTCTCTTTCACCAAATCTAAGTCAAAATAACCACTTTATGCTTTCTTCAGCTCATTACATTTATTTCTCTGACTTTTCTCTTAGTTAGATGTGTATTCTCCTAGCACAGGAAAATATTCCTATGAGAGAAATGTTGATGAAATTTCTTTATGCTTATGCTCATTAGGTCCCTCATTTTTATTTCTTTTTTATATTTAAAGTAGAAGCCCAGATTTTTAAAAAATATCTTCAAGAATTTAAACAGAAAAAAATTAAAAGCTATACTAATTTTATGTAGCACACTTTTTTTCATTTAATGGATTTTTTTTAATTGTGAAGGTAAAGGAGATTTTTTTCTCTGTATCTCTCATAAACTTAGCCCTATTTTTACTCAACAAAATTATTGGTACTAATGGATAAAGATTAACTCACATTGAAAACATTTTCCTAAAATATTTATATTCATAACTAGTCAGTAATGTTAGTATTATTTGTCTGTATCATGATTTTTACCTGTATGTAAGAAATTTAGTTAAGACAAAGAATGCTTGAATATATACTGAGGTGTAATTACACTGAAAGTTACTGCTTTTTACCAGTAAATTTGTTTTATACAAACAAGGACTAATGTATTTCATTGTGATATTTCCTTTGGTGAGGCAGCCACAATTGATATTCTTACCAGACTCAGTAACTGAAATTTCTTGTAGTTGAAACATATTTCTTTAGAGACAGAGATTTTCAAATTGTGTTTGGACTAATACTTGGAAAAACAGAGGGCTTGCTCCTACAGAAACTATTAAGGAAAGAAACATTTCACTTTGTTTCTGTTTTTTATTTATATCCACCATACTTCTTTTGTTGTTTACATTTTGCGTATTTTCTCAGAGTATGTTTTCTAAATACTGCAGGCTGCTTACCTGTTTATTCGTCAGCCTTGAAAACTGTAAAATGCAAATTTTATTTTTTCTTAAAGGATTGGTCTTATTGCTATATAGAAATCTGTCATAGATGCGGTGTCTGGGGTCTGTACAAGAGTTCATTTAGAAAGCATCTTATTCCATGTCTTGGTTATGCACAGTATTCTAACGCAATGTCCTTTTCCATGTCAAGCAATTATTTTTTCTTAAGCTTTGTCAGTGTGAAAGTATAACAATTTTTTTTTTTAACAGAAATTATGTCACAGTTGTAAAAAGTAGTAAGGCAGTAATGGAACATAATGGGGTCAAGATGATATCTGACTTTCTGCTTTGAAGATCTAGCTTAAGAATTATTTTTTGATTTGCCCAGAGATGACTTCTTCCTGAAGTAATGACTCATACTAATGAAAAAAAATAAAATACACCAGACTACACATGTATTCATTTCTAGTAACGTAACTATCAAACAAAATGTGAATTATCCAGTTAAGAAAAACCAAAGTCTAGTGAAACAAGAAATGTTCTGCCCTACACAGACCTAGGTAGGCAAAAGCAAAATCATAATTGGGACTAACTTAGAATAATCTGTTGCACAGGCCAGAAGCCTATAATTACACACTAGCAACATTTAATCTTCAGACAGAATGAAATTGGAATACAACTTGATAAACAAAGAATCATTATGAGAGAAGTCAGAGAGGTTAAATGTTAAGTGACATAACCATCTCACCGTAGAAGCAGCCATACAAACTCAAAAGCCTCTGGAGTCACTCTGAAAATTAAAAAAAATTAATATTTCAACTGATCAACTGTAAGGAGGGTATGTTTGATAATTCTACAAGGTAGAGAGTATTTGGTGTATTTAGAAACCTTGCAGGCCTAAGAAAATCCATCTTTGGAACCATGGTCAATATACCTTATCCTCCAAAATATTCAAACAAAAGAAGAAAACAATAAGTTTCAAAACTTTTGGCAAGAACAAACAAATCCATCCACCAGACTACAGTATATTAGCAGGTATGAGTTTGCATCTTTGCCATACAAACATTTGGAATTAGACATTTAAGGTTTCTTGAGAGTACTAATACTAGCTATAACTAATAACTCTAACCATAGTTATCTTAAGATAATCAGTTGACAGTCTTACTTTGTGCCTAGGTGCTAGGTTCTCTGTATGGTAATTTTTATATCCTTGCTTTGACCTCTATGAAATACATTTATTTTGGAGTTTAACTCAATAAATACTTTAAATTAATCAATTAATTAATATTTTTCAAAATTTGTGGGGAGTATCTCACTCTAATTCTCAGATCTTCAAATAAGACACACAACTCAATATAGTCAAAACATGTTTTTGTAGTATTTAATTAGGTTGGTGCAAAAGTAAATGTGATTTTGGACTGTGAATTTTAAATCATTGTAACTAGGCTCAATACATCTTTATTAATCAAAATAGGAACCATTACGATCAACACATTTTTGCCAAAGAGAAATAAGTTTGTTTATTTCTGTAGCACAAAAATCAGTGTGTTGGAATTCCATGAACTCTTTGAAAGCATTTTCCTCATCCTGCTGGTTTTGGAAGCGTGTTCCCTGCAAAAAGTGGCTGAGAAGCTTGAAGAAGTGGTAGTCGGTTGGCAAGAGGTCAGGTGAATATGGCAGGGTGAATATGGCAGATGAGGCAAAACTTCATAGCACAATTTGTTCAACTTTTAAAGCATTGATTGTGTGACATGCAGTCAGACATTGTTGTGGAGAAGAATTAGGCCTTTTCTGTTGACCAATGCTGGCTGCAGGCATTGCAGTTTTCTGTGCATTGCATCAATTTGCTCAGCATACTTCTCAGATCTAATGGTTTCACCGGGATTCAGAAAGCTATAGTGGATCAGACCAGCAGCAGACCACTAAACAGTGATCATGACCATTTTTTGGTGCAAGTTTATATTTGTAACGTGCTTTGGCGCTTCTTCTCAGTCCAACCATTGAGCTGGTCACTGCCAATTGTTGTATAAAATCAATTTTTCATCGCACGTTACAATTCGATGGAGAAATGGTTTGTTGTTGTTTTGTAGAATAAGAGAGGATGATAGACCAGGTGCGGTGGCTCACACCTGTAATCCCAGCACTTTGGGAGGCCGAGGCGGGCAGATCACCGGAGATCAGGAGTTCAAGACCAGCCTGTAATCCCAGCACTTTGGGAGGCAGAGGCAGGAGGATCGCCTAAGGTCAGGAGTTCAAGACCAGCTTGGCCAGCACTGTGAAACTCCATCTCTACTAAAAATACAAAAAATTAGCTGGGCATGGTGGCGGGTGCCTGTAATCTCAGCTACTTGGGAGGCTGAGGCAGGAGAATTGCTTGAACTGGAGAGGTGGAGATTGCAGTGAGCCACTGAAGTCCTCATCTTGAAGGCTCTCATCTCCTTTATAAAACTTCTAGAGCCACCACTGCACTGTATGTTCTTTAGCAGTTCCTGGGTTAAATGTGTTGTTGACATTGAGTTGTCTCCTCTGCTTTACGACTCATTTTGAACACAAATAAGAAAATCACTTGAATTTGCTTTCTGTCTAACATCATTTCCATAGTCCAAAATAAATATAAAATAAACAGCAAGTAATAAGTCATTAGCAAAAAAAGTGAAAATGTGCATTAAAATGATATATAACGTAACCACATTTATTTAAGAATGTATTCCAATACCAAATGGCAAATTCCAACAATGCAAAAACTGCAATTATGTTTGCACCAACCTAATAAACAATGTCCTCCTCTTCTGTTACATAATAGAGAAGTGTTTATAACTAGGACCTCAGATGGTCTTTTTTGTTTCATCTCTAACATTCAAAAATCTTGGGCCTCAAAAAGGCTTAGAAAGTAATGTGGAAAGATTTGCATAGACTGGAGATGATAAAATAACTTGCTAGATAGAGAAATGATTGACATAACATTTACTATGCTGTTTAAATCCTACTAAGATTCACCTGCAACTTACTTCAAAAGTCTTTGCAATCAAATTTTCTTACTGTAATAGAACAAAGTAATAAAATAAAATCCCATAGACAACCATCTAGAAAACCAAAGCTTCATTTAAAGTTTATAACTTATGTATTATTAGTATGAACACTGGTAAAACAGCACACACTGTTGTAAATTTCTTTAAATTAGGAATATATTTTTGACAGCTCCTATGGCTTCTTTAATCCCTTGTTTATCAAGGACCTACTGGACAATAATGACTGTACTAAAGTCACACTCCTTATATTAAGTGATGCACCTATAATTTCTCAAAAAATGCCTTATACTGATGATAAAGTGCCATTTAAGATGAACTCATAATAGTGGTTATTAACAAATGTGATACATACCATTAGAATATTAAATATTTAATCAATCAAGAAATATTAAAGTATATATTTAGGGCACTGGTAAAATATTTTAATGAATTGTGATATGTAGTGCTAAAATCTCAGGCACTGTGACAAATGGCTAAAGTTTCACTATTTAAGATATACAACCTTCCTGAAACTATTGCCAGTTCTCAGTGAATGACTCTTAAAATAATTTGATGCAAGGAAAAAACTAACTCCCTCTGCAAACCAATAACAAGCTCTGAAATTGAATCAGTAAAAAATAGCCTACCAAAAAAGGCCTAGGACAAGCAGGATTCATAGCTGAATTCTATCAGATACATGAAGAAAAGCTGGTCCCTGTTCTACGAAATCTGTTCCAAAAAATTGATGAACAGAGACTATTCCTCAACTCATCCTATGAGGCCAGCATCATACTGATACCAAAGTCTGGCAGAGATACAACAACAACAACAACAACAACAATTTCATGCCAATATTTTTGATGAACATTGATGCAAAAAATCCTCAACAAAATGCTTGTAAACTGACTCCAGCAGCACATCATGAAGCTAATCCACCACAACCATGTAGACTTTATCCCTTCGATACAAAGTTGGTTTAACATATGCAAATCAGTAAATGTGATTTATCACATAAAACTAAAGAAAAAACCCACATGATTATTTCAATAGATGCAGAAATTGCTTTCAATGAAATTCAACACTGCTTCATGTTAAAAACTCTCAATAAGCTAGTTATAAAAAGAACATACCTCAAAATCGTAAGAGCCATCTATGACACACTTACAGCCAACATACTGAAGAAGAAAAGATGGCAACATTCCCCTTGAAAACCAGCCCAAGACAAGAATGCCCTCTCTCACAACTTCTATTCAACATAGTATTAGAAGTCCTGGCCAGAAAAATCAGGCAAGACAGAATAAAACAACAATCAGAATAAAATAAAGAGCATCCAAATAGAAAGGGAGGAAGTCAAGCTATCCTGGTTTGCAGATGACATGACCCTATATTTAGAAAATCCCATAGTCTCAGCTCAAAAGGTCCTTATGCTGATAAACAACTAAAAGCCTCAGGATAAAAAATTTATGTGCAAAAATTATTGGCACTCCTATAAACCAATAGTCAAGCTGAAGGAATGCAATCCCATTCACAATTGCCACACAAAAAATAAAATACCTAGTATATTAGAGTTTTCTAGAGAAAGATAATAGAATACACACACACACACACACACACACACACATATACATATATACATAGAGAGACAGAGAGAGAGTTTATTAAGGAGTATTAAACTTACATGATCACAAGGTCAAACAGTAGGTCATCTGCAAGCTGAGGAGCAAGGAAACCAGTTTGAGCCCCAAAGCTGAAAAACTTGAAGTCCGATGTTTGAGGGCTGGAAGCATCCAGCACAGGGGAAAAGATGTAGCCTGGAAGGCTAAGCCAGTCTAGTTTTTTCATGCTCTTCTGCCTGCTTTATATTCTAGCCTTGCTGGCAGCTGATTGTACCCACCCAGATTACGGGTGGGTCTGCCTTTCCTAACCCACTAACTCAAATGTTAATCTCCTTTGGCAACACCCTCACAGACAAACCCAGGATCAGTACTGTGCATCCTTCAATCCAATTAAATTGACACTCAGCATTAATCATCACAAGTCCACCCCTTGTCAACTTGAACCCATACACATCTCCTGAGATCATACATAATCTTCAAATAAAGACAATACGGTCAAAATTATGCCTAACGTAATACAACTATCCTTTGTACAACTGGAAATGCACCAATCCCAAACTCAAATGCTATTGCATAGAGTTAATAACACTTAAATGTTGATATGAAGTCAATAAATCTTATGTCATATGATAAAGGAAAAAGTAAATACAATGAGGTATTTTCTTAGTACAAGTGTATACATGCACAAACATGTTTTTAACAAAAGAAGGAGGAAATACTCATGACAATTACAGTCCCCATTTGTGCATCTGTTCATGTGGTCATAGCTAGTATTGATGACTACCTTCCTCTACTACCCCTTCTGTATTCCTTTTTTCTTCAGCAAGCACCTCAGCAGATTGTGGATTTTTTCCTGGTGGAGTGACCTAAACCTTCATTCCTGAAGGGCCTGGGTCATTTATAGCCCTGCCTGGACTAGGCTGTTGTAGTTCTCCATTGACCTTAATCACAGGACATGGTAATACTAAGAGATACCCCAAGGGATCTCCTGTATTCCGTGCATGGTCTTCCATACCTTTATTGTGGAATCATAGGCTGATTTCATCTTGATAGTCTGGTCAATCACCCCAGCCAACACTGTAACTACCTTCTTATCCTGTTGACTTAAGGGTAGGAGAAGCCCAAAGGGTAAATGTTATTTTCCTTCAGCACTTTAAACAGGTCATATCACTCTCTACTGGCCTGTAAGGTTTCCACTGAAAAGTCTGCTTTTATTTGTTTCTTTCCTCTTGCTGCTTTTAGAATTATTTCTTTAATCTTGACATTTGGGAGTTTTATTATTACATGCCTTGAGGTAGTCTTCTTTGGGTTAAATTGGCTTGGTGTTCTATAATCTTCTGTACTTAAGATTTAGATCTTTCTCTTCTTTCCTTTGTCTCCTCTGACTGTATTTTCACATACCCTGTTTTTAAGCTCACTAATTCTTCCCTCTCCTTGATTCATTCTGCTATTAAGGGACCCTGCTGTATCCTTCAGTATAACAATTGCATTTTTCAACTCCAGAATTTGTTCTTGATTCTTTTTAATTTAAGTTTATTCGTTGCATTTATCTGATAGGACTTTGAATCGCTTCTCTGTGTTATCTTAAATTTCTTTGAGTTTCTTCAAAATAGCTATTTTGAGTTCTCTGTCTGAGAGGTCACATATCTCTGTCTCTCTGAGATTGGTCCTTGGTGCCTTATTTAGTTCATTTGGTGAGGTCATATTTTCCTGGATGATCCTGATATTTGTCGATATTTGTTGATGTCGAGGCATTGTAAAATTAGGTCTGTTGTAGTCTTCACAGTCTGGGCATGTTTATGCCTATCCTTCTTGGTATGGTTTTCTAGGTATTTGAAGAGACTTAGATGTTGTGATCTAAGTTTTTGGTCACTGCAGCTGTATCTGCATTAGGGGGTACCCCAAGACCAGTAACATTTTGGTTCATACAGACTCATATAGGTATGTTCTTAATGGTCTTAGACAAGCTACAGAAGAATACTCTGGATTACCAGGCAAAGACTCCTTTTCCCTTTCCTTACTCTCTCCCAAACAAAAGAGTTTCTTTCTCTCTCTCTCTCTCTCTCTCTCTCTCTCTCTTTTTCTCTCTCTCTCTCTGTCTGCTGAGCTGCCTGGAGCTCTGGGAGGCATGACACAAGCACCCATGTGGCTACCACACTTGGAACTGTACTGCATCAGACCTGAAGCCAGCACAGCACTGGATCTCATCCAAGTCTCACTATAACCAATACATAGCTACCTCCTAGGAGTGCTGAAGGCCCCAGGGCTCTACTGTCTACAGATGGCAAAGCTAGCTCGACTTGTGTCCTTCCCTTCATGGCAGTAAGTTCCCTCAGTCCCTGGATGACACCAAGGATTTCACCCAGGAGCCAGGGCCTGGAGTCAGAAACCTTAGAAATCTGCCTTTTCCACTGCTGCTGAGCTGCCACCCAGAGCACAACAAGTTTTTGTTTTTTTGTTTTTTTCCACTCTTTCTTCCCCTTACCTCAGGCAGAGGAGTCTCTCCCCATGTCGACCATTACCACAGGCCCACAGTGGGTACTGCCAGGCAACCACCAGTGCTCACAGTGTTCACTTAAGGCCCAAGGGCTTTTCAGTCAGCTTATGGTGAATGCTGTCCGGCCTGGAACTCGTCCGCTAGAGCAGTGGACTCCCCTCTAGCCCAGAGTAGGTCCAGAAATCACATCAAAGCACCAAGGCCTGGAATTTGGGACTCCAAGTGCCCACCTGGCACTCTACCCACATGGCTGAGCTGGTGCCTAAGCTGCAAAGACAAAGTCACCTTTATTCTTCCCTTTGCTTTTCTCAAGCAGAAGGAATTTCTGCTTATAGCCACCACAGATGTGAATGTGCTGGGTCACCCGTGAAGCTACCACATCTAAGATTCTTAGCTAAGGTCTAGGACATGTACTACCTGGTTACTGCTGCTGATTATTCAGAGTCTGAAGAGAAGGACACAAGTCGAGCTCGCTTTGCCATCTGTAGATGGTAGAGCCCTGGGGCCTTAAGCACTCCTAGGAGGTAGCTAGGTATTGGTTATAGTGAGCCTTGGGTGAAACCCAGTGCTGTGCTGGCTTCAGGTCTGATGCAGCACAGTTACAAGTGTGATAGCCACATGGGTGCTTGTGTCATACCTCCCAGAGCTCCAGGCAGCTCAGCAGACAGAGAGAGAGAGAGAGAGAGAGAGAGAGAGAGAGAGAGAGAGATTGACTCTTTCGTTTGGGAGAGAGTAAGGAAAGGGAAAAAGAGTCTTTGCCTGGTAATCCAGTGTATTCTTCTGGAGCTTAGACTTTAGTCAGCAAGTGATGAATCGTGCCATGACTGGGTTTTCCCTTCAAGGCAGTGAGTTCTCCTCTGGCTCAGGGTGTATCTAGAAACGTCGTATAGCAGCTATGGCCTAGAATGGGGGCCTCATGACTCTGCCTGGTACCCTATCCTACTGTGGCTGAGCTGGTATCCAAGTTGCAAGATAAAATCCTCTTTACTCTCCCATTTCCTCTCCTCAAGCAAAGGGAGGAAGAGGTCTCTTTCAGAGTTGTAAGCTGTGCTGCCTGGTGTTGGGGGTGGAGTAGATGGCAAAGCTAGCTAGGCTTATGTCCTTCCCTTATAGGCAGCAAGCACTGATTTAGTCACCCTGGCTTGTGTCTTACTAGATTGTATGCCTCCCAAGTCCACTGACTTAGAGCCCAGCTCAGCAATAGGACTTGCCTAAAAATTGCTGTCCTTGTGCCCTAGACTGCTGTTCAAGTTTATTTAGAACCCCAATGCACTTTAACTCTTGGTGGCAAGGCTTGCTGAAACTCAGGTTCCAGCCACTGGGATGGGCGGTTCTTCTCTGACTTGTCTAAATGCTCCCTCTGTGGGCATTAGCAGAGTTCTGCTCAGTGTTGGCAGCACTGAATTCCAATGCAAAGTGCCATAATTGCTGTGCTCTCCCTCCACCAAGTGTACAGATTATCTCTTCAAGCCAGGTGACTGCTGCTGAGGAATGGAAGATGGGTGGCATCAGCAATTCAAGACTGTCTTACCCAACCTCTTTAGTTCCTCTTTCAGTAACATGAATTTAAAACCAGATACTGTGATGGCTCACCAGCTTTTTTAAATACTATGAAGGTGCTTTTTTGTGTAGATAGCTGTTAAATTGGTGTTCCTGTGGGGAGGATAATTGGAGAAGTCTTCCATTCAGGTATCTTGCTCCACCTCTCTCTAAGGTACATTTTTTTGTGTTCAACATATAATTGGTTTTATTCTTTTTATTCATTTTGACGATGTCTTCAATGGTGTACTTAGACCAGTAATATTTAAATTGAATAATTATATAGTATAATTAATACCGTTCATGTTTATAGCCTTTCTAATGTTTGCATTTTCTTTGTTTCTCTCCCTTCCATCTATTTCTGTTCTTTCTGGTTTAAATTGATCGTTTTGTGTGATTTGATATTAGCTGATGTCTGAGAATACACAATACACTTTAGAATGTATCAAATTCCTTTATACATCCCTTGTGATATTGTTGTCAGTCATTTCACTTATCCATGTGTTATAATCACCAAATACATTGTTACTCTTATTAAACAAGCAATTATCTTCAAGATAATAATAGAAAAGATTTTTTTATTCTTTAAAAAAAAAAAAAAACTCCATTTATTCCTTCTCTTACACTCTTCCTTTCCTTAGACCCAAGAAAATATCAATTCCCTTCTGCTCAAATAATTTCATTTATTATTTCTTATGGGAGGCATGGTATGGTAGCAATAAATTCCTTCAGTCTTTGTTTAGAAATTAAAAAAATCTTTATTATTTATTTTTGAGGAATAATTTTGATGCATATATAATTCTAGGTGATTTTTTTTCTCTTAGCACTTTAAATATATAACACCACTCTCTTCTTGCTTGCATATTTCTGAATAGAAGTCCAATGTAATTCTTCCCCATGCTCCTGTATAGGTAAGATGTATTTTTGTTTGTTAATTTGTTTTTTTTTCTCTTGTAGCTTCTTTCATGATATTCCTGTTGTCTTAGTTTTTCTCCACAGCGTTTTTTTTTTTTTTTCTTAAACATTCTTAAGTTTGTTTGTTTTGCTTTTTTGTTTCTTTCTTTGTTATTGTCCTGCTAATTGTTTTCTGAGCTTTGTGGAACTACGGTTTGTTTGTCAATAATTTTGAAAATTTCTCAGTCATTATTTTTCCAAATATATTTTTCTACTTTGTTCTCTCACTTTTCTGCTTTTGCATTCCACTTATGTATATATTATAGCTTTGGAAATTGTCCCACAGCTCTGAGATATTTGTTGTTTTTCATTCTCTTTTCTCTCTGTATTTCACTTTCTGAAGTTTCTATTGTCCCTTCTTTTATGTCACTGTTTCTTTCCTCTGCCATGTCATCTTCTGACAGGTTCATTGAAGACATTCTTTATTTTGGTTATAGTGTTCATTCCAGCATTTCTTTTTGACTCTTTCTTAGAGTTTTTATCTCTCTGCTTACATTACCCATTTTTGCATGTTATCTAGTTTTTCCATTAGAGTCCTTAACATATTAACCATAGTTATTTTAAATGACTTGTATGATAATTTGAATGTCTGTGTCACATATCTGTCTGGTTTTGATGATTGCTTTACCTTTCCAAAATGTGTTTTCCTTGCTTTGAAACATGTCTTATAATGTGGTGGTGCTGAAATCTGCCAATGTTGTCGAATAGGAAAAATAGGACTTCAGTGTGAGATTCTATGTTAGTCTGGCTAAGAATCAGTCTCTGTTCAAAATTTGCTGGAGTTACTGGTGCCAGAGGCTCCAAATTCTTCCGACGTTTTTGGTTTTGTCTCACTTTGACTCTATTTCTTGCTCAGCATTGTTCACAATGGGTACTCTTTCCTTCCCCACCCACAGTTAGAGGTCATCTTTTTCATTGCTTCACTCTGAGAATATGGTGGGATTCCTAGAGATTAAATCCACAGAAGTCTAACCTTGACTTTTTCCCAGGAGTTTCTCATTCTCAGGTTAAAATCCATGCACAGCCAGGAGCAACCTGTCGAAAATTACCATTTAAGTTTTCCCACCAGTTTATTGTCTTAGCAGCTGCTACTCAAGGTAAGCAAATCTCTGCTGTATCTCTGATTCAATATATTTCTACAGATTTTGGAGTGATCGTTTGCTTTATTGAATCCAAGTTGAGTCAGTAATATTGTTTGTCTATCTGGTTTTATTTTTATTTCTTTTGTAATGACAGAAATGATGACTGCCACTCTCTGTACATGTCAGATCTGGGAATAAAAGCCCACTTCATAGATTTTAAATTTTCTTATTTTTAGGGCAGAATGTGGTTATTATAGTTTTAAAAAAACTCATTTCAGTCATCACCTAATACACTTCATTTAAAATATTTTTATGTATGAAGATTTTAAAATCTTTTTGAAAATATATTTGATAAAATTTTTTTTCTTAATACAACAGTCGTTAGTTGGTCCTGGTTCCTGATTATCTTATGGTTATGTTAAATGGTAATAGAGTGCATACTTCCCATTGAGTTGAAGGATTTAGATTATTTAGAAGTATTGGGAGGACATATAGACTCAAACGGTTTACTTTTTCTTCCAAATCTGTAAGCAGATAGGAAGGTTCTCCTATTAAGATTACAGAAATTTGGTCAAGTTGAGCAATCAGCCTTTTCAGTCTCCTGACATTCAGCCTGTTTTTCCGTAAATCCTATGTGGAATACACTCACCTTGTTGGTCAAAACCAGCTTCTAACACAACCTGGCAAATTATAAATGAACCTAGGTGGACTTTCCTTATTACAATGCTAAAGTCTCCATCATGAGAGGAACTGCAGCTGCATTACAATAACATGTGACCTACGTGCTGCCATAATGACTCACAGTGTCTGCACAACTGGAACTCCTCCTCTGCATGCAATGATGCACTGTCTCCCCACTCTATCACCCCATAAAACCCTTCTGTCACTTTCCCTTAGGGAGACATTGCTTTGGAGAATACTCCCACTGTTCTCCTTACTTGTGCCAAGTAATCAAATTCTTCTTGATCAAAAACTGCATTCTCATGGAGAGTCATTTGTTACTTGCTAGGTGAATGAACCCTATCTTTTTCTGGGTAATAGACCCACAGTTCCAATCCTGGCCACAGAAGACTAACACAGCTGAATGTTTTATGACTTTACTAGATCCTTAAAGATATTATAGATTGTCAGATATTTTCCTGAAGAAAGGAAATGTTCATTTCTGCTCCAGAAAAAAATTCTTATAAAATCATAGGGTCATATTCTACTTAGGGGCCAGAGAAAGGAAGGCAGATTTTATAGTTACAAAAATATTATTTTCTCAAATGCCAATGATGACATTTATTTCTCTCCTACAGTCAGTGATAAATACGATTATTTTTATAAAGCATTTTGAGTTCCTTGAGAAAAAAAAAAATCCATAGTGTTATCTGTTTTGTTTCTGTTTAGTCAAAAAGCAAGACTCACTCTAGCTTATAATTTCAGAAATCTTCCTGGAGGGCAACAACTGAGCAAAGTTGGGAGAGGGGGAAGAGCTGACTAAGAAAGGCCACCTTTTCATGTGGAAAGAATGAGTTACTATCAGACAAAGAAAAAAAAATGAATACATCAAGGAAGCAAATATATCAAGGAAACAGCGTAATGTCTCCTAACAACAACAACAAAACATTTCTACTTAAAAGAGCTTAAAGGAACAGGCAGGACAGAAGTATGCTCAGAGATCTTTCATGAAAAATTTGAGGAAATGTTGAAGAATTTGAATTCAATTTTGTAGGCAAAGTGGAACTTTTGCCAAAGTTGATGTAACAGATAATGAAGGTTTAAAGGACTATAGTGGAAACAGAAAAAGAAAAGGAGCAAAGGAGTCGAAAAGATACTGAAGCCACATTCGCATGATTTTATTTTCAGATATAGAAATTAATGGAAGGTAGAAATCAAGGTAGTTGTTTAGATTTCTAGGTTTGGTGACTGAATGGATGTTGTTGATACTTCCAGAAAGAGAAAAAAGACAATTGTGGAGTGCAATGGACTGAATGTTTATGCCTCTCCTGAATTTATATTTGAAATTCTAACCCCCAAAGTAATATTAGAATATTGGGATTTGGGGAAGTGATTAAGTCATTGAGGGAGAGCCCTGATGAATGGGATTACTGCCCATATAAAAGAGGCCTCAGAGAGCTCATTTGCTCCTCCCACCATGTGAGGACACAGTGAGAAGGCACCACTTCTGAGGAAGCAGGTCCTCATCAGACACTGAATCTGCCAGTGCCATGATCTTGGACTTCCAGCCCCCAGAACAATGAAAACTAACTCTGTGTTGTTGTTTTTTCGTTTTTATTTTTGTTTTTATAAGCCCCACAGTTTGTGGTACTTTGTGATAGAAGCTCAAATAGACTAAGACAGGAGAAAATGCATTAAGAAGGTGAAAATTTGAAAGAAGGTACAGGCCCAGGTTGGTATTCTGTGGATGAGGAGTTTGTTATCTGTGGTATATTTATAGTCAATAACATAACACTTACAGTAAGAGCTGTGAGAGTGATTATAGAGAGGAAAGATTAAGATAAGGACTCCAAGAAATATCACTATTCAATTAATAGAAAAAAAAACAGTCAAGGAAAAAGAGGGAATACTAATATTTAAACGGAAGGGGAAGCAGAGTGAGTGGTGTTACAAATCCAATCGGAAAAATTACTGTAAGGCAAAAATATACAGCGAACAATATTGAACACAGTGAGTTGGAGGTGGAGGATGAAATTCTCATTGTTCTATGAAATACTGAATTCACTGGTAACCTTTTCCAAAGTAAATTTAACAGAGTCAGAGATGTTACCAAATAAAGAAATGAATGGAAAATGATGAAGATGGCACCAGACCAAGATTATAAATAAATTTAGTTGCAAAATTAGAAAGAGAGAGAGAAAGAGGGAGAAATACTGTAATTGGGGAGATAAACCGAGGGAATCTAGGGGAAGGGTGTGTGTACATTAACAAGAAAGACTTCAGCATATTTGTAGTGTAGGGGGGAAGAGTAGGTATCAAAAATAAAGATGAAGATGCAGAAGTGATGTAAGAAGGGAGGGGATATAGGGACATATTCTTTCCTGAGACTCTGGAAAATTGGTTAGCTCTGTGTACAGATAAGTGTGTAGGATGGAGAAGCTGTGGAAGACAGAGAATTGCAGAGACCGTGCTTCATCATTTGTATATCCTTCTTGTTTTAAATCTGAGGTAAAATAATTTTGTTAGACAAATCCACAAATATTTAAAAGTGCTTTCATTTAAGTAAATGCTTATCTATTTAAATTCTTTACAGAAATGCATGGTTTGTTAGTGGCCTGCCATTGTGAAAGCAAACAAGTTTAAAACAAAAACCAACAAACAAACAGAAATCAAGACAACCTGTGTCTGCTTATGTGGTATACTGAGTGTAAATCCTGTATTATTTAGAACTTTATGAAACATTTGGGAGTTGCATTACCTTAGGAAAACTCTGACTACATGTGAATCTTGTAATATCTTAATCAGTGGAAAAAGATAAATTATTGGCGTGAAAAGATAGAAAATAAAAGAGGCTCGCACATTTGCCCCCTGTTCCTTCTTCACTCCATTTTCCTTCCTGCATCTTGACTAGGCTCAGGTAAAGGGCACCAGCTGCTCCAGGAAATGCCACACCAGCTTGTGCACAGGTGCTTCTTACCCATTGTGAGTGAAATTGACTGGAATCACACAATCTTCGTCAATTTCCCACTTGTAAAAATCAGTTCTTCTAGGCAAGGGGGCTGCACTACATTTGCTCTGCATCTGGCAGTCCCATGGAGCTGAGGTGGAGGAAGAATAGGAGATGACCTGCTGCTAGCACATGATGTGCCCTGTGTTACTAAACTCATCAGATTTTTATCAGTATCAACCAACTATATGAAGAGACCAGGAGAGTATCTGGCTGAACTGAAGGAAATAAAGAGTTTCTTGTTTTAATCCTCAAGCTCCATTCTAACTCATAACTAATGAGCTAGCATCATGCACAGCAGTACCATCTTCCACAGGCAGCAATTATATAAGAATAGCATCCCAAACTTGGTAATTCTGTGACTGGCTGGCACACAGGCTGCTAGAGTGGGAAGATGCTTTTCACACAGATGTTAGCTAGAAAATAGACTGATGGAAGTGACTGTAGATTACTGGGATCACAATAAGAAAGGACAAAGATTTAAATTTAAAATCTTTAATGCACAAGATGATTCATGCTGAAGATATTTTTTCTTTGTGTGACTCATGAGACTTCTAAATGGGTGGATTTCAATTAAAAGCACAAATTGAGGTGATTTTAATAACCAGCCTGGAGTGTTCTCCCAATAACCTGAATTGGAATGTTCTATGGACCTTATCACAAAACAGATACCTAGATTGTATCTCTGTTATTTTAATCAGTAATTATGGGTGAGACAGAAGAATCAGCCATATATAACAAACAGGTGATTCCTGTGCGCAATACAGTTTAAGAACTACCAGTATATACTGAACTTGGTACGGGACAAACAAGCAACATAATTATGCAGAGAAAATTCAAAGGCATTTTCATTTTAAATTTTATCATTTTTAAACTAACAGCAGTTAAACAAACTCTGAGGTGAACAATTAAGAATTAAAATTTTATGGATAAAGAACAATTAACTGAGTAACTTTAGCTATCATTTGAATAGCAAAAATTATGTTTCTTTTTGTACAGAAGTACTCCCAGGTCAAGCATTTGAAGTTATTTGGTAGTTGTTACTGACCTCTTCAGGTATGTTAGAGCTAGATGGCAAACATGTCCACTGGAAGAGAAGGCTCCAGTGTCTTGCTGGAACCATGAGAGTACCCTAACCCTACCTGTTAGGGAACTCAAGCTGCACATCACCACTTCAGCACACAAACAGAATAGAATGAGATAATGTATCACTCTGTCATCCCGACTGGAATGCAGCGGTGTGATGGTAGCTCACTGTGGCCTCCATCTCCTGGGCTCAAGTGATTCTCCTGTCTCAGCCTCCAGAGTAGCACAGATTACAGGCAGGAGCCACTGTTCCTGGTTCTCTCCCATTTCTAAAATCACTGATACTGTTCTTTAATTATAGCTATCCCACTCCTGCCTCCATCCCCAACCCAATTTCTGACTTTGTCTTAGAATCCATGTCAGTATGGTTACCCATTTTCCTAATCCCCAAGTTACAGGTAACCACAACTGAATAAATAAGTTACATCATGAAAAACAATTTTCTTTCAGTTTATAAACATGCATCAGATAAAAGACAGCTAATCTTCAAAAGGAAAATTTTACAGAATGTTTGGACACACATTAGCCTTCATTTGCTTAGTCTGAAAAAGTCAAATATAGACTAATATCTTACCTTACCTAGCAATGATAACTACCTTGACTTTATTATGATTTTGAATATAGGCATTCATATTTTTCATATAAATTTACTTATACAAAAAATTTATATAATCAAGGAAGTAAAAATGTTATCCACAATATCTTCATTGTTTCAATTAGTTCTTAGAAAATTAGTTCACAAAAAGATATTATTCAGCAAAACTGAACATCAAATTTATAATCTAATCAGTTTAGGAGACAATCTTTGAAATTTAATTAACTTAGCTGGAACAAAGAATGGTGCACATGATTAGAGTCTACCTATAAAATGTTCAGATATCTGTTGTCTTATTAATCGATCACTGTTGGAAAGTGTGCACCCCCACCCCTGCTAAATGCACAAACTAAAAGAAGAATTTATACACTGAAATAAACTTTTTAATGTTTATACTGAACTTTCTGTACTAGTGAACAGGAAAACAAAGTGTAACGACTCAATTAGTAATGAATCTTTCTCTTTTGAAATACTATTTATTAATATCTGGTTTTCCAAATATCAGCATGTCATATATAGAGTAGTTTCACTGTGGAAAAGAAAAGAGATGATTTTTATATACTGCTTTTATGTCTTGTGGAATTGCTAGCATAATTTCTGTATCTTTAACAGCCTTAGGAGAAAAACATAAAAATCAAATGAAAAGGAGTAACAAAGAGATTATCATAAATTTTTTGTAGCCCTAAAATATGTAAAATCTTCAAAAACAAGAAGTTGTATTTCATGATACTATGCTGTATCTCAGGCTCTGTAATGATCCCTTGTGACATCTTCTTTAATTCCATCCCAACTATACCCAGGTGAATCTGATGAGTTTTTGTCTGCCCATCTTACATTCACAGTCTTTCAGAATTTACACATTAACCTTGTAATTACTCATTTTTATTACCAACCTCTTAGTTCCTTAAAGGTATGGATCAAAGTTTGTTCATTTGGTATCCTCAGCAACTAGAGTACACTTTGTATGTATCAAGGAGTCAATAAAATTTTGTTGAAGCAATAATAAAATCATTTGAAAAGAGTCCTGAATATTAACATAACCTATATCTTTTGAAAAATACAGATTACTTCCCCAGAGATCTTTTTTTTTTTTTTCCTCTCTAGGTTTTAAGAAATATAAGAGTCTTCAGGGGCTAGGAGTGAAAAGTTGTTATTTCAGACCACTTATATTTCAATCATGAGACAAGTAACTTTCGATAAAACTATTCTCTATGTAGATTGTGTTGAGTTTATTTAAATCTGGATAATCTACAATTTACATTAGACTTTTAACAGTTTTCCATTCACCACTGAACTGGAAGAAATTAATGGATGAATTATTTTAATTAAAAATAAATACTACCTATGTAATTGTAGCTTATTTACTCACATTACTCAAAAATATAAGAATATTTTGAGGCTTAGTATTTGTCAATTACTGAGAATAAGTTACAATAATTACACTAAAAAATCATAAATTTAGAAAAAATATTGGTACATAATATATTTTAACTATATATAATCCAGCCTACTGGTGTCATCTATGCCTCACAACATCAGTACTTGCTATGAGCTCTGAATGTAATCTTGGGTTCTTTGAACAGAAGGCATAAAATATTAACAAAGATAAAAATATATTGAAATAGATAAGTGACTGGAGCTTAGAATCTATTCCATGTTAGTCTACAAAATGCACTCTGCTTTCTATTCTAACATTATATATCTTCTATTAATACTATTAGTCAATGATTGCTACACCTGAAAGTAAATGTTGTGTCAAATTTTCTAATGTGTATTTTTTTACTCCAACTCATCTTTGTATTTTTTAAAATGCTCATAATTCTTTTGACTTTTTGAGGTATCTAGCCATTTTTGAGGCTGGCATTTTCTATCTTTCCAATCTCACCTATCATACACTAAAATCAGAGAAATGAATGGAACCTCATGATAAAATAAATCAGTCAAGCATGTCACAGAGGTAATCTAGAACAGAAAAAGAGGAATGTGTTATATCTAAGGGGAGAATATTCTATTTTAGAAAATTCATTTGCAACACAACACCACTTTTAGATACCTTGTTTTTCTTCTTTCATATATTATGATCAAATACTAAGAAACAGAGATAATTAAATGTATATACATTTATTATATGTAAAGAATAATTCACAAAGAGACAGTTTACCTTCAAAGAGAAAACAGCATCTAAAGTCACCACTTCATTATGAAAGAATGAACATAAAAGAGGTGGCAAAGTTGTTGAGATGAGAGACACAGGTTTCTCATTTCTTATCATTACTTAAGAATGTATTTTGGGGGGCAGGACTTTGTTAAAAAGAAATTCACTGAACCTCTGCTGAACCTCTATAATAGGTATAAAGCGGCAAGTGAAGGGTTCTGTAGTTATGGATTTGGACACAAAAAAAATGCTATTAAAAATAAAGAAAAAAGTTTCTAAATTATATCAACATTATCTTTTGTATCAATGATTTTTATATATAAAATAACTTATAATTAAGTATATATCATTATTCATATAGGAAAAGAGTCATATTGGGACTTGAATAAATATTATCTATATTAAATAACATAAACCTATTAAAACACTAAGCAAGTACTTCAGTTTCCCTTTGATTTTCAAGAAAATCTATACTCCATGTTAATTCTAAAATTTGCGTCTATCAAAGGCCAAGAAGTATCAAAGTTTTCAGGTGAATAATTGAGATTTTAATGGTTACCATGAGATTTCGGAATTGTAGTATAACTAACATGATTAACAGATTAGACAGAATGTTGTTAGATCAAAATAAGAGAATTAGATTCTCTGATATTCACCATAATCACATAAAGTCTTAAGAGTGATTCAAAATATAAATTAAAAAATTATAACTCTGTTGTACCATTGATTAATTCATTAGATCAATTGTGTATACTTGAAACTTCTTTTTAAAGACTAGCTTATAAACTATTTTATGCCTGTTTAGAAATACAACCAATAGAAAATTGATTAATCTGTGATCTCATTCTGGGACATATCTATTGAAAGATAATCAGTGTTTATTAGCAATACCTATTTATGTAGAAAATAACCATATTCCTTGAAGTTAGTTACAAACATTTTTTGTCTTCCATCATCGTATTTAACATAGTGCCTGGCATGCAATCAATGTACAATATGTATGTGGAGAATAAAAGAATAAAAATAAAAATTCTTGCAGACTTTTAAAATTAAGCATATAGGACTTCCATTTCTGGTCTGGCATGTGAGTTGCTTGGAAGTCATCACTTCATTATAACAAGTAAAAGGGCTGAATAAACTGGAAAACCAACACCTCTTAGGTCCAACAGAGAGGTGAGGTCACTGAGCAAACTGCTGCCCTCAGAATTACAGAGACAGAGAATTACACTACTTAGAACAGAAACTCATGGGTAGAAACTTCCATGGGAGATAGTACCAAGGTAGGAGAGAAGGATTAGGATTATTTTATTATTGTAAAGTACTTGTACTACCTGTAAAATTGCATAACGTCATTTGAAAGTAGATTTGCATTAGCTGTAAATGCATATTGCGACTTCTAGGGAACCACTAAAAAAGTTTTTTAAAAAGTATAACCAATATCCTGAGAAAACAGAAAAAATATAATTATATGAGATGCTCAATTAAAAGCATAAAGGACAGAAAAAAGAGTAGAAGACAAAACTAGGAACATCACTCTATTGGCAGATATTAATCCAACTACATCAATAATCACTTTACACATCAATAACATAAATACACCAATAAATGACAGATATTGTCAGAGTGGATTCAAAACAGGATCCAACTCCATGTTACCTATAAGAAACCCACTTTAAATATAAAACACATATATATTAAAAGCAAAGGGAAGGAGAAAGATACATTATGCTAACACTAATAAAAAGAAAGCAATAATTGTATTAATTTCAGACAGAACAGACTTCAAACAAAGGAAGTTACCAGGGATTTTTTAAAAGGCTATTACATAACAATAAAGGGATCTATTCTCCAAAAAGACATAACAATCCTTAATGTGTGTGTGCTAACAAGAGAGCATCAAACTATATGAGACCAACAATGATAGAACTATAAGAAAAAATAAATTAAAAAAAAAAATCTACTATTGGCCGGTCTCGGTGGCTCACTCCTGCAATCCAAGCACTCTGGGAGGCTGGGGTGGGCAGATCACTTGAGGTCAGGAGTTCGAGACCAGCCTGGCCAACATGGTAAAACCCTGTCTCTACTGAAAATACAAAAACTAGCCAGGCGTGGTGGCAGGTGCCTGTAATCCCAGCTACTCAGGAGGCTGAGGCAGGAGAATCTCTTGAACCCAGGAGGTGAAAGGTGAGGTGAGCCAATATTGTGCCACTGCATTCCAGCGTGGGTGACAGAACAAGACTCTTTCTCAAAAAAAAAAAAAAAAATCTACTATCATAGTTAGAGACCTCAACACCACTCTATCAGAAATAGATCCAGCAAACAGAAAATCAGTACGGAAACAGTTGAATTCAACATTATCAATTAACTGTATATAATTGACATCTGTAGACTACTTCATCTAACAGCAGCAACAAACACACTCTGTGAACCTTAAACTGCTCCGAAGAAGTCTTTCTTAAAAAGTAAACATATAGGCATTTGCTAAGTATAGCTGTGTGATTGATGCAGAAATTTACCACTCCTTTCCATCAATACACAATGAAGCATATACAACACAGCAAACCTCAACACCAAAATAAATATCTCACAGAAAAGAAAAACAGCACAGCAATAAGAGGTCAAAGCCTCAGAACAACAGTCAAAATTCCAGGTCATGTGATGATGAATATTGTCAACTTGATTGGATTGAAGGATTTAAAATATTGTTCATGGATGTGTGCATGAGGGTGTTGCCAAAGGAGATTAACATTTGAGTCGGTAGACTGGGAGAGGCAGATCCACCCTCAATTTGGGTAGGTCCCATCTAATCAGTTGATAGCACTGCTAAAATGAAGCAAGCAGAAAATGGAAGAGCAGACTTGCTGAATATTCCAGCCTTCATCTTTCTCCCATGCTGGATGCTTCCTGCTCTCAAATATCAGACTCCAAGTTCTTCAGCTTTTGGACTCTTGGACTTACACCAGTGGTTTGCCTAGAGCTCTTGGGCCTTTGGCAACAGACTGAAGGCTGCATTGTCGGCATTCCTACTTTTGAGGTTTTGGTACTCAGACTGATACACCACTGGCTTCCTTGCTCCTCAACTTGCAGGCCTGGCCTATCATGGGATTTTACCTTGTGATTTTGTAAATCAATTATCCTTAATAAACTCCCTTTTATATAGACATATAATGTATTAGTTATGTCCCTCTAGATAACTCTAATACAGATCAGAAACAGATAGATGAACTAGAGAATATTTTTTAAAATGTTAGAGGAATAGCCCTGGAATTCAAGGTGCAGGGATACTGTAAGAATCTCTCATGATCAGAGACTAAAACACATCTTACCATTTGCTGCCTATGGCCTCTACCTACAAGATTATTAGGTATCTGTTAAGAATTAGAGAAAACGCTTAATCATGTCTTACATCAAGCTACCCAATGGTTCCAGCAAATGATCTGAATTATATGCATAAGAAAATGAGTCTATGCTACCAATGCAAGATCTGGTTCTGACTAGGAACTCAGGTGGGATCCAAGGAGTCCAACAGGTACCAACGTAGACATCTACACCCAGCCTCTCTTTTTCATAATAAGCTTGAAAAAAAAAGGGGTTTCAAACAAATGAGAAAAACTATGTCATGAGATAATCATCTATTGGGAGAATTTGCTGTCATTTGTGAAAAGATATATATTAGAACAATCTATTTTAAATACTTAAAAAGGAAAAATATCATTTATTTAATAATCAAAAAAGTTATACAACAAATATACGTAGATAGAAATCAATGATAAGTAGAAAAAAATAATTTTTGGAGATAAAGTAGATATTAAAATAAAAATAGAAAACTCATAAACAGTGACGTTATATGACTCCATGTAAAGAGAGAAATAATCAAAAGAATGTACTCAGGAATTGATAAAATGCCACAAAAACATTAATGACATGAACAATATAAAAAATAAGTTAGGAAATAAAAAGAATAACTTGAAAATCACCAAAACATACCTGAATGAGGAATCAGAATTAGAGACTAGAAGGAGTATCAGAGACACAAGATTAGATAAAATGAAGTTTCATGGATTAAAAAAGACATGGCCCTTAGATTGACAAAACTGTATCTTATTCCAAGCAAGATAAATAAAAATAAGGCAACATGTGTGTATGTCACTATGAAGTTTTAAAACATCAAGAAAAAATTGAAAACCTTAGAAGCTACCAGAGAGAAAGACACAAATACTTACATAGAAAAGTGACAATTTGACAGCAAACTTGTCATCCACAACCACGAAGTAAAAAGTAAGTAGCCATTTATAGTATAAGAGAAAATGTTTAGACTTCTATATCCTGGTAAAATTATATATAATTATATACATTTATATAAAATATTAACATGTTTATATATAATTTTTTCTCCAATACTGAAATAAAAGTAAATATGTGAGTACTCAATCCACAGATCACCATTAAAAAAGGACATTAAAATTTGTTCTTCAGATAATCCAAAAATTTTCTCAGAGAAGAAGATTCAAGAAGAAATGGTGAGGCCAGGCGCCGGTGGCTCACGCTTGTAATCCCAGCACATTAGGAGGCCGAATCGAGAGGATTGCTTGAGGTCAAGAGTTCGAGAAAAGCCTGGCCAACATGGCGAAACCCTGTCTTTACTAAAAAAAATACAAAAATTACTTGGATGTGGTGGCATGCCTACGTAGTCCCAGCTACTCAGGAGGCTGAGGCAGGATAATTGCTTGAACCCAGGAGGTGGCAGTGAGCTGAGATTGTGCCACTGCACTCCAGTCTGGGTGACAGAGTGAGACTCCATCTCAGAAAAAAAAAAAAAAAGAAGGAAAGGAAAGGAAAGGAAGGAAATGAAGGGAAGGAAGGGAAGGAAGGGAGGGAAGGAAGGGAGGGAGGGAAAGAAGGAAGGAAGGAAGGAAGGAAGGAAGGAAGGAAGGGTGAGCAACATTTCAGTAAAATATTTGGACTAATTTAGTTGATGATTGAAATATATTTGTAATATTTTAACTTAAAAAAAGAAATACTAAATAGCAGTAATTAAAACAGAATTAAGGGGATTGGATTGGAAATTGAACAAAATATTCTAAGACATTTTTATCCTGTTTGACAGATAGATGACAGCGAGACTAAATGGCTTTCATTTTCTATGGATATGTTTTGCAATTTCTGTGGTCCAAGCTGGCTTGACTGGAATGCAGGGTCAAGCCAAGCCTTCCTCTCACTTCCCCTCTGCTGGAATAACTGGGGACTCTGCATGATCTATTATCTTCTAAGAGAATAGCATGAGCCAATTCACATGCAAGCAAAATATTTCTCAGCAGCAAAAGGGAACAAGCCCCAGTAAAGAGGTATTTTTTAAGCCTCCTCTTGCATCGCATTTGCTGTAGTTCAGTAAGCCCAAACAAGTCACAATTCATGCCTAGCGTCACTGTCAGAAGAGACTACAGAGAGGGGTGAAAAAAGAACCATTCTGCCACAATATACCACAGTTACAAAAATAGGATATTAAATACACTTGTTAACAGATTAATGATAACCTGAAAAATAAGTGAATCCATGATGCAACTTTTACAACCGTGGGAGAAGAAAAAGGGGAGGGAGAAAATGTCTTAATAAATCCAAAATGAGGCAAGGATGTTGGTGAAAAAGGTAAAGAATGCATAGAAAATATAGTAGAAATAAGTCAAAATATATTAGCTATTAAAGAACTGTAAATAAATTATAGAGTGTATTGAAAATCATTATTACTTATAAAAAGTTTACTTTCAAAAGGACTACAACAAAATCACAGAGAATGTTTATAAATCGGAAATTAAAAATTTACCTTAAAAATAGTTTTAAAACAACAGGCAGGAATATTATTTTTGACAAATTAGGTTTTTGGCTTAACTTATTCATAGTACAAAGAAGTCATTACACAATGATAAAAAACAACCTAATCTAAATATGAAATGGTTATGAATGTTTGATGTTTTAACAGCATATGCTCACTTTTTTAAAAGAAAGATAATTATAGGAAGCAAAAAGGTCTATGATTATATACAGATATTCCAGCATGTCAAAAATCTCAAAAAAATAAAGCAAGTAGATGCAAAAATGTAACATGTAACAATATAATGAATTTCTTTCTTTTCTTTTTTTTTTTTTTTTGAGACAAGGTCTCACACTGTCACCCAGGCTGGAGTGCAGTGGCATGATCATAGCTCACTGCAGCCTCAACCTCCCAGGTTCAAGGGAGGTCACTCACCTCAACCTCCCAAATAGTGGGACCACAGGCATATGCCTCCAGGGCTGGCTAATTTTTTGTATTTTTTCATAGAGACGGGGTTTTGCCATGTTGATCAGGCTGGTCTCTAACTTCTGGAATTAAATGATCCACCTGCGTTGGCCTCCCAAAGTACTGGGATTACAAACAAGGGCCACTGCGCCTGGCTCAGAATATTGAAGAACACAATTAACAAGCTTAATTTGAAAAAAATATGTGAAGTACTCTGCACCCCTAAAATAGGGTAAATGCATTCTTGTCAAGTACACATGTGTGGAGAAAAGAAAGAAAGATCAGACTGTTACTGTGTCTATATAAAAAGAAGCAGACATAAGAGACTCCATTTTGTTCTGTATTTGAGATGCTATTAATCTGTGACCCTACCCCCAACCTTGTCCTTGCAAGAGACATGTGCTATGGTGACTCAAGGTTTAAAGGATTTTGGGCTGTGCAGGGTGTGCTTTGTTAAACAAGTGCCTGAAGGCAGCTTGCTGGTTAAAAGTCATCACCATTCTCTTAATCTCAAGTACCCAGGGATACGCACACTGCCAAAGGTCGCAGGGACCTCTGCCTAGGAAAGCTAGGTATTGCCCAAGGTTTCTCCCCATGTGATGGTCTGAAATATGGCCTCGTGGGAAGGGAAATACCTGATTGTTCCCCAGCCTGACACCCGTGAAGGGTCTGTGCTGAGGTGGACTAGTACAAGAGAAAAGAAGGCCTCTTGGCAGTTGTTGGCAGTTGAGATAGAGAAAAGCATCTGTCTCCTGCCCATCTCTGGGCAATGGAACATCTCGGTATAAAACCCAATTGTCCTCCCTTTCCCTCCCCTTCCCTCCCCTCCTCTCTCCAGTGTTAATCCCAAGAACATGCACTATTGATGGGCACCTAGACTGATTCCATGTCTTTACTACTGTGAAGAGAGCTGTGATCTTTTAAAAGACTGTCTTTCAATTTCTTCTTCTTCCCCTTCTCCTTCTTTTCCTCCTCCTCCTCCTCCTCCTCCTCCTCCTTCTTGCCAGTAAAAGCAGCTAATAGGTGGTTTAGCATAGTCCATGTATTTTTTTACTGAGTCATGTGCAATGAAACCTCAACACAAACACAGTGGATGTGCTTGAACATGTGACATCTTCCTATCATGGAATACTACACAGCCATAAAAAAGAATGAAATTATGTCCTTTGCAGCAACATGGAGGTGGCTGGAGGACATTATCTTAAGCAAATTATTCCAGGAACAGAAAACCAATATTGCATGTTCTCACTTACAAATGGAAGCTAAATATTGGGTACACATGGACACAAAGATGAGAACAATTGGGGACTCCAAAAGAGGGGAGAGAGGGAGAGAGGAAGGGCTAAAAATGACCCATTTCTCACTACCTGGTGACAGAATCATTTGTACCCCAAACCTCAGCATCACACAACATGTAACAAATATGAATATGTACTCTTTGATTCTAAAATAAAAGTTGAAATTATTAAAAAAAAAAAAAACAAAAAACCCCGATTGTATGTTCTGTTTACTGAGAAAGGAGAAAACCACCTTAGGGCAAAAGGCGGGACTTGCTAGCACAATGCTGCTCTTTATGCAGTAAAAAGATTTATGGAGATGTTTACATATGCATATCAAGGCACAGCACTTCCCCTTAAACTTATTCATGTCACAGAGATCTTTATTCATATGTCTTACTGCTGACTTTCTCCCTACAATGATCCTATTATCCTGCCACTTCCTTTTCTTTAAGATGGTAAAGATAATTATCAATAAATACTAAGGGAACTCAGAGACGGGTGCCGGCTGGGTCCTCTGTATGCTGAGCACCGGTCCCCTGGGCCCACTTTTTCTTTCTCTATACTTTGTCTCTGTGTCTCATTTCTTTTCTTAAGTCTCTCGTTCCACCTAAAGAGAAACGCCCACAAGTGTGGAGGGGTAGGTCACCCCTTCACACATGAAGTATTTACCAAATTTCTCTATTTTCTAATCAGTAAAGGAATCATCCATGGATTCCACAGAACATGTATTATAGAAACCATATTTTCTGATAACACAAACTATAGTCGAACAGTGAAAAGATAGTTTAAAAGTCTATTTTTCAATATTATATAGGTTAATAAGAAAATTGTTATAGAATATGGGAACTATTTACAGCTTGTGGCAACATATTTGTGATTATGGTACTTTAAAAGTAATTCACATTTATTTTTATTTAAGATTAAAAAATCAACTAATTTGTAAAATAATCAAGCTGAGTGATCAATTTTTAAACCTCAAAAAAAAAAAAAAGCAGATATTTGAATCAAAATGTAAGAGAACAACTAGATGGAAATAGACAAAAGACTTCAATGGGAGCTTCATAAAAGATGAAATAGACAACAACAAATGAAAAGGTACTTTATCTCATTGACTTCAGTTAAACACAAATGAGTATTTCAAAGAGACATCTTTTTTTTTTTTTTTTTTTCATCTTTTATTTTAGAAACAGAGAATACATGTGCAGGCTTGTGAAAAAGGTATATCACATGATGCTGAGGTTGGGGCATGATTAAACCTGTCACCCTGGTAGTGAGCATAGTACCTAATAGGTAATCATTCAGCCCTTTTCCTCCTTTCCCTCTCTCCCCACCTCTCCCTTTCTCCCCACTAATAGTCTAGTGTCTCTTGTTACTATCTTTATGTCCATGTGTACTCAGTGTTTGGCTCCCAGTGAGAATACGTGGTCTTTGGTTTTCTGTTTCTGTGTTAGTTCGCTTAGGATAATGGCCTCCAGCTGTATCCATGTTGCTGTAAAGGACATGATTTCATTCTTGTTTATGGCTGTGTAGTATTCCATAGTGTATATATACACCACATTTTCTTTTCTTTTTGTTTTTGTTTTTTTTTTGTTTTTTCAGACAGAGTCTCGCTCTGTCGCCCAGGCTGGAGTGCAGTGGCACAATCTCAGCTCACTGCAAGCTCCGCCTCCAGGGTTCACACCATTCTCCTGCCTCAGCCTCCCAAGTAGCCGGGACTACAGGCGCCCCCCACCACGCCTGGCTAATTTTTTTTTTTTTTTTTTTAGCAGAGACGGGGTTTCACCGTGTTAGCCAGGATGGCCTCAATCTCCTGACCTTGTGATCTGCCTGCCTTGGTCTCCCAAAGTGCTAGGATTACAGGCCACTGTGACCAGCCACATTTTCTTTATCTAATCCACTGTTGATGGGTACCTAGGTTAATTCCATGTTTTTGCTATTGTGAATAGTGCTGTAACAAATATATAAGTGCTTGTGTCCTTTTGGTAGAATAGTTTATTTTCCTTTGTATATATACCCAGTAGTGGGATTGCTGGGTTGAATGGTAGCTCAACTCTCAGTTCTCTGAAAAATCTCCAAACTGCTTTCCATAGTGGCTGGACTAATTTACATTCTCACAAACAGTGTTTAAGTGTTCCTTTTTCTCTGGGGCCTCGCCAACATTGGTTATTTTTCTTAACTTTTTAACAAAAGCCATCCTGACTGGTGTGAGATGATATCTCATTCTGATTTTGATTTGCATTTATCTGATAAATTAGTGATGTTGAGCATTTTTTTATATGCTTGTTGGCTGCTTGTATGTCTTTTGAGAAGTGTCTGTTTCTGTCTTTTACTCACTTTTTAATGAGGTTATTTGTTTTTTGCTTACTGATTTGTTTAAGTTCCTTACAGATTCTGGATATTAGATGTTTATCAGCTGCATAGTTTGCAAATATTTTATCCCATTCTGTCACTGTCTGTTCACTCTGTTAATAGTTTATTTTGTTCTTCAGTAGCTCTTTAGTTTAATTAGGTCCCATTTGTCAATTTTTGTTTTTGTTGCATTTGCTTTTGAGGACTTAGCCATAAATTCTTTCCTGAGGCCAACGACCAGAATGGTGTTTCCCAGGTTTTCTTCTAGGATTGTTAGAGTTTGTGGTCTTATATTTAAATTTCTAATCGATCTTGAGTTAATTTTTGTATATGGTGAAAGGTATGGGTCCAGTTTCATGATTCTGCATATGGCTAGGCAGCTATCCCAGCACCAAGAGGCAATCATTTCTCCATTGCCTATCTTTGCCAACTGTGTTGAAGATCAGATAGTTTTAGGTGTGTGGCTTTATTTCTGGATTTTGTTTTCTGTTCCATTAGTCTATGTACCTGTTTTTCACCAATACCATGCTGTTTTGTAGGCTTGTGGTATAGTTTGAAGTCAGGTAAGATGATGCCTCAGCTTTGTTCTTTTTGCTTAGGATTGTTTTGGCTTTTCAAGATCATTTTTGGTCCAACATGAATTTTAGAACGGTTTTTACTAATTCTGGGAAAAATGACAACCTATACACCAAATATATTCGTAAAAACTGAAAACAATTTTGACAATCTAAAGATAGTTTGGATGTGGATGTAGACTGGTTCCATTCTACCCATGCTAAACAAGAGAGGCACTAAACCCTAACTCACAGTGTCAAGTGTCTAGAAATGGTTGGAGGTGAGCTGGTTTCCAACCTGATGCTCTTGTCTGGTATATTTGAGTGCCTTCTAAGAAGAGCTAAGAAAATTCTGAAAAAGAAAACAATGACAGCTCATTGATCTTACTACTTTCTGAAGCTCATGGATCTTTCATACTTTACAAATTGTCTTTAAATTAATATTAAACTACAAAAACAAATAACGTTGCCCATCTACTCACCTTACTTCAGATGAAGCCTGAAAATTACATTGTTCTTGTTTTTACTTTGAATTAAAGCATTCTACTTACCAAATACTCCTGGGAATATTTATGTTATTTCCATCCAAAATTCTTCCACAAAAAAATAACTTTTAGTTTATCTGTCCTCAGAAGGCCTATGTTTGTACTCTGCTAACTTCTCTTCCTCCTTCTCCCACTCTTTCTCCTTTCGTTCCTTCCATTATTTTGTCGATAAGGTACACTGTGCCAGACATTGTGTTAAATGCCAGAAATACAAAGATCAATTTAAAATGACCACTTTTTGGGTAGAGTTTAAAATCTTGTATAGATATTTATTATGAAAGAATAATTATATTTATAAAAATAAATGCACTACCACTTCATAAACTAATAGCAACCAACCTTTCTTCATTGGGTTTTCTTGATATCTGCTCTGAGATATTTTGGTAACTTCTACTGATATTCACAATACACTTATTGACTACATATGGAAAAACCGCTAACTGAGGAAAAATATCAGAAATTAATGGGCTAATTACATTCTTTCAGTTAAATGTGTTCCCCTCCTTTAAGATCATGATAAAGACAATCAACATACAGTTAGATACTAATACAGAATTGTGGAAGGTTTTCAGATTTGATCAAGTATTTTGAAAATTTGAAGTGATAATTACAATGTTATTTGTAGGCTCATAGGATTCCCAGTAATACATGAATTACACCAATTAGTTCTAATAGGTATGGCAGAGGAAAAAGCATGGAGTAGTCCAGAAATAATCTATGTTGCATGCATAAACTGTTCTTTGGCTCATACTAACAGGTTTCTTGATTATATGAACAGTTACAAAATGAATTGAAAACAGGAATTATCACTTACAGAAATTTTCCTTTATGCAAACTTTAAATATTAACAATTTTAACTTATTTTGCCTGACAAGCAGACTTATTGCTTAGATTTTGACTATGTATCAAAAGTTATCTAAAGTAAATGTGGCACTGTAATTTACATATTATATTTAAATAATTACTACTGATTATGTACATAGATGAGATAAATTAATCTCTTTTGATGAATGTAAACATATTAAAACTTTTTGCTAATATGAAGGATCGTCATTTCACAGGGCCTTAAATTATGCTGAATGATCTAGTAGACACAGACACTTTCCAACTTTCCTAACATTTTACATTTTTCTCTTGTTCGTCTTTTTTGTCAGAATAGAATTATCTGAATTTAAATAAAATGGTATGTCTTATTTTGCTCCTAGGGTGTCCTAGGCTATGTCTACATCAAGACTTGTTAGTCTCAAGAAAAAGATAAGCTCAGTAGGAAAGAAAGTTCCCAATGTAAACCTCTTTTTCATTTTGCCATGATTGTAGCCAAGGTGCTTCTCACCTCAGCAGTGACTTCAACTGACATTATTATTTAACTTGCATTTTCCTATTCCTTACATAAGGGAAATCTTCTGGAAACATATTAGATCTCTACATTCCTTTATCTCTAATTCTAAAGGATTATGAGTTGGAAACATTACTTTATTTTCAGTAACTCGTTATGTTGATTTAGTTTTAATCTCTTTGGTATAGTTTTAAACTTCCAAAAAGTGTAGGAATAATACAAGAAAATCCTATAGGCTCCTTACCTAGACTTATATTCTTTTTATTTTCCTCATTTGCTTTAATGTGAGATAAAATATTATATTTTTTTCTGTTAACACTTTAAATATTCTATTCCACTCGTCTGATTTCTCACATGTCCACTGTAATTTTGTGTTATCCTTTATACTAAAAGTTCCTTTTTCTCTCTTTGGGCTTCATTTAAGAGTCTCTCTCTCTCTCTCTCTCTCTCTCTCTCTCTCTCTCTCTCTGAACATGATAGGCTAATGTGTTTTTATTTTTTGTTGGGGGAGAAGTATTTTTTCTGGTTGGTGTTTTCTCAGCCTCCTTTTATCTATGGTCCAGTGTTTATCATTAACTTTGGAAAGTACTTAGCCATTATTACTGCTGTTTTCTTTTTTCTCTTCAGGTAATCCAATTACACATATGTTACATAGCTTGGAACTGTCCCAATGTTCTTTGATGCTCTGTTTTGTTTTCTTTTTGTTTTTAATTCTGCTCATAAGCTCATCATGAGCATTTTTAATCTTGTTACATTGTTTTTTACTTCTAGTATTTTAATCTTACATTTTTTATCTCTCTGCTTACTTTACCTACTTGTTTTTGTTTGTTGTTTAATTTTTTTATTAAAACCTTATATTAATTAGTTATTTTAAATTATCTAATAATTCCAAAATCTGTGTCGTATCCAATTCTAATGATTATTTTGTCTCTTCAGACGAGGGATTTTTGCTTCTTTGTTTTGTGTGTGTCTGTGTTTTGGTTGGTATATCTTATAATTTTTGGTTGAAATGCAGGTATATTATCAGTTAATAAGAACTGAGATAAGTAGGCCTTTAGTGTAAAGATTTATGTTAACCTGTCTAGAAGTGGGTTGTGTCAATATTTGCTATATCTATAGATGCCCGAGGCTTTAAATTACTCTATGGTCTGTATTTATATTTCTACTCTTGACTTTATCCTTAACTAAATACTGTTCATCGGAGAGAGTCCATGACATGCCGCTTTTTTACCTGCAATCCACTGTTACTATCATGGTGCCCTGTTGGGGTGCAAAGGGGATTAAAAGGCATTTTATCATCTTCTGATTAAATGTCCATCTTTTAGATGATCTGTGTCTCTCATATCTAACATTCACAATTGTTTGTATTTTTTCACGAGTATAAATTCTTTTTTCCTTGCTATCTACTAATTTCCCTGGCTGAAATATTTGTAGTCTATTTATGACAGTCCTGACAACTGTTTTTTCTTTTTTTTCTAATTTCAATTTCTATTTTGGATTCAGGGGATACGTGTGCAGGTTTATTACATGGGTAAATTGTGTGATGCTGAGGTTTGGGATATGATTCATCCCATCACCCAGGTAGTGAACATAGTACCAACAGAGTTTTTCAACCCATTCCACCCTCTCCCTCTCCCCTCTCTACTAGTCCCCAGTATCTCTTGTTCCCATCTTTATGTCCACACATACCTGAAATTTAGCTCCCACTTTTATAAATGAGAACATGTGATATTTCACTTTCTGCTTCTTCATTAATTCACTTAGAATAATGGCCTCCAACTCCATCCATTTTTACCACAAAGGCTATAATTTCATTCTTTTTTACCGCTGTGTAGTATTCCATGGTGTATATTTACTATATTTTCTTAATGCAATCCACCATCGAAGGGCACTTAGGTTGATTCTATGGCCTTGCTATTGTGAATAGTGCTGTGATGAATATAGGAGTCATGTGTTGTTTTGGTAGACTGATATATTTTCCTTTGGGTGGGTGTGTACCCAGTAGTGGAATTACTGGGTTGAATGGTAGTAGCTCTGTTTTAAGTTATTGGAAAACTCTCCAAACTGCTTTCCACAGTGGCTGAACTAATTTACATTCCCACCAACAGTGCATGTGTTCCATTTTGTCTGCAGCCTTGCCAGCATCTGTTTTTGTTTGTTTGTTTATTTTTTTGGCTTTTTAATAAGAGCCATTCTGAGTGGTGTGAGAGGGTATCTTATTGTGGTTTTATATATTTCTATGATGATTCGTGATGTGGGAGCATTTTTACATATGTGGGAGAATTTTTACATATGTCTGTTGGCTGTTTGTATGTTTTCTTTTGAGAAGCACCTGACAGTTGTTGACTGTTTTTTTCTTCCTTAATGAAACAGAAAGGCTGGTGGGAGAGACTTGAAGTAAAAGGAATTTCCATTCCTCAACTGGGATAATACTCTGGCAAAAAAATTCTCTGCACATAGTAGTCCTTATTGTGAAGTCTCTGGATTTATTTCAGTGGTAACTCTTCTCCTCTGCTTGCCACAACTGGAAGGGAATTTTTCCTGGATCTCATTTGTAAGAAATTAGTGAAGTTTCTGTAGGTAAATCCCATGAATGTGATGGTCTCCCCTCTAAAACTTTAGCCCTCCGGAATTTTGCACTCTCATATTTATTCACACTCAGCCTCCAGCAACTTATCAAAATTACCATTTCTACCAGTTTATGGCTTCTGAGTTCCTACCAGTTTATGGCTTCTACTGCAATTAAGTAGATATTGTCTGTATCTCTGTAGATTTAAATGTTCAGGTTTTGGAGTAGCAGTTTTTCCTTCTACACCAGTTTTCTGAGAGTTCCTAGAAAAGTTTTTGACCAGTTCACCCAGCTTTGTCTTGATATAAAGATGAAAATGACAACTTTCAGGCTTTTTACATAGCACAGATGAAACTGGAACTATCTTCAGCAAAATGTATCCAGTATTTTTATCATCTGATAATTTTCTAACACCTTCATTCCTTCCGTATGATTTAACTTTGTCCTTGTTTTATAAGGAAGTGATTTTCCATTGTTTGCATTTATTTATGTGTTTATTCATGTATTTATATCAGCGTAGGCTAAATGATTTCTTTTTCATTTAATAAGACATAATTTAGTAAATATTTTGATGCTCAAATTGTTCAGATTTGGCCAGTGTGAAGCCCAGCAAGCTGATTCCTGAGAACATCTGAGAAGTCTCCATGATTTTGATACTTTCTTTCTGACACATCACAATGTCTTTGGATCATTTTTTAATTCTTCTTATAGGAATTAGTCATTTCTTCAAGGAACTTTAATTGCTTTTAGTGGAAATTGGCATTTAGAAACTGAGATTTGAATTCACATTGCTTAATGCTTTCATTAAGCATTCTTTTCCCTTTTTGTATTTATAATTCCCTTTCTCAATAGTAAAAAAATCTGGCTCTAATCAACCTCAATATATTTGCTCATTTTTTCAAAATAGAATATACAGAAAAAAAATTTAGATTTCTTAATTCATACAACAAAAAATTCTACTAACTAGAGTTCAATTTTTGTCTGTAGTTTTTATTTTTTTAGGTAAAATTTACGTATGATAAAATACACGAGATTTTAGAATACAGTTTTGTGAGTTTCAATAAATTTATATACCCATCTAACCTACACCCATATCAAAATAAAGAACATTACCACCACCACACAATGTTCCCTAGGATCCTATACTTTTAATTCCAAAAGGCAACATTTGTTTTTTCCCACCATAAACAAGTTTGAAGTTTTTAGACTTTCATATAACAGAAATCATGAGTTATCTACCATTTTATGACCAGTTTCTTTCACTCAACATAATGTCCATGAGATTCACCTATCTTATTGAATATATCAATAGTTTGTTTCATGTTAATGGTGAATAGTGTTACATAGTATAAACAGAAAATAATTTGTTTATTCATTCTCCTGTTGATCAGCCCTTATAATGTTTTCATATTCTAGCAAATATAAATAGAATTGTTATGAAAGCCTTTTTCTGATTTTATATTTTTATTCATCTTAAATAAAGACTATAAGTGGAATAGTAGGTCATAGAATATGCATTTGTTTAACTTCAAAAGAATATGCCAAATAATTTATCAGCAATTCCATCAAAGAAGGTCCCACCAGTAATATATGATAGTTACTAATCCACATCCTTGTCAACATTTAATGTTGCCAGAATGTAAAGTTTTCCCATTTGAGTATGTCTCATGTGATTTTCATTTGCATATACCCAATGATTCATGATAATTAACACTTTTTATATGCACACTGGCCCTTTATTTTGCTTCCTTTGTGAATTGTTTGTTCAAATGTATTGCCAATCCATTGTTATGTATGTATTCTTAGTTTTAATTTATATAGGATATTATATATTCTGGACACATGCTTTGTTCTAATATGTGTTTTATATTTTTTAACACTGTCATATAATAAAAATATGTTTCTAAATTTGATTAAGTCTAATTTATCATTTTTTCCTTCATTATTTCTGTGTCCTGAGTAAGAAATATGCTTCTATTACAGTTGTCAAAATAATCTGCTTTTGTCACTTAAAAGCTTTGTTTGCATCTTTTTCATGTAAGTCTATAATACATTTCTAATTATTTGTGTGTATGTGTGTGTGCAGGTTTCTGATGTGAGCCATAAAGATTCATTTTTGTCCCTATGCATATCTACTTTATCCAGCCTCATGTTAGAAAGATGTTCCTATCTCCACTGAATTCCTTTAGTGACTTCAAAAATAATCCATTTATCATAAAATGTGAATCAATTTTTGAACTTTCTATTATGTTTCACTGATCTATTTTTCTAAGTATTGTTTAGAGGAAAACTTATAACTACAAATGCCTATGTTAAAAAAGAATGCAGGAATGATTTCAAATTAATAACCTAACCTCCCACCTCAAGAAAATATAAAGAATAAACTCTGAACAGCCAGGAGAAAGGAAACAAACAGACAAAAAGTTAAGCAGAATAAATAAAATGTTGCATAGGAAAATAATAGAATAAATTAGAAAAATCCAAAGTTGGTTATTTGAAAAGATCAACAACAGTGACAAAACTTTATTTAGACTTACCATAAAAGAATGTTCAAATTACTAAAATTAAAAATGAACGAGAGGATATCATTTCAGAACTTAAAGAAATAAAAATAATTATAAGTAAAATTATGAGTAACTATATGCCAAAACATTAGTTCACCTAGATAAAACTGACTCACGTCTAGAAATTAAAATGCTA
>NW_012105165.1:1425166-1425690 GCF_000951045.1 Mandrillus leucophaeus
ATGGAGGTTGTAATGCAGATAATAATAAAAAAAAATTATTGTCCCCAAATAGAAAAGGAGAGAACACTTACCACCTCATTCTGAGATTAATATTAACTTGTTAACCAACACCAGATAAATGCATTACAAAAAAGACTACTGACTTATATAAAATAGAAATGTAGATTGAAAAAAAAAAGGTAAAACAAAACAAAAAATACTTCAAAAATATTAGTACACCTGCGGTCTTAGCTACTCAGGAGGCTGAGGTAAGAGAACTGCTTGGGCCCAGAGGTCAAGGCTGCAGTGAACCATGATGGAGCCACTGCACTCCAGCCTGGGTGACATTTTCAGATCATGTCTCCAAAGGAAAAGTATATATATTATGTATAATATATATTAGGAAATCAAATATATATTTGATATTATATATTGTATATGTAGCATATAACACATAGTATATTTTATAATATATAAAACATATAATCTATATAGATTTACTAATATATGTATATTATGTTAACTATGTATATATTTTCTTATAT
>NW_012105165.1:1426455-1473147 GCF_000951045.1 Mandrillus leucophaeus
ATATTTTAGTGTTACATCTGGAAATTATAATATGCATTTCAAACTTATCATTGACTCTTAGTGTTTATATTTTACCATATCACTTAAAATGAAAAAAGACTGCAGTCATATATTTTCATTTACTCCCATTCCTTTGTGCTATTTTTTTATATATAGCATCTACATATTTTATGAAACCTACAATACATTGTTAGAATTTTTGCTTGAATGAACAAATTTAGAAGAATAAAATTAAGCTAGTGAAAATATATTTTTGATATGGTTTGGCTGTGTCTCCACTCCATCTTGAATTGTAGTTCCCATAATCCCCACACGTCATGAGAGGGACCCAGTGGGAGGTAATTTAATCATGGGGGCGGTTACCCTCCTGTTGTTCTCAGTGATAGTGAGTGAGTTCTCATGAGAGCTGATGGTTTTACAAGGGGCTTGTCCCACTTTGCTCAGTACTTCTCCTACCTGCCACACGTGAAGAAGGATGTGTTGCTTCCCCTTCTGCCATGATTATAATTTTCCTGAGGCCTTCCCAGCTCTGCAGAACTCTCAGTCAATTAAACCTTTTTCCTTTATAAATTACTTAGTAAGTAGCAGCTTGATAATGGATCAATACAATTATATATCTACCAACATATTTACCCTTATCAATATTTTTATTGCTGCTGTAATCTCTTCAGTCCAAACAACTTTCTTTACTATCTTATGTAGTGTGTATTTTTTAATGATGCTGCCATGACATTTTCACATTACTTAAAGGAAAAAAAAAATATGCCAACCAGAGTTGTATACTGGGTGAAAATAGTATACAAATATTAAACCAATTTGAAGTCATTTTCAGGTAAACAAAAATTACAGATGTCAACCATGGGGAGGTTTGTCCAGTAGTATTTATACAATCTTGGACAAAGTGGGGAAATTGCTTAAGCTATACTTGTTTTTCTCTTTGTATACAGCAATAAAAATATCTGGCTCAAGAAAAAGCTTTTCTCAGAGTAGAAGAAAAACCTGTTAAGATGGAAGATGGAGGTTGTAATGCAGATAATAATAAAAAAAATTACTGTCCCCTAAATTAATTTTGTTATTCCTTTATTATTTTATTTTTCATATATACATTTAATTTTAACAATTCAGTATTTTAAAAATTACTTATTTCATTTAGAAACGCAGACTTCCTGCTTCTGTTAAAAAATCTGCAGATCTTACATTAGCCCCTCGTATATACTGTTAACACCTAGTGGCTCTTGAAATTTCAAGTTCTCTACAGTCATCTCCATCTTTATCTTGCCTATTAATGAAATGCATTTTATATTAAGAACAGGCCTCTGAAGCCACTGAGTTTGATACCCCCATAATGAAAAATGACACACAAAAATTAATCTTGATCTATATGGAAAAGTAAAAAGGGTGACTGGAGAGCTTTTTAGAAAATTATATGACATATGTCCAGGTATTTACATCACTAGGAGGTTCCAGCTTACAACTGCTCCTCAATCTATCACCCACTTGAACCAACACAATGTCTCCCACCACCTTCCACATCATTCACACTACTGCTTTCCTGAAATCTAAGTCCTCATTCATGGGCAATAAATTCAGCGGAGCCAAAATGTATATAATAAAACTTACATTTCTGTACACACTCTTATGTAAAGCATGTTATATAAAGACTGAGATTTTAGAGAAACATTAAGAGAAAATTTTATTTCTGGCATGTTATAAGCTAAGATAGTTTTGAGGCTGATTTTTAAAAAATGAAATGTAATTCCACTCTTACAAAGATTAATTTTAAATTAAAGAGAAAAACAATTCGCACACAGGCTTTTATAACATTTTAAAGTTTAGGGACACAATATATTCAATACATCAGTAGGTAGATAGAGATAGGTAGATGGTAGACGATAACTAGCTAGATAAACTTGATTTATTCAAGTCATATTACATTCTCTGGGAGGAAGTTAATAATTAATTTTCCTTACATTTTCTCTTATTCTACCACATGGCATCTCATATCTTTCTGACATCTTGATTTATATTATAATACTCTCAGTAACAATAAAAATAAAGCAGTGATATCTGAAATTGAGATTAAATATAATTATTTTCAGGAAACATATAATTTATTTTCATTTTCTTATCTCTTCAACTTAATGTGACATGTTATTTATAAATAATTCTGCCAAAATTTCAATAACCATTGAAATCCTATTTACTTTGACTGGAGGGTAGATTTTAGAGTCTACATATTGGCCAGTATAATTATAAAACTTCATGAACTACCTTCCTTTATGGTGGTGTTTTGCAATTTATTTTCTGGTTAAATTCTTAAGTAATATGATTCACTTTTTTTTAAGACAGAAATATTTCAACTGGTGATAATGTCACAACTAAAACTTAGTGGCTCATGGATTCAGAAAATAGGCTGTCATTACAGTGTGACTGTCTGAATATTTCAAATAATAAAAAAAATTTAGCATGGAACCCACCCACCAAAATATGTCTGAGTAGAACAATGTTTGACATCTATAGAGATATTAATGAGATAAAATTTTATAGTATTAACTTAGGTATCTTGGCTCATTAGAAATCTACCTAAAATGAGAAAAAATATTAAGAATAAATAAATAAAATTCAACTATAATTTTAAAAAAATAAATATACAGCTTTACAGTTCTCATGCTGAATTTATCAATCCATTTTGACATAGGGTTGACACAGCCTTAGGCTGTTTTCTAATTTTTTTCTTATAAAATAGGCAATCCTGGAGTAGAAGAATATTTCTGGTGTTTTAGATCTATGTACAAAGATAAATTACTTCATACACTTGGATGTATTTTCTTCCTCCCCAACATATACACTACTACAATCTACCCTATGATAACCGTATTGTAAACTGAGATGTTACAATGTAATCGAGAGCCAAGCCTTTATACGACATGCTCACAGCAACCTTCATGAAAATTTCATTTGTTAAGAATGACTTACTTAGAGTAATATAAGACAAAGATATTTTGAAACTATATCCTCTATCATCACCCCATCTTTCAGCAAACCCTTACTGCTGAAAAAAGACTGCAACCAGCTGTAAAATATAGGAAGTTACTTAATCTTAGAAACCTGGATTGTCTTCATTTGGTCTTTCAGAATCTTCACCCAAGCTCATTGTTAGTCATTTATTTCTCTAACAATAACCAATATTGTTATTTCTCTAACAATAACCTCACATATATATGTCTGTAGTCCTGACCACAAACTTGCCACTTGCGTATATAAAAGGCTTTGCCATTTCAAGGCTTGTCACCTCAAAATCACTATCGCAAAATTCACCTCCTCCACATCATCCCCAAAGTGCATTTGCTTTCCAGCTAACCCAATTCTGTCAATGAAGTTTTTTCCAGGTAACTTTCTAGATTCTCCGTCTGGAAAACTTGTAATCATATATGATGCATCCTTCTTTAAAAAAAATACTTTATATTCTCTATATCACTGAATCCTGCTAATTATTTCTTTAAAATAAATTCCAGTTTGATCCTTCTTCATGTTTACCAGAGGTTCTAGAAACATAATAACCATTATTTCTACCTAGATAATTGCAACAGCCTTACGTTTACCTTCTTTCTTCTGTTTTAACTGTATTTGTAATTTAGCCAATATGCTACTATCACAGGCTATCAGAATTTTTTTTAAGTAGTTCACAAAGCTTTAAACAATTATTCCACTCCCATGCGTATTTTAGGAGGACATCTAATAGTTTTCGTGAAAACCTTAAATAATTGTAAATTGTGTAATGCTTATGTCATTGTTATAGTACTGTCTTAAAGCATGATTTAAATGTATCTAAAAATCAACATGCTATAATAATTTGATAATAATCATCCATTAAAATAAATTACAAACCTCATCATTAATTGTAGGAAATATTTCACCTGCTATATATCTAAAATATTCATAGAAATTTTTTTTCTGAGTGTTTTATGGTCCTAATAAATATCTCCGTCCAGTTTGACTAAACATAAAATATTAGCTTTTCTTTGCTTGAATATTCTAAATATATTATCTCATTGTTTTATGGTCTTAAGCATTGTCAAAAAGATTGATGACAATCTGATTTTCCTTTCTTTGTACATTATATAACCTGTCTGCCTAAATATCCAAAGATTGTTTTTTTCTTTCCCTTTCTACTAAAACTTACTTTTCTTGGGATATGTCAATCTGTGAGTCATTTCGTGTTACTTTATGTATGAACTGTGACACTGCAATATTTTGTTTACAGATTTTTTTCAGTGACATTTAAAAATTGCATTTCTGTTGTATTGTTTTGTTTAGTTGCGGGAAAAATCCTATTTTAATGTGTTCATTTATCATGTCTCATATGCCATATCTAATACTTTAACTCAAATCCATTTCAATTTTTCATTTAAGAATATTAAAATCTCATATTTGCATATTTTATATATCTTATGAAATTGACTATTTAAAAAATTTTTAATTCTTTCTTTTCATATCTCTCTCAAATACTTTCTTGACCTCATTTCTTATTTTCTTTGACTTGTGATTTAAGTTGTTCTTTCAGAGCTTCAATTATTTTTGCACTAATTTTTTTTTATTTTACTTTAAGTTCTGGGATACATGTGCAGAATGCGCCGATTTGTTACATAGGTATACATGTGCCATGGTGGTTTGCAGCACCCATCAATCCATAATCTAGGTTTTAAGCCCCGCATGCATTAGGTATTTGTCCTAATGCTCTCCCTCCCCTTGCCCCACACCCTTTGACAAGCCCCAGTGTGTGATGTTCCCCTCCCTATGTCCATGTGTTTTCATTGTTCAGCTCCCACTTATGAGTGAAAACATGTGGTGTTTGGTTTTCTGTTCCTGTGTTGGTTTGCCGAGAATGATGGCTTCTAGCTTCATCCATGTCCCTGCAAAGGACATGGACTCATTCTTTTTCTTCTTTTTTTTTTTTTTTTGGACATTAATTTTAGATCATTTTGAAATACAAGGATTTTTTTTTAATTTGTGAGCAGGTCTTTCTATTATGCTTTTACTCTTTTATGAATGTTATCCTGCTTTTTATTCTCTTTTCTTTATAATTGTTTTTATGGAAGCATAATTATTTAAGTACTATTTGTTTATTTATTTATTTATTTTTGAGACAAAGTCTCACTCTGTCACCAGGCTGGAGTACAGTGGGGTGATCTTGGCTCACTGCAACCTCCAATTTCCTGGTTCAAGCGATTGATTCTCCTACCTCAGCCTCCTGAGTAGCTGGGATTACAGGTGTGCACCACCATGCTGAGTTAATTTTTGTATTTTCAGTAGAAACCGGGTTTAACCATGTTGGCCAGGCTGGTCTCGAACTCCTGACCTCACGATCCACCCACCTCGGCCTTCTAAAGTGCTGAGATTACAGGTGAGTATTCCCTTATTTATATATAACACATTTTATGTGCTCATTTTTAAATGAGATTAATGTTTTTGTGTTTTTCAAAATGTAATAATGAGCCAGCATAGCTTTGCTAACTCCACCATTCTTGAGTGTTTTTCTTCTGTTATTTTTATAAAATTATCAAACATGTTCACATGCTTTCTGAGATATCATTCCCCTAAACTCTTCTCTCTTCCCCTGTGTCTCTGTCCTGCTCATTTCCATCATATTTCCAACACTTTCTTTGTAATGGAGGGTCTTATCCTGGATGTGAGCTTTGGCTTTTTAGGTTCTAGATTTCAAAGGGCTCAGACTGCTTCTTTCCTTTGAAGAGTCTCCTTAAAATCACCATTTGTTTAGGCCTAAAAACACTCTCTCAGTTTTGGATACTCTTCTCAGTTTAAACTGGGAAGATTATCTTGGGTGACTTGAGGGTTCATCAGATTCCAGGGCTGCAAGAACCTATTTACTTTTCTTCTGTTTCTTCTCTTGCAGTTTCTTATTCCATGTGGGTTTTGTAGGTTTGACCACACATACATATTTTAGAGTTTATGAAACCATTTTTTCATGTGATTCTATGTAGACATTTCAATGGGACATTTGGTTTTGCTATATTAATTTATCCATCTTTTTTTTTTAATTTAGGAAATTGGGGGAGATTCACAAGCTACCCTAACAATGCATCCATCTATCCAGAATCCCACCCTAGTTTATTTTTTACAATAAATTTTTAGAGATCATGAATTATTTGTCTCTAGCCATCTTTTTGTTTTTGAAAGCAATAAACTCTTAAAATTGTATTTATAGTATAGGTTACACTGATTAAATTTGGCTGTTTTTCTCACTTTATAATGATACAGAATTTCAACATTCCTTTTAAAAGTTGACAAAAATACTTGGAGGATTTCTCTATATTGTGAAGGTTAATTAATGTTTGACTTTCTGTCAACATTAATGTTTGACTTTCTGTAAATCTAACTTAACTTATAAAGCCTAGAATGTGCATGTATACAAAAAAACTGCTCAATTTAACTCTGAAGCCAGCATAATAAAATTGTTATTATGAATATATTATTCAGGATCCATTAACTAAGGACCAAGACAAATGTTACCACTCAGAAATACCATTAAGAGTCAAATGTACAACTTCCTTCAAAAGATGTCATCTAAAAAATATTTTCACACATATTTATCTTAGATTTCTGGTTGCTTTCAATAACGATTCACATGCCTTCATTCATTAGATGTTTTTAAGTGTATACTCTGATTATCAACAGAACTGAAATCTAATAATGCATGAGATCTCCATAACTGCAAATTCACATTGAATATAATGTCAATCATCACTGTATATAACCCTCTTTTTGGGAACTAGTTTTATTTTTATCTCTTATAATCAATCTACATAAAGCCACATAGTCCTCTTAATTTGAACTGGTCTTCTTAATATATGTTTATACTACCATATACACATGCATATTTACACATATAAGGTAGAACTACTAGATTTACTGCAAATACATCAGATTTCTTAAAAGTGTTTTCATCCAACTCAATTATTAATTATTAATGCAACTTTTTCCTGCTTCTATCCTTGCCAGTCTACATTTTAGTCTTAAAAGAACAGCAGAAGAGGTCTTTTAAAAACTATAAGTAAAAACATGTCACTCTTTCGTTCAAAACCATTCAGTAGTTCCCCATTTCACTCAGAGTCAAAGCAGAAGTCCTCTCTATGGCTCACATTGTACTACAAGATCTGGCCCCTCTGCATCTCTAATCTTACATCCCTCCAAGATATAAGACTGTCACCAAGATTGTTTAGTCCACCACCAAGGCCAGCTTCATGGGCATGAAGCCTATGTACAGTGCCCAAGAGGACTCCAAATTTGTTTAATTTTCTATTGTTACCATCTTTAAATATTTAACACTTTTAACATTTTAATTGTATGTAAATTACATAACCCGTTCTCTTGACCATTTTACTATGTCTTGACTATTACCGTCATTCCCCATTTTGTCCTTTATATTAGTTATTCCATTTCCTGGAATGCTGTTTGCTCAGAAAATTGGATAACTACCTTTCTTACCTCTTTACAATTTTTGCCTAAATGTCAGACCTAATCTGTACACCTGTTAAAAACTGTAGCCATTCCACCATCATAAGCCCCTTCAAGTTTCAGATTTCCTCTTACCATGCTTCATATTTTATTTTTCTCTGTAATTCCTAAGGCCTTACAATTTATGTATATACTATGGGTTTCTTTTCCTTTGTGTCTTTTTTGTTTCACTTCATTTGCTTGCCTGTAGACCATAAAAGATAGGGATCTTTGCTTTGTTTCATAACATATATCAATCACCTACACAAGTTCCTGTTATGAACTTATACATCTTAGTTGGATAATGATTCTATTCATTCCACTTAACTAGAATGTAGCAATTGTAGCTTCGCTCATATGTATCATGTATTCACAAACTCATAATTTACCATTGACAAAAAATGGCTACCATTTGGTCATGGTTTCTTGATTGGCATTTTCTTGATCAAAAGAATGATACCCATCTAGAAATTAAATCATTTCATTGGATTTGAGAAAAACACTGTTCTAAGTTTTATTCAGAAATTTCAATATGCTCACTAGGTTTTTTAATCTCTCATAAATTAAAATCAGAAGACAAGAACTATAGAACAGAATGATTATAATAATGCTTATTTTACAATGCAAAAAAATCACAATTTCATGATGCCCTATTCCTTATTTGTGATGTGAGAGGCAGTACAATATAAAGGTTACGATGAAATTCTATGAGGCCAGATTGCCTGGGTTGTATTCAGGCTCTACCATTCTAACTGTGGGATGTTGAAAAGTTACTTACTTTCTATGACATGATTCCTTCATTACATGTAAATGGGGAAAATAATAGTGCTTCTTTTTTTGAGTTTTGTAAAACCCAAATAAGTTCATCAATATAGCACATTTGGAACAGGCACATTCCAAACATTCACTAAACAGGAACATACTAAAGACTTTGCAAATATTTGCTAACATTACTTGTAAAACAGGAAAATTAATGTTTGTGTATTGTGTACTGCTTTGGTTCTCGTGACACTCAAAGATAACAACGTTAAAAAGTCAAATTGAAAATTACAAAGAACTATAAAAATACGTATTTCATGATTCAGCTTACTGCCTATCACATAAAAATATTTCTTTCTTTGCTTTTTAAGAAACAGCTCAGTGACACAATTATAGCTCACTACAGCCTAGAACTCCTGGCCTCAAGGAAACCTCCTGCCTCAGCCTCTTGGGCAGCTGGGATTACAAGTGACAGTCACCTCACCTGGCATGTTTTTTAAGAAGTGATTTTGACTATAAAAGAAAGTTTTTACATGTATTTTTTCCTTTGTCTATTCCACCATATTTATCTCTAAAATGATGAGTACATCTTGTGTATTGCTATCTGGACATTAGAAAGATAAGAAATTGTCAAGCCTGTAGGGTTCATGTGAACTATGTGGTAGTGGATAAGATCTTTCTGAGAAACATGAATGAAGGAAAAGACACGATTGTTTGAGGACTGATATTTGAAAACCAACACAAATTTTACAGGTAAACAATGGTTCCATGTTCACTGACAAATTCTATTTCCTAGAGTAAGCAGCAGTAAATAGGGCTAGCCTAAAGAAGGAGCAGAGTATTTGTTCGAATTGTTAACGAAAAGTGTCATTTAGATTATTGTTATACAATTATTTTATTCATATAGACCATTTAATTTCAAGAAATTTTGCACTTTAATCTCTTCGTTCTTTCTGTGCATTTCTAGTGTGTGTCATCAAGCATTTAATTGCATTTCAGTCACATGCCTTCTGTGGATCTAGAGACTTTTTTTTTTTTTGAACCTGCTCAATCTTGTGATACATTGACTGATAATTGAGCACGGAATTTTAAAAAAATATATTTTTTTCAACGAATAACTCTTCTGCAACTCTGGAAGTCTGCATAATCTGATAGCTTAAGTAGCAGAGAAAAGATTCAAAATGAAATTTTATCAAGTGCTCACTCACATTTCCAAAATCAGGTTACTGACAGAAATATTCTCTCATTTCCTAGGGACCAATAAATGTCTCAGCTTGCTAAACAACTATATGGCATGCATGAGGGTACTAAAGAAATCTGATTCCAACCCTAAGGCCGGCTTAATTCACAGCTGCTGAATAGTTGATATCGGATTGGCCCTAAGCAGAATGCTACTTGGAAACTAAACTATGAAAATATTCTAACGTACTTGCAGACATCCAGATTTCACAATTGAAGAAGTCAAGCAGAAATTCAAACTGTAATCAAAGGCAGAACAAATGGTCTTTTTTTTGGTGAAAAGAGGATTTGGCACCTTCCTAAAGAACAAGGGACATACGTTTCACTTCAATATGTCTCCATTCAACTTCATGGCAAACATACAAATTAGTTTTAACGTAATTTGTTTTCCCCATTAAGAAGGTATATATCAATGGGGAACATTTTATTTTTCCAGATTTAAGTTATTGGATCTGTGAAAGAATGATGATGAATAATTTTTCTACTGTATGAAGTATACTAGAGATCTCATTCCAAATCTATCAAAAAGGAATCTTTATTTTGAAAAAAAAAAAAAAAATCATTAAAAAAGAAAAAAGTTACAATTCTTCAGAAAAGTTATCAAGATTTATATTAATGGATTTTTTAAAATGTAATATATCCTTACAGGAAGAAAATGATGACAACAATAATCAATAAGTAAAGGAATAAATTACTAAATTAAAAAATGCTAAATATTTTAAAGGAAGCAAGAGGAAAAGTTAGAAGATACATATAGAGATAGACAGAAAAACAGAGCATGGAGCGATTTTCACTATTGTTGTAGTCAAAGCTTTGGATCACAAGCATTAAAGGAATAACCCTGACTCAAAGGTCATTCTACCCAAGTCACAACTGTACGTTCTACATGGAAGTTTGAGGTCAAAGCTTTGTACTAAATGCCTGCACTATACTGTCTGCATATCTACCATGTGAACTTTGGCTAGGGCAAAAACTGGTAAAGGATTCAGGATTCTACTAGTTCTTCAAAGATTCATATAAAATATAGCATAGTACGATTTCATCCGATTTACAGTCATAGAAAGGGGTTCTGTGGGGTTCTGTGCTTTAGTATATGTAATTTACTTATGAGAAGTTGTTTCATTCCAGAACAATCTTGTTTATCATAAATACTGAATCTTGGAAATATCACATATTAATTATATAATAAATGAGTCACAAGGAATATCAGGCTGAATCTCAACAAATAATTTTAGAATTATCTCTATTAAAATTCACTCCTGAACTTTTTAGTATAAAAGGAAGCCAAAATCATTGAATTAATAAGCCAACACAATAATCACTCAATGGGAGAGTCAGAATGGTATTGATGAAAAAGAATCCATGTACTATTAACTATAGTGAAGTTTCACAGCACTTTTAACTTCCTTTGTCATTTTTTTTTTTTAGATTTTATATTTTACTTAAACTCAAGTACCTAAATGCTTTTAATAGTATGTGGATTATGATAGTTCCGAGGCTAATGAAATCACTGAATGGCTTATATGGCTACCCAGAAAGGATTTGGAGGCAAGATGTACTTTAGGTTGACATTGTATGTAGTCGTTTGTATTTTAGTGAAATGAGTCTACAAAGTAACTAGTAGACCAGGAAAAAAAACAGTGATTTTTTTTTTTTTTTTTTTTTTTTTTTTTTAAGAATAACATCCTTTTATTCCTTCTTATGCTCTTACCCTCTTAGGTTACTTAGCTTGTCACCAGAATAAATACCTTCTACCTCCTGCTAAGCCGTGTTCAGTGGATGCTTTGTAAGGTCAGAAAACTAAACAAACAGGAACAGAGAATGAAAGGAAAATAGTTTTATAAAAAGGCAGAAATGTTAGGAAAACATAGAAAAATATATATGGTTAGTCTACAGTGGTATTTTGCAAAGCATGCTGTATGTAACATGAAATCCATAAAATATTTTTATCTTGAGACAATCCATTAAAGTGACATATTCAAAAACTGTGGAAAATCTGCATATGCCAACAGATTCTAAGGTATGTTTGCACATCTAATGCTCTAACTCATGAAGAGAAGAAACTTATTTAACCTTGCTTAGCTATGTGATTCCAAATGTGTTTGATTGTTGAAGCCTTTCTACCACTTAATTCCTATCAAACAGCTGCTTAAATCAGGGTTCTGCAAATCACACTTTGGGAAAACGTGGTTTGGGTTAAATAGTCAAGTGTTGATTGTTCCCTTCCAAAATGAAAATTAAAAGAGCTAAATATATTCAAAAGATAAACATTTTATATTTGCTTTTCTCATGCATATATTCATTCATTTAAAAATTTAAAAATAAAACAACTATCTGTGAGATCATGTCAGTCAAACTGGAGTTCCTGCCACTCTATTGATTAGACAGTGCTTTAATCCCTTGGATTGAAATTCTTAAAAAAAAATAGAAGACACCATTTCCTTTTTCTCTCCCAAATATACTGCCAAGGAGGGTACAGCTATAAGAATCCATTGCTCCCATCTTCTTCAAGTATCCTACTGGTTTTGTAGCCAAGAGAAGGAGGCATGGCTCACTTACAGAAAGAAGCAGATAGACAAAATCCATCTGTTAAAGCCAAATATTTGTGAATTCTACCCTTTAACTCTACCAACAGTGTGAGAAAGTGTTTTGACACCCTTATGATTTCTTCAGAGCAGAAATTTTGGACCTAGTGTGACCTCTAGCCATAAATGTCAGGCCTCATTCGGAATAAAAAGAGAAGAATTTCCCTCAATTCCTTTTATAGGAAAAGAAAAGCAATGTAGCATGATCTAAACAAATAAAAGCTTTAACTTTTGTAAACAGATATCCTTCTCTTTTACTTCAGATATTCAGTCTGTTTTCAGAAAAGAGTCCATAAATACTGGTGTATAATACATAGGAGGAAATGTCTGTTTATACCATTGCCTTCATATGAGAAGGCTGCATGTATGGGATAGCCTTAATGGCAAGGGACTAGATGCAGTTATCTTCCAGTAGAAAATACAGCAATATTATATACAAGATTATAATATAATTAGACAATTAGAAATAGACATATGCACAGAATTAAAGATAGAGTGTTAATTAGAGTCATTTGAGCTATATCAAAAAAATGGTTAAAAATAGGAATAATAAGTGGGACAAAAAACAACAGCATGTTGTGCATAGGATATTATATGCATATAATCAAAGATATAAAGTGACTGAAAGTGGTGAAGTACGACACAATGTTCTTAGCTGGGTGAGTGGGCTAACTGTGATACTGCAATATGATTTTGAGAATACACCAATAGATTCCGAGGAGGGGATGATGAACTTATTATAGGGCATTCTGTTGTGCAAGTATCCACTAAAAGTTTAGATAGCAAAGGGGATGAGAGAGGTGGAGGGAGGTCTGGCCTAACGCTACAAAACGTGTTCAGCACATTGGAGATAACTGAAAACCTGAGACAGAATTAGATAAGCCAGATAAGCAATAGGTTGGGAGAGATTTAGTGAGAATACCTTAATTTGAAGGGATCCTTAGGAATATTATATCAAATTACATATTATTTTAATTATATTAATGTCTTATTTGTCTTTATGTGCTATTTACCTTTTTAAATATGTTTACACTTAAAAAGCAGTCTTGCAGTATTAAATCTTTTTAGAAAAAGAAAATTCCTACCTTTCAAATAGTTTGTCAGTATTACTGTTGAACCCACACACCATGAGTGTAACCAAGGTCCTACTCTTTCATTTGTTCTTTAACATAAATAGGGAAATTCCAATTTCCCTATTTATATTGTTGAATTGTTCCCATATTAATATGATTTCATCAGCATTATTATTCAGGATACATTCTCTTCCATGTTTCATGGTTACTGAACTTTAGAATTAGATATAGATGGTATTATTTATTTTAGGAGAGCAATATGGCATAATGGAGATTGCAGGGACTTTGCAATTTGAAAAAGTCAGCCTCAAATTGTATTTATGTATGTATGTACGTATGTATGTATTTTTTGAGACAGGATCTCGCTCTGTCACCCAGATTGGAGTGCAGTGGTACAATCTTGGCTTTCTGTAGCCTCAACTCATGTTTAAGCAACCCTCCCACTTCAGCTTCCCTAGTAACTGTGACTACTAGCACATACCACCAAGCACAGCTAATTTTTTGGATTTTTTTTGTAGAGAACCTCAAAAAATTTAGTGTTAGAAAACACACTTCAGCCAGTTGTAGTCCAACTGTCCATACACACACACAAGTGTAGACCTTGAAGATAGTGTATGTACCACCCAAAATCAGATGTACAATAATTTTCAAGACTCCAGAAGATTCCCTCATTCATTTTTCTGTGCATTTCTCATCCTCAGTTTTCTAATTATTCTGGCTTTTTTAACCATCATTTAGTCAATTCTTGAAATTCATACAAATGGATTTATACAATATATCCTCTTTTGTGTCCCACTTCTTTTGCTCAACATAATGTTGATAAAATTAATCTACATTATTCTGCATATTAAGATTTTATTATTTCATAGGTAAGTAGTATCCATTTTTAATAAGTGAGTAGCATTTATTTTTATAGGTGGGTAGCATTTATATTTTATAGGTGGGTAGTATTTATTTTTTATAGGTGGGTAGTATTTTTTTACAGGTTGGTAGTATTTCATTCTTTGAGTATATTACCACTCATCAATACTCTTATAGGTAGATTTATGGGTTGTTTCCAGTTTGGAAATATGAATAAACCTGTTGTAAATATCATTTTGAATATGATTTTTGAGAATCTATGCACTCATGTCTTTCAGTTATGTAGTAACAATGGATTTTCTGAGTCATGATGAAGGTATATGTTTAGCTTTAGTAGATACAAGCAGTTTTCCAAAGTCTTTTAACCAATTTATACAATTGCCAAAAGTGAATACAAGTTCCAGTTCCTCTACATCCTTGCCAATAATTAATAATGTAAATATATTTGATTTTAGCTATTCCGTAGGTGAAAAAGTGGTGTATCATGGAGGAATCAATTTGTTTATCCAATGATAGATAATGTTAAATATTGTTCCATATACTTATTGGAGATTTGAATATTCCCCTTTATATAAAGTTCCAGTTCATGTTAATTTATTTCATTGGAGAATATCTTGATTTCCTCTTTATCCCTGAAGGATATTTTCATTAGATATAGAATCTTGCTGATAGTTCTCTTCTTTCTGGCCTTTATGGTTTCTGATGAGAAATCTGTCGCCTATTAGAATTATTTTTGCTTTATAGGTAATGTGTCATTTCTCATTCACAGCTTTCAGTGTGTTTTCTTTGTCTTTAGTTTTCAGAAGTGTAACCGTCATGTCTTGTGGTGTAATATTTTTTGTTTTATCCTGTTTGGAGTTTGCTCAGTGTTCTCTAGAGAATCATAACCAATAAGATAGATGATAGATAGATAGATTAGATAGATAGATAGATAGATAGATAGATAGATAGATAGATAGATAGATAGATAAGAGGGGATTATTAAGGGAATTGGCTTAATTGATTATAGAGGCCAAGGAGTCCTGTGAAAAGTCATCTGCAAACTGGAGACCCTGAAATGCTGGTATTATGGCTTAGTCCAAGTATAAAAGCCTCAGAATCAAGGAAACTAATCATGAAACTCTCGAAGCCAAAAGCCCAAGAACCCGAGGGGCTACTGGTGTAAGTTTTGTAATCCAAAGGCTGGACAGCCTGGATGTCCCAGGTTAGCAGAAGAAGGGTATTCCAGCTGCAGAATAGAAAGAGAAAGAATTTGTCTTCTCTTGACCTTTCTATTCTATCAGGACCCTCAGTTAATCCACATTGAGGGCAGATCTTTCCTAGCCAGTCCACCAACTCGCTTGCCAATCTCCTCTGGAAATACCCTCTCAGACCTACCCAGAAATAAAGTTTTTCCAGCTCTCTAAGTATTTCCTAATCCAATCAGGTTGACAGCTGGCACTATCACACTTAGCTTCTTTAGACTAATGTGTTTCTGTCTTTTGTCATATTTGAGACATTTTTAGCCATTATTTTTTAAGTACTATTACAGTCTCACCGTTTTTGTTTCCTTCCTGGACTCTAATAACATGAATGTTAGGTTTTTGGTTTTTGGTTTTTTTTTTCATTATAACCCCACTGTTCCTGCCCAGTTCTGTCTACTTTTTATTCAGTCTATTTTCTTTCTATTCTCATTAACTAATTTGTGTTGTTGTATCTTCAAAGTCATTGTTTGTCTCCTCTGTTTCATCCATTATGCTGTTGCAACTATCCATTGAGTTACTTATTTCAATTATTTTATTTCTCAGTTCTATGATTTTTACTTACTTCTTCTTTATATCTTTAATTTCTTTGCTGAGACTTTCTACTTCCTTGCCATAGCTTCCTATTTTTATATTTCAGCATATTTATTGTGGCTTACTTAAGTATTTTTATTATGGCTGCTTTAAATTCTTTGCCAGATAATTGTGACATCTCTCTTATCTCAGTGTCAACATCTATCGATTACCTTTTTAATTCAGTTTGACATCTTTTTGGTTCTTGGTATGATGTATAATTTTATATCAATAAGTAGACATTTTGGGTATTACAAAATGCTGCATCTTATTTAAACCTGTTTTAGCTCTCTTTCTTGACATCACTCTAGCAGGGTAAGAGTGGGGCATTTGCTACTGCCAGAAGGGGACAGAAATTCGGTTCCACAATGGGCCGACATCTACACTCAAGGAGAGAAGGTACTAATTATTGTGGTTCCTTGCTAGATTGCTACTAATATCTGCCTATCTAGTAGGAGAAGGGGTGCCTTTTTTCTGTACCTCACATGGCCTGTACTTACACTAAGATGGCTGGGGGGTGGGAAGCCTTATTGCTATGGTGATGGTGAAAGTCTTGACTCTCCAAGAGACATCTTTTAATACCTTCCCCGTGAGGAAAAGGAAGAGTAACAGTTCATTACTGCAAGGTAGAAGTGAAAATGGAGGCTTACCATTTGGTCTTCGTTAATACCATGTGAGGGTCCTTGTTACCACCTGGAGATAATGAATGTCTTGGTACCCAACTCAGCCTTCTCCGACACCAGCCCTGTAGGGTAGAGAAGGGAGGTTTATAGACTTCACTACAACCTAGAGACAGTGAAAATCTAGGCTCTGAATTCTGCATTTGCTGGTTGGATGAGGGTGGTGTCATGGTCTTTCTTAAAGTGTTTTTCTTCCATAAAATGTTCATTGTGTAAAAGTTTCTGTCTTGCTAGATTGCCATTTTTCTGGTCTTTTAGTTAGGAATAGCAGGCATCTGTTAGGACTTTTTAAAAATATGTTTCCATTGGCATTACCAGGTTACTATCTTAGCCAGCTCCCAGTTTGGAATATGTGAATCAAAAAGAAAATCCAGGAAACTCATCACTACATCATTTCTCCAGTACTGAGGTCCCTAAACTGCCTGATTTTCTCCCTCTCCACTTTTCAGAATACGTTTTATATATGTCCCAGTTTTTAACTGCACATAGCCAAAGGAATAGGGAAAAATGTGTCTAATCCCAGGCAAAAGTATATATACACACACACACACACACAAAAATACACATATATGTATTTGTGTGTGTGTATATATATGTGTACACACACTTGTGTAATAAATTAAATAATAATTATCTTTGAAAAAAGTGGGACTTGGGATAAAACATAAGATTTGAAGAATACAATAAAAATATTAATAATTTCTGATATGGGATGGTGAGTATGTACCCAGGTATATAACAATGAAAGATCTATACAGTTTAATGTACTCTTATCATTTCACAAAATAAAAATAATTTGCATATGTAGAATGACATATACAACACTGAATCATTACATCTGAAAATCCAAGTAAAACATGTAATTTACAAAGAAAATTTGAAGGAAGAAACAATTGGAAATTATGAAAATAGTAAATATATTTTGTCCTAAATTAGAATGCACTGAGATTATTTTATTCTGACTTCTGAAATGCCTTCAGAAAGTAGTTTCCATTATTTACAGTATTTGAGAGCATAAGAAAAGTCATCAAACTTTTTAACTTTTCATTATTGGCTCTATAACCACATAACACAACCAAATTTTAAAATTCTAGTGAAATAAATTTCTAAACAAAATATACACAAATATAATTCACCAGTGTATTGAAAATAGAATATATCATGACAAAAGTAATATTCAACCCTGAGAAGACAACACATATTAAATTTCATAAGAATTAAATTATTGGTAGTCATTCTAAGTTATCAAAAATGTATAATAAATTAAAGCATAAATTTATAAAAGAAAATATCGAACTTTTAATATGACAGGACTAATTTACCCACCATGGAAGATAACTGTTCTTAATGGAGAGTCAGGAAATGTATTAAGGACAGAAAAAAATGTGTAAATATTTGCATCTAGGTGAACTGTAGCCTAAGTGCACAATATAAAGTAAACAATTTAGTAAAATGTGGTATACAACCCATATTCTAAGAAAATAAACATTTTATTGACAGGGGCACTGGGCAGAGAATTTGACTTGATGTCTTAAACTTGAGTTTTTGTTCTTAATGTCTTAATTCAATGACATTAGAACCTAGACATGTTTAAATTAGCTACGTCTCATTTTTATCCTCTATACATCCTATAGAATGTATTATCCTATTAAAAACAGTTGACCTGGAAACACAAAATTCATGAATACTGAAACAAAATTGTGATTTTTTTTTTACTATTTTTAGTTTTGTTTTAAAGAATTTCTTATTGTTTATTGTGTTTGTAAACATATGTACTCATGCATATACACAGAGAGTTGCATTTCTCTGGTAAGTATGCACATTTTGCCATGGCAAATATTAAGCTATAACCAAGGAGATGCCCCTCATTCTTAGCCTTAAAAGAGAATGGTTATATCTGACAAGATGATACTTATTTGATGTCTTACTTGATCTGTTGGGTGGAACACCTAAAATTAACTCCTCAGTCCTTCTCTTGTATGGCCCTCTCTCTAGTTGAAGCAACCTCCAAGACTCTAGACACCAATCTCTGATTCTCCTATTTTCTTGAATTATTCAACTTTATGGTTATCTCCATCCTGACTTTCTAACTATTTGAGCCATATTCATATCATATGTTAGGATCAACCAAGAACGACTTAGCCAGAGGGTATTTTGAATAGCAGCATTCTATATCTGAAAGTTCTATAAAACAGAGACTCAGTAAAAAATTGAAGGAAACCTAGACAAGGAAAAATCGTTAAGTTGGTTTACTCCACCAGTTTCTGATGTCCTTTCTTGGTGACACTCCAGAGAATCAAAGCCAGGTCTAGGATTGTATTCAAAGTTCAGAGGTTGCAGGAATAGGAGCGAAGTAGGGTCAACCTCTCAGCAGAGAGAGATTTGCCTGACATATAGAAAAATAAAATAACAACAAGACTTCTCTAAAAAGTATATTTTTGGTGAGCATTCACGAATCTTCTTTTAGGAAAAAAAGACAGCTTATTTTGTTGAATTTTTTGGTGTTATTTTAAAAATTCCAGCCTCAAGGTCTCTGATTAAAACACCCCCCAACTTGACTCAGGTCAAAACCATTAATTAAGACAAGCATAGTTTCTCCTACAATGTGAGCTGAAATTTCCCCAATTATCTTTTGGTAACTCAGCTTCTGGTGACAGATTTTTCCATATTAATCAAAACACTTGTATGAACTCTGTAGGTAGAAGGCCACACTGTTTTGCCTCTAAGGAACCTGGATTCCACCTTCAAGATCTCATATCAGAGAATGATTCATGACTGACAAGAATTCACGCTGAAGGCTAACCTTAGGGCTGCTGAGACCTGCAGCCCCACCTTTTCTCTTAATGAATGACGAACAGTCTTCCATCTCTAAGTCTGGTAGAGCCTAATTCTTCCATCACTTGTTCTGCAATTTGTTGTAGTATTAAAATAACTTCAATGACTTCCAGGATTTATTTGACATAGAAATTGCTTCTAATAAAGTTGCTCACCTGTTGTGAATGTTTAATTTGCCTGATCAAGTCAAGTTGATCATTAGTCTCAGCAAGTGCTACACATGTAGTTCTTGGGACATAGTTAAATTGACCTAAATTCACATGAAATCAGTATACAGTTGATCTCTTATCTTTTACCCATATTATTTTTAAAAGAAAATTCAACATGTATCACTTCACTCATAGAATTAACATTTAAAGCTGGGTGGCTTATGCCCGTAATCCCAGCATTTTGGTAGTGCTAGGCGGATCATCTGGAGTTCAGAGTTAGAGACCAGTTTGGCCAACATGGCGAAATCCCATCTCTACTGAAATTAAAAAAAAATTAAATGGATGTCGTGGCACGTGCCTGTAATCCCAGCTACTCGGGAAGCTGAGGGAGGAGAATCACTTGAACCAGGAGGTGGAGGTTGCAGTGAGCCGAGATTGGGGCACAGCACTCCATCCTGGGTGACAGAGCAAGACTCCATCTCAAAAAAGAAAAAGAAAGAAAATAAACACAAAACAACAAAACAAAACAAAACAAAACAAAATTTAGGTACTGCCTATATTTAAATACTGTAATTTCTTATTTAAAACAAATTAACGAGGGCCTGGCCCAGTGGCTCATGCCTGTAATCCTAACACTTTGGGAGGCTGAGGTGGGTGAATCATTTGAGGTTAGGAGTTCAAGACCAGCTTGGCCAACATGGTGAGACTCCTGTCTCTACTAAAAATACAAAAATTAGCCGGGAGTGGTGGCACACGCCTGTAATTCCAGCTACTTGGGAGGCTGAAGTAGGAGAATCGCTTGAACCCAGGAGGCAGAGGTTGCAGTGAGCCAAGATTGCGCCACTGCACTCCAGTCTGGGTGCAGAGTGAAACTCTGTCTCAAATAAATAAATAAATAAATAATGAAATAACAAGAATATAGCAGTTTTTAGATAAAGGATAAATGATATTTTTCTGTAGATTAAGCTTTTCTTAGTAGGTACTAAATGATCAAGGGTCACACTGAAGGTACTCTGATTGAAAAATAATAACTGCACCTTATATTGTTTATATAGAGGAGACTTGCTTCTGGGTTTTTTAAAGTTCTACATCTCACCTTTCTCCTTTTTCAGGAATGTGTTATGGAGGGACAGGAAAATCTCCACAGTTTTATTACTGATTATCTGAATATATACACAGTGGAAGCTAGTTTTCAACTACCATTTTTCCCCCTACTTCTCCCCTGAGAAGTGTCTCCTGAAGTTGTTTAGTTGAAAGTTTAAATGGCAACGAGATTGCAAATGATATTTAGGATTCTGTAAGGGGAAAAGGAATTGAAAGAGGGCAGTCTCTTGAGATTAATCTATGGTGACATATGAACACAATTATGGCCTCAAGCTGACCGTTGAGAATCCATGAACCTAGGAGTTAGCAGTAAAAAGATTTGGCGCCCTTTTGCTGAGAGAATCTTTGTTCCTCTCCTAAATTTCACAGACAGCACAAATAGTACAAAGAAAGACAAACATGCACAGGGAATGCATAACTAGTTCAGGGGAAGAAAGGTTAATTAGTAGCAGAAATGGTAAGGTTACACTGTAATCTAAGAGAAAGACCTTCTTAAGGATACCACTGAAAAGCAGGGCATTAAGGGATCATAAAAGAGAAACAGGTGCACATAGTAGAAATATGGATTTTGTTATGTCAGAGAGTCTAGATTTTTAAAGAACTACTATGATGGGCCTAAAACAGTGTATACAGATATTTTGAACTCCAAAGTTCATATCTTCCCTACAGAGTTTTATTAGTCAGTTGGAAATTTTAAAATTTTGTTAAAACTTTAATTTTATAAACTCTTTTATATTCAGCTGTTTTGAATATTTATGTTGTATAATATTTATGTTCTCTAATGTTATCATAATTGTTCTCTTTCCTCTATTGTGAATTGTCAGTTCATAGTGTGTTTATTTATCTATTATTATATTAGTATTTTCTTATCTATTTGTCTGAGGCATTTAAACTTTAATGACAGAAACAGTCTAATTATTTTAATACTCTGATTCATAGTATTTGTCTTTTAATTGCAGTTTCTTCAAAGTTGTAGTATTTTACGCTGAGAATTTATTGACATTCTTATTTGGAAGTTCTTCCATTGCTTTTAAATCCAGATAACTTGCCCTGCTGAAAATGTTTTTTCCCACAATACTTTTATAATATACAACACAGCAACACAGCTAGTATTATTTAGAGCTCCATTATGATATCATTAGGATATCATCTTTAATATGTCTACTTGTGTTTGTTTCTGCTTCTGTATTAATTAGAAAACAGATTTTATTTATAAAATAGTTATTAATTCCCTCATATTTTCTTATCAAACTAAAGCAAAGGGGTGGAGAAAAATATTGCCTATTTTAGCAGGAATGTATGATAAGTACCTGTTGAGTAACATACTAATAGTATAGTAAAATTTTGGAAGGTAATAATTTCTTAAAGCCATTACAAGCACCGTGTCTTTTAAAATTATGCATGCGATAAAAACAATGAAAGAAATGATAGTATCTCCACTGCTAAGCAACAACCTGAGGAGAATAGCAAACTGTCAAAATACAATTTTTCCTTCCACATAGCATATGTAGTAACACGCTACAGGGACATAAAATGCCGAGGGAAATCTATAAGATCCCTTTTAGCGTTATTAGATACCTGTTAATTAATTTCATAATTGAAAACTACACTTTGTTTGTAAATGTGCATGCAATGTGTACAAATATTCTGAAATATCTTTAATTTACAAGCTATTTTTTTATCTGTGGAAACAATTTTAGAATAATAAGGTACTTCATTCCAATTTCCTCACAAAAAGAAAGTGGTAACGAGGAGGTTTGAATAGCTTGTAAATTATTAAAACTTTGGGAAGGTCATAAGATGATCAGCACAAGCATGTTCCACTTCATGTAGATATTGGAGTAGGATATAGTGTGATTGAGAAGGATTGGATTCAGTTCTGTCACAGTCTTTCAGGGATTCTGTTTATTTTGACAGCCTAAGTATCAGGAGGGTATTGACAAATGTCGATATAGAATTAAATGCTTCAAATTATCTTCTTAACCCATTTATTACTAAGGTTGCAATTTATTGAATTTTTGCAATCAGACTTTGGCAATGATCTTGATCAGTAGGATATAAATAACTCCCATATGCTCAGTGTTCCAATAATAAAACAGAAGGCATACATGGAATCATTGAAGAAAAAATTCATTAAAATGTTAATATGTATAACAGAAAAAATATTTTACTATCTAAGAACTAAGACAAAGCTTTCAATTAAACTATGTTGATTCACTCATTACTGAATTATAATAAATTACACATACACAGCAACACATAATGATAACTAATACTAATAATAATGTTTTTTTTTAAATCCAGGAAGCACCAGGCATTGCATTGTGCATTTTATGTGCTTTATCTATTTAATCTTCACAAAAACTCTATATAGAAGTTCTATAACAATGCCTCCCACACTTTTCTATTTAGTTTTTTTTTCAATTCAGACTGAAAATGTCCAAAGACAGGGATAACATGGTAATATCAGAGTATAAATCTAAGGATTTAGGATTATGGTTAATTATGGGAGGGAGGAGGACAGGATAGGAAAGTAAGGAGCAAAGAGATAAAGTTAATATTTGCAATTTTCTGGTTCTTTTTTTTTTTTTTTTTTTTTAAGATGGAGTCTTGCTCTGTCACCAGGCTGCAGTGTGCAGTGGCACGACCTTGGCTCACTGCAACCTCCGCCTCCCAGGTTCAAGTGATTCTCCTGCCTCAGCCGTCCAAGTAGCTGGGATTACAGGTGCATGCCACCACACCCAGCTAATTTTTGTGTTTTTAATAGGGACGAGGTTTCACCATGTAGGCCAGGATGGTCTCGATCTCTTGACCTCGTGATCTGCCTTCCTCAGCCTCCCAAAGTGCTGGGATTACAGGCATGAGCCACCGTGCCTGGCCTGTTCTGCTTCTTAATTTAGGTGGTAGATCCATAGGTGTTTGTTCTATATTTATTACCAATATGCGATATATATTATATATATAAAATACATAGATATAATCAATTAAACAATTTTAAAATTTCTATAAATTTCTAGTAATTTAATATCCATTCAGATAACATAAAGTACATTTGTGAACTGCTCAGGACCATCTAGAACTTTGCTTTAAAATGCTGTGCCAATCATAAATGAGAAAGGTTACATTACAATTGATTCCACAGAAATACAAAATCCTCCAAGACTATTACAATCACCTCTATGAACAAAAACTAGAAAATCTAGAGGAAATGGATAAATTCCCAGAAACACACAATCTCCCAAGATTGAATCAGGAAGTAATTGAAACATGGAAAAGAGCAATACTGAGTTCTGAAATTGAATCGGAAACAAAAAATCTCCAACCAAAAGAAGCTCCAGACCAGATGGATTCACAGCTGCATTCCACCATTCAAAGAAGAATGGGTACCAATTTTACTGAAACTATTCCAACAAATTAAGGAGGAAGGAATCCTCTGTAACTCATTCTATGAAACCAGCATCACTCTGATATCAAATCCTGGCAAGGACACAACAAAAAAAGGAAAACTACAGGTCAATATCCCTGAAGAACACAAATGCGAAAACCCTCAACAAACTACAAGCACACCAAATGCAGCAGCACATAAAAAGTAAATTCACCATAATCAAGTAGACGTCCTTGCCAGGATGCAAGGTTGGTTCAATATATACAAATATATAATGTGATTCACCACATAAACAGAATTGAAAACCAAAACTATATCATCTCTCAAAAACACGGAAAAAGTCTTTGATAAAATCAAACATCCTTTCATGATTAAAACATTCAGGAAACTAGACATCGATGAAACATACCTCAAAATAATAGGAGACATCTATGACAAACCCACAGTCCACATTAGGCTGAATGGGCAAAAGCTGGAAGCATTTCCCTTGAGAATTGGAACAAGACAGGAATGTCTACTCTCACTAGTCCTTTCAACATAGGACTGAAAGTCCTAGCCAGGGCAATCAAGCAAGAGAAAGATATAGGCATCCAAATAAGAGCAGAAGAAGTGAGATTTTCTCTCTTCACTGACAACATGATTCTATATCTAGAAAAAATCCTAAAGACATGAGAAAAATGCTCCTGGAACTGATGAACAACTTCGGGAAAGTTTCAGGATACAAAATCCATGTACAAAAATCAGTAGCAGTGCTATACCCCAATAACATTCAAGCTGAGAGTCCAATTAGGAAGAAATCTCATTTACAATAGCTACAATAGAAAAAATATATATCTAGGAATACACCTAATGAAAGAGGTGAAAGACCTCTACAAGGAGAACTACAAAACACTGATGAAAGAAATGATATATAGTACAAAACAAATGGAAAAACATTTAATGCTCAGGGACAGAAAGAAGCAATATAATTAAAATAATCATACTGCCCAATCCACAATTCAATGTAATGTCTATCAAATTGCCAATATAATTTTTCACTGAATTATAGAAGAAACATCCTAAAATTCATTTGGAACTTAAAAAGAGCCGGAATAGCCAAGGCAATCCTAAGCAAAAAGAACAAAGCTGGAGGCATCAAATTACCCAACTTCAAGCTATACTAAAAGGCTACAGTAGCCAAAACATCCTGGTCTTGGTCCAAAAACAGACACATAGACCAATGCAACAGAATACAGGGCAAAGAAATAAAGCTGCACACCTACAAACATCTGATCTTTGACAAAGGTGACAAAAACAAGCAATGGGGAAAGGACTCCTTATTCAATAAATGGTGCTGAGATAGCTGGCTAGCAATTAAGTAGAAGCATGAAACGGGACCCATACCTTTCACTGTATATAAAAATTAACTCAAGATGGATTAAAGACTTACATATAAAACCTCAAACTCTAAGAATCCTGGAAGAAAATCTAGGAAACACCATTCTGGACATTGGCTTCAGGAAAGAATTTGTGGCTAAGTCCTAAAAAGCAACTGCAACAAAAACAAAACTTGACAAGTGGGTCCTAATTAAACTAAAGAGCTTCTGCCCAGCAAGATAAACTATCAAAAGAGTAAACAGACAGCCAACAGGATGGGATAAAATATTTGCAAACCATGCAGCTGGTAAAGATCTAATATCTAGCATCTTTAAGGAATTTAAACAAATCAACAAGCTAAAAACAACCCACTTAAAAATGGGCAAATGACATAAAGAGACACTTCTCAAAGGGAGACATGCAAGTAGCCAATAAATATATTTTTAAAATGCTATACTTCACTAATTATCAGAGAAATGCAAATCCAAACCACAATGTGGGGAGTCAGGGGAAAGGGTGGGAGGAGGGTTAGGGAGAAAAGACTACCCATTGGGTACAGCGTACACTGCTCAGGTGATGGGTGTACCAAAATCTCAGAAATCACCACTAAAGAACTTATTCATGTAACCAAACACTATCTGTTCCCCAAAAACCTATTTAAATTTTAAAAATTCTTTAAAAAAAATTTAAAAACCTGAATGTGATACCATCTTATACCAATCAAAATGGTTATTATTAAAAAGTCAACAAAAAAAAAAAAACACAGATGATGGTGAAGTCGTGGTGAAAAAGAAATGCGTACACACTGTTAGTGGAAATGTAAATTAGTTCAGTCACTGTGAAAAACAGTGTGGACATTTTTCAAAGAACTTAGAACTACCATTTGACCTAGCAATCCCATTACTGGATATATCCAAAAGAAAATAAAATCTTTCTACCAAAGAAATACGTGCACACCTATGTTTACTGCAACACTATTCACAATAGCAAAGACGTCATCATTGATAAGCGCTCATCAATGGCGGATTGGATAAAGAAAATGTAATACATCTATAACAAGGAATACTACTCAGCCATAAGAAAGAAAAACATCATGTTCTTCTGTAGCAACATGGATGCACCTGGAGGTCATTATCCTAAGCAAATTAATGCAGGAACAGAAAACCAAACCAGTTTTCCTCTAATTCTGCATTTTCCTAATTATAAATGAGAACCTAACACTGGGTACTCGTGGACATAAAGATGGAAACAACAGACACCGAGGACTACTAGAGAGGGTAGGGCTGGAGGGGAGCAGGTATTGAAAAACTACCTATTGGGTACTATGCTCAGTACCTGGGTGAGATCCAACTTCAGCATCACACAAGATACTCAGGTAACAATCCTACACATGTACCCTCTGAATCTAAACTAAGAGTAGGAAAAAAAAAGCATAAAGTAAAAATAAAAGGAAAAGTAAAAATGCTGTACCTGTGGAGGGCAAATGAGATAAGCAGTATTCTTTTAAGAAAGTTAGTCTAGTCAGCCTTATTTCTGACCTTATTGGGATATATTATATCATGGTCAGTCAACTTAATACAGAGGATATGATTTAACACAGGATTTATTTTTTATTCTTATGATACATAATGAAAAAATACCTGCAACTTGAATTGCTTTCTCTGTAAATGCTTTGTTTTGAAATTTTCATTGAATTAGCACAACAGAAAAGTCAACTACTATTGTCTTCACTAGTCTCCCCTATGGATTTGTTTTCCTGCAAGCACATACACAGACATACATAGACACACACACACACACACACACACACACACACACACACACACGGCAGCCCTGTCCAAACACAAGAAGAAAGGAGATACTGGTACACCAAGAAAAGTAATTGCTACATTACGTCATAGTGAGCTTACTCCATAAATCTTGCTAACTAGTGGGAGACAAATACAGCATACAGTGAAATACACAAAATTTATCTAAAGAAAAATCCCTTCCAAAATGGAATACTTACATAAATATTAAAGTATAATAAAATATTTTGCATTTACTCTGAATATTTTTATAAACCTTCAAAGAATATAACTAGAGATTTTATTGACATATTTAATGTAAATGTACAATGGTAGAAGATAATTTCTAGAAGAGATAAAAATACTAGATTTTAGTATTAGCTAAATTCACCTCAGATATTTATATCCATAATGCTTAACATGACACAACCTGATTTTTAAAGAAATCTTAAAGCAAACTCATTTGTAATTAGGTGTGAAATAAAGCTAAATTAAAATTATAAATGTAGTATTATATTAAAAAGGTTAAACTTCTCTGCAAGTTACGTAGGAACTTTTGAAGTTGTTTTCTATAGATATATAGGCATAATTTAGAAATTTCAGCTTAATTTTTCAAAAGTTTTCAAGAAAACAGAGTAATTCAACAGCTATGATTTTATTTTCATTACCTAAAAGTTTTGCTAAATGTATGATTCTAAAGAAAAGTCAAATTGTAATCCTAAAAAAAGTATTGAGCCCTGAATATTAATCTCAGCTTTACGTGCTAAATGAAAAACTCTATTCCCCTTCCCATGACTTGCACTTTTCTGTACAACTTTTATAGAAATTGGGAAAATATTGAAAAAAAACAAAATCTTTCTACCAAAAAGACACATATACTTGTATGTTCACTGAAGCATTATTCACAAAAGCTGCACACCTACAACCATCTAATATTTGACGAAGTTGACGAAAATAATCAAGCAGAGTTTTCATAGTCAACTCAAGGAGAGAACATATTGTCTCATATTTTGTAAGTCAGTTCAAATTTTACATTTCATGTACTTATATCTTGTGAATTTTCAGAGTCTGAGATAGATATGAACTCTTGAATAATATTTTACAATATCTCTAAAAATACTGATACTGTTTAGTGTTAATATTGTTATTTTATAACATGTAGATGATTAGTGATTAAACAATATAAGTATTTTTAGAGATGTTGTAAAACATTACAAAATAAAATAAAGATCTTCTTTATATTCCTTGTTTCAGGAAACTTTGTATCCCACTGTTACTAAGTAATCAATGTATGATTTTAGCATTTCTAAATAATCAATGTATGTTTTTAGTGTTTAATTTTGGGCTTACCTACAGATATCTTCCCAATTCTTATTTGTTCTTATTATAATCCAAAGCATGGGTTTCTACATCTCTTTAACTGCCCTGAAAATATGTTTTTATATGTTTTTTTTACAGTAACATTTTAGTAAATAAAATTAATTTTTTCCCATAGAACTGCACTGTAGAGGCTGGGAGCAGAGGCTCATGCCTGTAATCCCAGCACTTTGGGAGACCGAGGCAGGAGGCTCACCTGAGGTCAGGAGTTGGAGACCAGCCTGGCTGGCACTGGGAAACCCCTTCTATACTAAAAATACAAAAAAAAAAAAAATTAGCCAGGCGTGGTGGTGGGTGCCTGTAATCCCAGCTACTCAGGAGGCTGAGGCAGGAGAATCGCTTGAACCTGTGAGGCAGAGGTTGCAGTGAGCCGAGATTGCGCCATTGCTTTCCAGCCCAGGCAACAGAGCTAGACTTCACCTCAAAAAAAAAAAAAAAAAAAAAGAAAAGAAAAAAGAAAAAGAACTGCACTGTACAGTATGGTGTCCAGAAGCCACATTAAGTATCTAAATTTAATTTTAAGTTAATTAAATTTAAAGTAAAAATTCAGTTCCTCAGTTGCACTAGGCACACTAAAGTCCTCAATAGCTACATATGGCTTCTGATTACCATACGAGACTGTGCAGAAACATTTCCATACTTATATTAAATCAAAAAAGACAAAGATGATTATATAAGCATATAGGAAGATACTTCAGGTGCCCATCATTGAATTCAACTAAGTATTGAAGATTGGAATGGGAGCATTTCGGGACTGGAAAAGTCTCAAGATGGACAACTGGGATGTTGCAGGAAAGGCTAACCCGTGGTTTCAGGCTGCTCGCCCTTAAATCTGGAAAAATGAACATGAACATCCTTCACCAGGAAGAGTTAATAGCTCAGAAGAAACGGGAAATTGAAGCCACAATGGAACAGAAAGCCAAGCAGAATCAGGTGCCCAGCCCTCAGTCCCCACGTCTTGGCGAAATCACAAATGCACGATGGTGGCTTCTCGCAGCAGTTTCTGAAGTTGCAGAAGGCTCAGACCAGCACAGATGCGCTGCGCTCCCCTCCCTTCCCCCACCCCGCAACCCAGCGCGCCTCCCAGCAAGCTTACCCCAGCGCTGGGAAGAGGTCCCTCCTCATCAGCAGGCGGACAGGCCTGGGACTGGCCAGCCTGCCAGGCGGGTGAAGAACTACTCGCACGCCAAGCAGCTGCCCGTGCCGCACAGCCCAAGTGTCTTCCAGTCCCCGGAGGAGGACGAGGACGAGGAGGAGCACTACGAGCAGTGGCTGGAGGTCAAAGTTTCACCCCCAGAGGGAACTGAGACTCGGAGTAATAGAGAAATTGGCCCGCTTTGTGGCAGAAGGAGGCCCCGAGATAGAAAAAGTAGCTATGGAGGACTACAAGGAAAACCCGGCATCTGCATTTTTGCAGGGTAAGAATAGCAAGGAATTCCTCTACTACAGAAAGGTGACTGAGATAAGAAAGGAAGCGCAGAGGTCGCAGTCAGCCTCTCAGAAAGTGTCACTCCCAGAGGATAAAGAGGTCAAGAACCTTGCAGGAAAGTTGGCCAGGTTCGTAGTGGACTGGCATCCGGAGGTGGAAACCACTGCTCTCCAGAACAACCGTGAGAACCAGGCATTCAACTTTCTGTAGACCAACTGCCAAGGATACAAGTACTACCGACAGAAGCGGGAGGAGTTCCAAGGCCGGCTCCACAGGCAGCCTCACAGCACCCGACCCCGGCCTCAAGCGCAAGTCCCCTCCTGAGGCCCTGACAGGGTCCTCGCCTCCGGCCACCACCTGCCCCGTCTCGTCCCCAACTGCACCTCCCTCCCCCTGTCCCCCGTCATCCCTGCTCCAGTCGCCCCAGGGAAGCCAGCCTCCTCAGCCACCGTGAAGAGGAAGTGGAAAGCCCGCGGAGGCCAGAAGAAGATAAGGAAGAGCTCCCACCTGCTGAGCTGGTGCAGAGGGACATGGACGCCTCTCCCTCGCTTCTGTCAGTTCAGGACCTCAAGGGGCTCGGCTATGAGAAGGGGAAGGCCGTGGGTCTAGTGGGCGTCACGGAGCTGTCGGACGCCCAGAAGAAGCAGCTGAAGAAGCAGCAGGAGATGCAGCAGATGTACGACATGATCACGCAGCACAAGCGAGCCATGCAGGACATGCGGCACCAGCACGGCTACCACAGCGACGAGGAGGTGGACAGCGAGCTGGGCACCTGGGAGCACCAGCTGCGGCGCATGGAGAAGGACCAGACCAGGGAATGGGCCGAGCAGCTGACAAAGGTCGGTCGGCCAGGGCAAGCATTTCATCGGAGACTTCCTGCCTCCGGACGAGCTGGAGAAGTTTACGGAGACCTTCAAGGCCCTGAAGGAGGGCCGTGAGCCTGACTACTCGGAGTACAAGGAGTTCAAGCTGTGGAGAACACTGGCTACGAGATGCTGATGAAGATGGGCTGGAAGGAAGGCGAGGGGCTAGGCTCGGAGGGCCAGGGCATCAAGAACCCGGTCAACATGGGCACCACCACAGCAGAAGGCGTCGGCTTCAGCAAGGACCAACCGGCCGGCCGAGCTCTCCAAGGAGGACGACGACTACGAGAGTACGAGGCCTTCCGCAAGAGGATGATGCTGGCTTACCACTTCCGGCCCAAACCCCTGAACAACCCCGGATGGCCTTACTACTGAGCGTTCTGGAAACACGTACGAGGGCCGCGCCCTGTAATACAGTCCCAGTACTCAACAACAACAACAACAAAAAATTGGAATGGGTGGAGGGAGGCATTGAGGATTTTACTTTTTAATACTTATTATTTGCATATTCTGCCTGACAACTTCCCCATTGCTCACAAACTCCCAAAAATCTCTCCTCTGACTCCTTACCCAGGAAATAAAGGAATCCCAGAACTCAAGGACAAAATTCAGTGCTACCCTGATGCAAATGGAGAAAGGAAATAACACTCTATCCATTTTCTGGTGCTATGGCAAAAGAAAAACAAAACAGTTATTAAATTTCTCAGTATGTTATTCTGCCACATTTAATTCTTAGTAAATCAGCCTGCCACATCATGCACAGAAATAGATGTTGCTTTAACTCTCTGTTGAATGCATGTAAGGTTTGTACCTGGTGGAAGGCAGGGAAAATGGTAGGCAAAGAGTGTCTTGTTCAGTAAAATATTTATTAATAGGCATTACCTTGTGTACTATAGAATAAGTGAGTGAGGTACTTACAAAAGGCTGTTTCTGAGACCTCTAGAGCAGTGAGTTTTTATTCTGAGCTAATAAAATGACCATCAAAGTCTAGCATTTATCCTCACACTCACACAAAATTGATCCCCAATTTTACATTTATTTTAACACACTACTCTGGATTACACCTTCATAGAACAGAATGTTTTTATACATGAGAGGAATGGTCTCTTCTCTGCAATTTTGTAATGTTTGGTCTCCGAAACTCCCACCCCCTCCATTTTATGTATTATAGAGAAATTTCAGTTATTTGAATGGGCTCATTACATAAAATGGGTCTTTTCCATGTTTTGTTTTGTTTTGTTTTTGAAAATTTGAGGATAATAACGAGACTTTCCACATTATAAAACAAATATGTAACTTCCAGAGTCCTCCCACCCCAGACTCCACCTCCTTTTTTAGGGGGAAGATAAGACAAACTAGTGTTTCAATCTTCACTCCTATCAATCCAGCCACATAAGCAGAAAACGGAGAGCTCTGGAGGAAGAAACTGAGTCTCTGTTCATGCTCAGCTCACTGGGATAATTGAAGGAAGCTCCATCTCAGAGAGATTAGAGATGTTTACTAAAGAGACACTGACATTAATCACTTCTGGTTGGATGTTTCAAAAGCTGTAGAAACCTTTAGGCCCATCCCAGAACTGCCACTGGATGGGAATATGGTAACGATATTCTTGAGAAACTGACATTTGTCTTTAGCTGTTTTAATATATATATATGAATATATATACTCATATATGAATATATACATTATACATTCATATATATGAATATATACACACACACTACACACACACACACACACACACTCAGTGTTTAGGGCCCATTTTCCTTCTGAGGAATTTTGAATACAGTCTCCTGGGTGAGCCATGATTAGTAGGGCAAGCAGAAAGGGAAGCAGAGACAAAGGCCTAGCTGCATTAATTTATAGGGTAAGAGATGCCATAAAAGTAGCTCTGCCAAGTTAGGATACACACTGTACAGTATGTATACCCTGAGGAAGGCAGCTTCAAAAGTCCACCAATACACCCCATGAAAAGACATTCTGATGCCAGCCAATAGAGAGAGAATGCTGGTGGACAAGTACTAGTATTCTCTGTTTGCCTACACCAAAAGGATCTTATCAGAGTGGCTATGCCTGCCATGGAATAGTCGTAGAATACAGTATGAATTCTAAGAAACAAACAGACAAAAAATAGCAAGAATCTAGAATATTCCAAACACTTTTGAAAAACTAAGCACATTCTTCAAAATAAATGTATTTGGTGTAGAACAGCTACAAAAATTGTTGTTTTTTTTTTTTTTTAAATATTAGTTTCTATTAAAATAATGTTGATAGCATTTTTTGTAAAAGCATGTAAAGTGGTAAATTAGTGATTTTTGAAGACTACTATTTCACATATTTATTGGAAAAATCATGAATTTGTTCCAAGGATCAGCAAAAAATATTTATCATTTAAAATGCTTAGAAACTGCAAAATAAGAATGAAGGTTTGTTGTTTGACCTTTTGTTTCAGTTGCCTAGGTTATTGGCTATGTTTTCAAATTATCCTTTTAATGTTTAAAGTATAGCTCTAGTTTTAAATATATTAAATTTTGTATTTTTCTGATTAGAAATTCTAATAAACTTGTAAATTGTATCTTTTTAACATTTATATTAGTATTTTTGTAGTTTTGTATTTTAGTGGTTTTATTACCATCAAACGGAACACTTTAATTTACAATATAATGAATTTTTAGTAAATACTTAAGATCCATGCTTATTTTAAACACCTTGAAACATGTGAAAACATTTTTTTAATTTGTTAAATACCTACACATTTCAGTGACCTGTTTTCACGTGTAGTAAATAAACTCCTTGAATCAACACAATTTACAGTGGTCATTTAAGATTATTACAAATAGGTGGAAGAAGAAAACAAAGAATATTAGCTTGTTAGAAGATACAGTTTTTCAAAAGTAGAAATGTCAGTTCAACTCAAAATATTTTTCAAGTGTAGATTTTGCATAGCATGAAGTCTGTGACATTTCAGTATATTTCCAGGTTCAGTAGGGCCTCCTGGTGTAACCAATAATACCATGGCTATGATGGGTCTCTGACATCTGTAGAGAGTCATTCCTCCATTCAGATTTACATAAAGTCTGTTGAGTTCTATGATAATATTTAGGAATGGCTTAATGTCTATCTACTATTTCTTGAGTTTTTGTAGAGCTTATAGAGTTAAAGTATAGAAGGGTAATAGATGATATTTCCTAGTAGAAAATCTTAAATTGAGCACCCATGTTAAATGGTTCAAAGTAAACAGTGCTCTTGAAAAGCAAATAGATCAAAGTATTACTTAAGCCAAAGGAGTAAAAATTCTTATCCTGGACTGGGCTTTTTGCTGTAAGTATTTAGGAAAAGCATATTAAGTATATATACCTCGGGGGTAAACATCTTTTTCTGATATACAGCATGAAAAAAAATGTGGTGACAAAATTTAAGCAAGTTGGACATATGTAGAATTTTTATTGAAGAAACTTTAAAAATTTGACTTATTGATATGTCGCCCAAACAAGATGGGTGGTTATCCAATTTATTTTGAAGATATTGCTCTTAAACTGCCCTCAATTAAAATAAAAGTGAAAATCTATTATCTTTGAATTATTTTCTATAAGAATTGATCAAATCAAATCGCTTTTTGATTTTGTGCCTAAGCTTTTTTCTATTCTGTTTCCATAGTTAATTTAGGTCTTTTATTGTTTTGGTTACTTCTGTCCTTTTTTTCCTTCATGCTTTATCCGTTTTGTGGATTAGGAAAATACCACTTTTATGAGCCACTATTTCTGTGTGCTTGGTACATGCTGGCACATAATACTAATTTTATAAGTAGACACTAAACCCTAGGACTAACTTAGTTTCAAAATCTGTAACATTTTACTTGGAATCCTTTGAATTTATTTTTATTAATTAATTAAGATACATTTAAGCATAATAAAAAGGAAAGGAAAATTGTTTTTGTAATAAATGAATAGCTCATGACAATCTACTGGAAATTTATTAGGTTAGGTGTTGTCTGAAAACACAGTTGAGATTGAAAGAGAGCATATTCATAAGCATTTTAAAAACAATTTCGGTCGGGCACGGTGGCTCAAGCCTGTAATCCCAGCACTTTGAGAGGCCGACAGGGGCGGATCACGAGGTCAGGAGATCGAGACCATCCTGGCTAACATGGTGAAACCCAGTCTCTACTAAAAAATACAAAAAACTAGCCGGGCGCGGTGGCGGGCGCCTGTAGTCCCAGCTACTCGGGAGGCTGAGGCAGGAGAATGGCGTAAACCAGGGAGGCGGAGCTTGCAGTGAGCTGAGATCGGGCCACTGTACTCCAGCCTGGGTGACAGAGCGACACTCCGTCTCAAAAACTAAAAAATAAAATAAAAAAATAAAAGAACAATTTCATATGGATTATAATTTTTAGATAATCCATATCTAAAAATTCACGGCCTGGATTGAAAAGCTGATATCTGTTATGAACTGAATGTTTGTGTCACCTCCTCCATTCACATCAACAAATTAATGGATTGAAGCCATAGCCCCACCCCCTGCACTGTGAGGCTGTATTTGGAGATGGCAACTCTAAGGAAGTAATTAAGGTTAAATGAGGCCATAGGGTGGGGAGTAATGGTAACATATGATAAAAGTAATGCCCTTATAAGAAGGGACCCCAGAGCTCACTTCTGTTCTCTCACTGACTCTCTCTCTCTTTTTTTTTTTCCTCTCTCTCTCTCTACCACTCCTTCTCATGCATATACTAAGGAAAGCCCATGTGTGGACATAGGGAGAAAGTGTCAATCTTCACGCGAAAAGGAGAGCTCTCACAAGAAACTAAATCAGCTGGAACCTTGATCTTGGATTTCCAGAGGTCAGAACTGAGAGAAAACTAATTCTGTTGTTTAAGCAGTCTATATTTTTTATGGTACCCTAAGCAGGCTAACACAATATTCAAAGAAGGTATTCAATTCAGTTCAATGTAATTCAATTCAAATATTTACTGTGAGGCTATTATATGCCAGATACTGTTCTACTTTTCTAGGTTATTAGGATAGTTCGATCAGGGTGGGTACAGATAAAATTCAATAGCTTCACAGTGGTTATATTCTAATGAGATAAAGCAGAGTAAAACTAAAATAACGTATGTGTGTTATCGGGAAAACGAAAGCAGAAAGGGAAATGAGGAGTGCTGCAAGTTAAAATAAGGTAGTCATGATGGGGCATCCATATTTAGAAACTTATACTTGAGCAAAGACTTAAAGTGAATGGAGATGCTAGCCTATACATATGTGGAGGCAGAGAGGAGTAAGTGCGAGGGTCGTGGGGTAGGAATCTCATTGACAAGCTCAAAATTTAGTCAAGGAAGCCAGTATGACAAACATGCTATGTAAGAGAAGTTAATAGGAGTAAACATCAAAGAAGTAAGGAACATATGTGTGGGAATTTTCCAAATTTCATAAATACATTAAAGGGAAAGATATGAGATGGCATTGTAAATTTTTTTTAGAAAAGAAGAAACATAGTCCAAATATGTTTTACAAGTGATCATTCTGGCTACATTATTAAGCATATACTCCAGAGGAAGAGATAAAAAATTGAGATGCTGTTTTAAAGACTTTTGCTATTAGAAACCTTGAACCAGAGAGTAAGTAGTGGATGGGTAAGTAAATGTCTGATTTTGTATATATATTTGAAGGGCAGCCAATGTGTGAATTTAATGTGGTATATGAGACAGAGAAGGTAAAAAGAGACACCTGGGCCTATGAAACTAGAGGAATATTGTTACCATCAACTGAGGTGTGTGGAAGACTGCATTAGACAAAATGAGGTGGGAAAATTGAGTGGAGGAGATCAAGTTTGAGATGTCTGTTAACTATCCAGATGGATTTGGTAGGTAGGTATATTAGTCCATTCTCACACTGCTATAGGACATACCCAAGACTGGGTAATTTATAAAGGGAAGAGGATTAATTGATGTACAGATCTGTAGGGCTGGGAAGGCCTCAGGAAACTTACAGTCATGGCAGCAGGGGAAGCAAATATGTCCTTTTTTTATATGGTGGCAGGAAACAGAAGGGTGAGTGCCCAGTGAAGGGAGATGCCCCTTATAAAACCATCAGATCTTGTGAAAACTAACTCACTATAATGAGAACACAATGCAGGAAACTACTCCATGATTCAATTATCTCCACCTGGTCCCTCTCACAACATGTGGGGATTATGGGAACTAAAATTCAAAATGAGATTTGGGTGAGGATACAGCCAAACCATATCATTCTGCCCCTGTCCTCTTCCAAGTCTCATGTCCCCACACTTCAAAACACAATCATGCCCTTCTAACAGTCCCCAAAATCTTAACTCATTCCAGTATTAACTCAAAAGTCTAAGTCCAAAGGCTCATCTGAGACAAGGCAAGTCTCTTCTGCCTCTTCTTCCTAAATACAATGGGGGTACAGGTATTGGGTAAATACACCTATTCCAAATGGGAGAAATTGGCCAGAACAAAGGGGCTACAAGCCCCTTGCAAGTCCAAAATCCAACAGGGCAGTCATTAAACCTTAAAGTTTCAAAATGATCTCCTTTGACTCCATGTCTCACATCCAAGGCAAGCTGATGCAAGTGGTGGGCTCCTACAGACTTGGGGATCTCCACCCCTGTGGCTTTGCAGGTTATAGCTCCCCTCCAGGCTGCTTTCACAGCTGGGGTTGAATGTCTGTGGTTTTTCCAAGTGCATGGTGCAAGCTGTTGCTGAATCTACCATTCTCGGTTATGAGGATGATGAGCCTCTTATCCAGTTCCACTAGGCAGTGCCCCAGTAGGGACTTTGTGTAGGGGCTCCAACCCCACATTTCCCTTCTGCATTGCCCTAGCAGAGGTTCTCCATGAGGGCTCTGCTCCTGCAGCAGACTAGTGTTTGGACTTCCAGGCATTTCCGTATAACCTCTGAAATCTAGGTGGAGGTTCCCAAACCTCAATTCTTGTCTTCTGCCCACCTGCGGGCCCAACACCATGTGAAACCTGCAAAGGCTTAGGGCTTGCACCCTGTGAAACAATGGCCTGAGCTGTACTTGGTCCTTTTTAGCCATGGCTGGAGCTGAAGCAGCTGGTGTGCAGGTGAACAAGTCTTGAGGTTGTACAGGACAGGGGCACCCTGGGCCTGACACATAAAGCCGTTTTTCCCTTGTAGGCCTCCAGGCTTGTGATGGGAGGGGCTGCAGTGAAGGTCTCTGACATACCCTGCAGACACTTTCCCCATTATCTTGGTTATTAACATTTGATGCCTCATTACATATGCAAATTTCAGCAGCAGACTTGAATTTATCCCCAGAAAATGGGGTTTTCTTTTCTATTGCTTCATCAGGCTGCAAATTTTCCAAACTTTTATGATCTGCTTCCTCTTGAACACTTTGCTGCTTAGAAATTTCTTCCACCAGGTACCCCAAATCACCCTCTCTCAAATTCAAAGTTCCACATGTCTCTAGGGCAGGGGCAAAATGCCTCCAATCTACTTTACTCCAGTTCCCAAGAAGTTCCACATCTCCATCTGAGACCATCTCAGCCTGAACTTCATTGTCCATATCACTGTAAGCATTTTGGTCAAAGTTATTCAACAAGCCTCTAGGAAGTTCCAAACTTTCCCACAATTTCTTGTCTTCGGAGCCCTCCAAATTGTTCCAACTTCGGTCTACTACTCAATTCCAAAATCACTTCTACATTTTTGGGTATCTTTACAGCAGCACCCTATCACCCAGCACCAATTTACTGTATTAGTCTGTTCTCACACTTCTATAAGGATATACCCGAGACTGGATAATTTATAAAGGAAAGAGGTTTAATTGACACAGTTCTGCAGGACTGGGAAGGCCTCAGGAAACTTACAATCATGGCAAAAGGGAAAGCAAACACATCCTTCTTCACATGGTGGCAGACAGGAGAAGAATGAGTGCCCAGCAAAGGGGGAAGTCCCTTACAAAACCATCAGATCTCATGAGAACTAACTCAATATCATATGAGCAGGATGGGGGAAACTGCCCCTATGATTCAATTATCAGCACCCGGTGTGTCTTCCATGATGTGGAGATTATGGCAACTACAATTCAAGATGACATTTGGGCTGAGACACAGCCAAACCATATCAGTAGGCAATTGGATCTACAAGTATTGTATTCATAGTAGATGTAAATGTGGCAGTCTTCTGCATAAAGGCTTCATGAGATTATCATGGAGTAAGTATAGACAAAGGAGAAAGGCCAGTGGTCCTCGACACTCTCCATATTAAAGAGCTGAAGATATAAGGAGAAACCAGCAAGTGTGGATGAAGAGGTGTGGTCAGTAATTAAAGAAGGAAAACATCAGTGGTGGTGTGTGGCCTTGAAAGCTAGAGAGTAAAAAGTTCTTGTAGGAAGGAAGCCATCGGTTGTGTCAAACAGAGCTGCAATTTGATGAGAACTGATAAATAACATTGAATTTAGCCATAGTGGTTGTTGATGGCCTTGTCAAGAAGATTTTCAGTGTTTGGGGGAAAATCTGACTGGAGTAGATTTAAGGGAAAAAAAACAGAGGATAAAGATTGAAGAGTTAAAGGATTTATAGAACAACATAGGCATATGATAGTAGAACAGGTAATAATTCTTAGCTCTTTCTGTATTATATCGCAGCTCATTAAATTCTTATGGAAATTCCTAAGGCAGAGACACTTACCTCTCTTAAGATAGAATAGTGACTTGAGAGGTGAAATATCATGCCACAGTGAAAAGTTAGAACTGCAAGGATTACACACAAATGACATTTGTCTGATGCCTGACTCTCACATTCCAGGAGAACAGAAAATAAAAATATTATTTACAAAATGCCATTTGAATTTATTCTCAAAGAATGAAAAGTGGGGAGAGAATATGCTAAGTATAGATAGTGATGAGATAGGAAAAAGTAATGAAAATGGTTCTTTATATGTGTTGGGTTTTTTTTCCAGATTTACTTTCATTTTGCTTGATTTTCTTTAGCTCTGTTTTAATTTCCTGTAGATTTCTGACTATGAGCTTACAATAATTTACATAGTCTATGCAATCATTCTAAGAAAAAGAAAAAAGCTCAGAAAATAAGAATTTGATTACATTGTGAGATAAAAGACTTGTAAGAACAAGCTAAAAATAAAATTTAAAATGTAATATCAATTGAAAACAGATAATTTTAACTATATTAAATAGTTATTGAATTATTTTCTTGTTTTGTGTATTTAGCAATTTAATATTAACATTGGTATAAGCATGAACCTGAAATAATGTAACAGGTTTATAAATTTATATATGCTAAGATATGTTCATGTGTAGCATACATCATTCTGCAAATACATGGAACAAATTTGTTTATTAATTACTGATAAAAATTTATTTTGAGAAATAGTGCTTTTTAAAGTTAATATGTTCATTAAAACTACACTCTGTTGACCAAACTGGAGCAACTTATTCTTTTTATATCTTCTGAGTATGTGTACATTTTAAGAATTTCTCTCAATTATGTACGGTTTCTTTACAGTTAATTGGCGTTGATTTGCAAGCACTGCCTTATAATCATATTTTTAAATGACCATTCTCATAATATGAAGAAAAGTACATTTTAAAGTATTTGGTTTACTTAATGACTTACTTAATTTTCCTATCTGTCTGAATCTTTTCTTATAGGATAGCGCATAATCATCAGATCTAGTACTCAAGAAATTCTACTTGAAAATTAACAATTTATTTTGAATATCAGACAACTACCACTAAATTCTTAAAGATATGAAGGCCCAGCAATTTACTGCTGAGTAACTCAGTGCTCCCCTGTGAAAACCTGCTGCTCTCACAGGGACCTGTGAAAGGTGCAAACATCTCACCTCATCCAACCTACGTATTTGCCCCTGCTCATCTTTTTTGAACTATCTACTCACATATTTTCCATGTTCAAACCCACCTGACCCAATAAGGCCCAGTTCCATTGTCACCTTCTTCCTCATGTGTCCCTGGCCTTTTGCAATGAAGGAATATCCATTCCCTAAAGTGAATCAAATTTTGCATATAATCTCTCAAGGGACATTTACTAGTGTCTACATTTTTAGTTATTTATGTATATACCTCATTGCTCTTAACTTCATGTCTTAGTGATTTCATTAACAATTTTATTATACCATTGTTGTCAAATCTGGATTAATTTCAACTGACTTCCTGGTGACTTAGAATAAATTTTGATTAAATTTTAAGTGAAGGAATTTGTGTGTTATTTTGTCAAAGCCCTTGAATATCTGAAAACATCTTTTTGTTGACATCACAGATGACCATAAAAAAGGCAGACCATAATAAATCTAATGGTATCTAGTCCTTAACGTATTTTATTTAGTGAAAAATTTATAACTAATTAATCATTTTAGCTTAAAATGTAATCGTGTCTATTACCTTGTACATACTGTCAACTTTTAAAATGACAATTTTTTAAATGCATGGCATAATTTATTTATCCCCTTGGCATATATTTCAAAGCTCCAAACTTTATCTAAAGGCCTATTTGACTGCTTCTCATGTGACACTTGTCACAGAAACTTTTCACCAATGCTACTCCTTCCATAGTCATCCTGCCTTAGGTGATGGCACCATCTCTGTGCAGTCTCTCTGGACATAAGCATGGAAGCTATTTGGAAAAAGCTGAGTAAGTTAACATTGTAGTCCAAATATGATAGAAAATTTTTGTAGAAGGGGTATTTTCAAATGTTAACAAAATATGTTAATCTACATATTAGTACATGTTTACGTAAAAGAAAATAGAACATTTGAAAATAATACATTTTCTTATTACAAAATGAGGTCCAAATCTTCAAAATCAGAGATATTCATGATTAACATTGCTAGTCTTTTTAAAAAAAGAGTTAAACAATCATATAGAGATATACATAGCACAATATACAGGAGTAAATGTTTGTATAAAACACATTTTTGAATTGTTTTGTTGGCTTTTTTGTCATGTCATTTTCATATTTCTGTTTACATTATTTATATGTGCAAAGAGACATTATAATTTAACAGTTTCACACTTTATAGGCATTTAGGTATTTTCCAATTATTTCACCAATGGAAGAAATGAAAAATAAAATGACATACAGATTATAATATAATATTTCAATACTTAAATAATTTATTCCATCAAAAATACTTATTTAGCCTCAACTTTTCTGATACAAAGTTGATGAAAACGTCTATAGAATATTGAAAAATACATTTAGGCTACCATACCACCATTGATAAATGAACAACATTCTTAGCATGTATTCATTAGCAACTCTGAACAAAGAACTGAAGAAAGGGAGTGAGCCATGTAAAGAGCTGTGCAGGGGGAGGTGTTGGACAGGGAAAGAAGTATTAAGCTTTGTACAGTGTATTTTAGAATGTTTTTTATTTCCAGGTGAAGATGTTACTAGGAAGAGTGATATACGATCCTGAATAATAGAGGAAAATGTGAAGTCACCAACTTGTAAATGCAATTTTCAAAATTGCATTTTAAATGTGATTAGAGAAAAATAAGTGTGAGTATTGAGCTCTAAGAAATGTGAAAACGTAAAATTCTAGATGAGGAGCATCCAGCTAATAAGATAAAGAAGGAAGGGTGACACAAAAAGAGATGCCTTTTTCCCTTTCTCAATTATTTAAAAGAAATATGAGATTGTCTCTTTCATAACTGTATGTTACAGCTTAATATTTATGAATTTGTGGTCACTTTTTATTATTTACAAAATTTTATTAAACTATTTATTTTTATATTATTGCCAAAATTCAGTATATTTTTTAATTAAAAAAAAATACAAAGGTAGCAATGTCACCAAGATGGTAGAGTAGGAGATACCGTCTTCACCTCCCCAATAAAAAATTAAACATAGGCAGCTATCCACAAACCAAAATATCCACAAACAAAAACCTCAAGAGGACTCAACAGCCTATTAAAGACCCTGCAGCAACATAATGGTGCAAACAAACAAACAAGCAAAAACAAAAATGGAGAATAGTCACACAGAAAGGCTCTCTGGTGAGATCAGTATACCCAGAAGGAGACTGCTAGGCACAAAGAATCAAGATGGAGGCAATGATTATCACCTCCGTGGTGCAAACCCATGTGGTTCCCCATGGCCCACTCTGCAGAAGACACAAGCATCTTTTGCCATCCCCTTAACTAGAGGGACACATGGCAGCACACTCCTGCCACCCAAGACATGGCAACTGTTGAGCCGCTATGGGAAAAGAGCTTCCACCTCTCCCAACACCACATGCACCCTGACCCCAAAGACATGGCCACTCTTCAAGTGCCCACACACCAGACCTGGGTTCTGTGGCTTCACTGTGCCTTTCCACTGGAGCCATCACCATAATGAGCTAGTTCACACTCTGGGCCAAGATCTCACTGGCCATGCCTCTGCTCCAGGAACTGGCTTAGCTGTCTTAGAGAGCTAGGCTCCACCCTCAACCTAGAGCTGCTCTTAACTCTGTGCAAGCCTATGCTTCCATTCTCAGATCCCCAGCTACTTCACAAGCATTACAGCCTTGAATACTGTTACCAACTTGGTAGTGGGAGTTCCTTAGCCTGAGGCATCAGTGCTATTACTGCCCTAGATTGCAAAGCCACAGTCCCTCCATGTCTGCTCATGTTTTAGGTCTTAGCTTTATGACTGCTCTACAGACACCATTCATCAGGCACTGGTGCCACTACCATCACAAATGGTCCTGCAAGCCAGAGTCAGTGGCAAGGGGGATTCCCTCAGCCACAGTTCAATGGATCAAGGAAGAAATTATACGAGAAATTTAAAATTATCCTGAGAGAAACAAAAATGGAATATAGGAAAATTCATAAAATTCAGGAAAGCATTTCTCAGAGGAAAGTCTGTGACTATAAATGCTGACATCAAAAAATAAGAAAGATTAATAATAAACAACCGATACTGTTACACTTCAACAAACTCGAAAGAGAAGAACAAACCCAAAGTTAGTAGAAGAAAGGAAACAATAAAGATCATAGCAGAAACAAATTAAATAGAAAATTAAAAGACAGTAGAAAAGATCAATGAAACTAAGAACTGTATTTTAAGGAAAAAAATTAACAAACCTTGAGCTTCACTAAGAAAAAAACAGACTCAAGTAAATAAACTCCACTAAAAAACTGTTAGAACTAATAAATAAATTCAGTAAAGTTGCAGGATACAAAATTAACATACAAAAATCAGTAGTTTTTTACACACTAACAACAAACTATCCAAAAAATTCCATTGTATAGGAGGAATAAGTTCAACAGATCTACTCTACCTCAGGGTGACTATAGTTAATATCAGTATATTATATACTTGAAAATTGCCAAGAGAGTAGATTTTAAATGTTCTCACCACAAAAAAAAGTGGTAAGTCTGTGAGGTGTTTAATATGTTAATTAGCTTGATTAGCCATTGTACAATGTATACATATATAAAAACATATTGTACAACATAAATATTTATACTTTTGCTTTTTTACTTTTATGTGACAGTTTTTATGTCGATTAATAAAATAAACAAAATGCTTCATTGGTCTTCTCAGACTCGTTTAATGTTATATTACTACATATATAAACATTATATATAATATATAGTTTCTTGAGTTTGCTTCTTCACATTTTTACTGTTTTTCATTACAAAACATATTTGTATATATCTAACATAATAAAGTAACTTCTACTTGTCAATTAGCTGCATCTCAAATGATTTGTTATGTGGTATTTCACTTCAGTTGAGTTCCTAATTTATTTTTTTCTCTTGAATCATGAAGTATGTGAAACTATAGGGGTTTTAGTCTTTTCTTTTCTTTTTTTTTTTTTGAGAGAGTCTCATTCTGTCACCCCAGGTGAAGTGCAGTGGTGTGAACTCAGCTCACACTGCAACCTCTGCCCCCCAGGTTCAAGCGATTCTTGCACCAGCCTCCCAACGGACTGGGACTACAGGCGTGCACCACCATGCCCAGCTAATTTTTGTATTTTTAATGTTGGCCAGGTTGGTCTTAAACTCCTGGTGTGAAGTGGTCTGCCTGACTCAGCATCCCAAAGTGCTGGGAATACAGGCATGAGCCAACAGACCTGACTGTGTTTCTTCTTTTTATAATTAATTTATAATTAAATACCCTTGAAACCAAACAATGAATGAATGAAACATATACATATATACACACACACATACACATACGTATACGTATTAATATTATTTTATACGTATACATATACATATGTATATATGTGTACGTATATATACATATACACACACACCTGTGTGTGGGTGTGATATATCACACACACATAAATATACCATATATAATAGGAACATAAATTTGTAAACACTGGCTTTATTACTTAGTTTAAAGGGTAACTTTTCATACATAATCTATAGCTACTTGGAAAGAATATGCTTTCTACAGTGGTAGGGTATAGTGTGCCCCTCTCTTTCTCTTCTGTCTCCTCTTTTTGTCTTTTTCTGAAATCCATTTAGGATATCTGCCTTACCATATTACTTGCTCTTTTTTTGGGTGTGTTGGCTCAAGCCTGTAACCCTAGCACTTTGGGAGGCTGAGGCGGGCTGATCACTTGAGGTCAGGAGTTTGAGACCAACTGATCAACATGGTGAAACCCAATCTCTACTAAAAATACAAAAGTTAGCCAGCCATGGTGGCACATGTCCAAAATCCCAGCTACTTGGGAGGCTGAGGCAGGAGAATCACTTGAACCCAGGAGGCAGAGGTTGCAGTGAACCAAGATCGCACCATCGCACTCCAGCCTGGGCAACAAGAGCAAAACTCTGTCTCAAAAAAAAAAAAAAAAAAAAAAAAATGCTCTTTTTCCAAAATTTCTGTATCTATATTAATTTCACATATTCAATTTCTTTAGAACATATGAGAATTCCCTACTATGACTTTAGTTTAATTAATTTTCTTCATATTTTCTCCAGCTTTTGCATCATGTATTTTGTCTATATAGTAAGGCGTATGTAATGCCTTAATTTCATATCTTCCTTAAATCAAAGTTAATTCTTTCATCATCATACCTCCGAAATAAATTATTTCCAACATTATTCTTGCCATACTCATGTTCTTAAAATGTAATTGCATTGTTGACTTTGTTTCTTATTTTTTCATTTTTTGTAAAATATTTAATTTAAGCCTGTTTTTTTCTTTACAAACACATATAGATGAATTTGATTGTATTTTTAAGATTCCAATCCATACTGAGTTTATACCCAAAGGAAAATAAATTGTTCTACTGAAAATTTCCTGCACTCATACGTTTATCACAGCACTATTCACAACAGCAAGGACATGGAATGGAATCAATCCAGGTGCCCATCAATGGTGGTACATATACACCATGGAATACTATACAGTCACAAAAAAGAATGAAATTATGTCCTTTGCAACAATATGGATGCAGCTGGAGGCCATTATCCTCAGCAAACTAACTCGGAAACAGGAAACCAAATATCATATGTTCTAATTTTTAAGTGGGAGCTAAATGTTGGGTACACACAGACACAAAGATGGGAACAATAGGCACTGGAGATTCTAAAACTGGAGAGGGAGGAACAGAGGCAAGAGTTGAAAAATTGCCTATCAGGTACTAAGTTCACTGCTTGAATGATGGGATCATTACAAGTCTAACTTCAGCACTACACAGCATGCCTCTAAACAAACCTACACATGTACCTCCTGCATCTAAAACAAAATTTTAAAATAATAATAATAAATGAAATAAAATTCCAATTTAAAAACTGTAACTTAATTTATATATTGTAACACCTGATACTTTTGGGATCAACCTCACCCTCTTTTTAAAACAACACATGAGCCGGGCGCGGTGGCTCACACCTGTAATCCCAGCACTTTGGGAGGC
>NW_012105165.1:1473452-1508768 GCF_000951045.1 Mandrillus leucophaeus
TTAATAATATATTTCTTTAACATAGCTACTTCATAATTCTCAAAAAGTTTCTTATATCAAAAAGTGAGGTTTTTTAAATTTGTATTTTAATTATTACAGGTACATAATAGTTGTATTATCCTCTTATTTTGTGTTTATTTCCATCTATTTTTCTTCATCCTTCCTTCTGTGTATAAATTAGAGCTGCATTTAAATCAAACCTAAAGTTAAGCAAAAGAAGAAGAGAAACATTTCTGACTATACACTAGGCAGAGTAAATATTGATTTGCATTCATTATCTTATCCATTCTCATAGAAATCCTCTTAATTTACCATTGTCATTATTTCTACTTTTTCAAAGGAAGAAGCTGAGGCATCAACTGAATAAATAATTACTCAAGGCCGCGAACATTGCAAAGGTAGAACTAAATCTTAGGTCTTCCAGCCCTAAAGCCTGTGTTTGTCATGTGCAGTACATTATATTAATTCTATCGTGTTCAAATAATTATAACCAATAGACAATAATGCTTTTTTAGGCATGGATAAAAATGATAAAACTCTTAGTTATTCTAAACAGAATTTCCTAGAAAGCTTAACAAATTCCCCCAAAGAAACAATTTTTTTACTCCACAAGTTTTTAAAAATTGGCTTAAAAGTTGAAATTTTCAAACTAAAGGATTAAGAAAACACTCTTTTCCAGTTATTTACAAATGAGCTGACTTCAAGTACATCTGTTCCATCTAACTTTTGCCATAAAATTGTAGTTTCTACAAATCTGTATATGATTTAGTCTTATGCAATAGCCAGTACTAAATAAATATAACCATACCATATAATATGTTTTTATAAACATTAAATAAATTCATGCAAAGTATACCACATGTTTATATTTCTAAAGGCAAAGCTCTGATACCAGCAATGACTTCAAAGGAGGTAGAAGACAGGCACAATTTCAGACTGATTTCTCAGCTAACATTCAGCCATTTTTTAAATAATTTATACAAAACTGCATTAAACAAAAATGACTTGACTGTTTTAACTACTTTTCTTGCTTAAGAGAAATCACAAGCTTTAGCCGTTTAGGTGAAGTTAAACTGACTGGTACTGAGTAACTGTCAGTTTGGTTTATTGCAGTTTATCTACAGTACAGATTTTTGTGGTAAGAGCCAATAGATACTTGCTTGGTATTAAAATATCTGCTGTACTGTTTCTGGCTCTGGTTTTTGCTTTCCCTTTCATTTTATAGGTTGGCATAGATTCTGCCAAATGTGTTCTACTTTATATACAAGATGCTGTTGTAGTACTTCTAATAGCTTGAAATAGGAACACTGGAGAAGAAGGTTGTTTTTATTTAGTGAAACAAACTTCCGTCATAAAAAACACTGGCTTCAATATAAAAACAGGGGATTCTGGGAAAATGATGGCAGTAACATTATATTTAATCTCAAATATCATTACAAAAATAGAGCAATGAAATAGTAAAATGAAACCCACGAACGAAATTTACAATATAATTAGGTTGCAAGTTATCCCAACAAACCCAAAATGCAAGTGGGTGGGGAGAAAACATGGCAGCTAAAAGCCCTGAGTTATCTCAGCCTTTGTACAATTGGAAGCCTAGAGAAACAACCAGACATCTTAAGATCTGAGAACATAAGATTCACCAGGGGCCAATTTGAAAACAGCAGCAAAAACTGGGAGGAGTTTTGCCTACTTCATAGACAGGCAATACAATTGTCTATTAGGAAAGTGTGAAGGGGTCAGAGAAATTTAGTCTCCATGAATTACTGAAACTGAGAGAAGAGCTCCACACTGAGCAGGGGGAAACAAAATAAACTACTGAGAATTGAATTAAAACTTAACAAGGGCAATAAAAATGAAGAAAAAAAAAGTCTACATAAAAGTGATGGAGGGGCCTGCGGGGGGCAGGAGGAGTGGCAGTTAGGTGGGCTATGCCATATGATCTCAGGCATCTCTGCTGCCACTGGTGAACAAGCTCTGTCTCTAGTTGTATCATCATGTTATGATGCCATCCCATCCTGTCATTGGCATTCCAGTGTTTCTGCCGGGATTTTACCACCTGCGCATTACCTACCATGCATCCAAAGGCTGCTGGGATTACTTTTATGCTGCCATTTCAGATTTTGATGACAAGCACCCATCTCAGACTTGAAGAGAAGTCACAGTGGGACTACACCCAGCTTTAAGATATTGAGCAGAAACTGTGGCTAAGGGCTAAGGAATTGTGCAGTTTGCAGATGTTTTAACAAAATAATTGCCAGATTTTATGGGTCCATTCCAAAGATGTTAACTGAGATTATAATTAGCTAATTAGGACAAGCTCTGCTTTTCATCTCCTGGTTCTGGCGAAAGCTCCTGACAAATTTGTCCACATGAATATGTATCATGGAAGAATAGCAATGTTAATTGCCTGAGAAAATGGGAGTTTATTCTTTAGTGGAAAGTGTTGCCACCCCCACCCTCTTTAGAGTAGAGCATTTCTTTTAAATAGTCTTCACTGTGAATTTGTTCTTGCAGCAAGTGGAAGAATGTAGTGTGTCTAATTTCTTATTACTAAGTAATTTATTTTTAAAATATCTAAGTAACTAATCCCCTACACTTAACTTTACCTTCATGCTGTAGTGAAAAATCTTGGTAAAATCAAATATTAGTGTGAGTCCATCTGTAATATTTTTTAGTCACTTTCTTATTGACAACAACTGGGACTTTTTTTTTTTAATATTTTTTAAAATTCTGGGGTACATGTTCAGGATGTGCAGGCTTGTCACCTAGGTAAACTTCTGTCATAGTGATTTGCTGCACTTACCAAACCATAACCTAGATATTAAGCCCAGCATGCATTAACTATTTTTCCTAATGCTCTCCCTCCCCTCATAAAACCCCTCAACAGTGTGTGTTGTTCCCCTCACTGTGTCCATGTGTCTTCATTGTTCAGCTCCCACTTACAAGTGGGAAAATGCGGTGCTTGGCTTTCTGTTCCTGTGTTAGTTTGCTGAGGATAATGGCTTCCAGCTCCACTAATGTACCTGCAAAAAACATAATCTCATTCCTTTTAATGGCTGCATAGTATTCCATGGTGTATATGTGCCATGTTTTCTTTATTAAGTCTATCATGGATGGGCATTTGGGTTGATTCCATGTCTTTGCTGTTGAGAATACTGCTGTAATGAACATATGTGTGCATGTATCTTTGTAATAGAATGATTTATATTGGGGGGGGGTATACACCCAGTAATGGGATTGCTGGGTCAAATGGTATTTCTAGTTCCAGATTTTTGAGGAATCCCCACACCATCTTCTCCCACCAGTCAGAATGGCATTTATTAAAAACTCAAGAAACAACAGATGTTGGCAAAGTTGCAGAGAAATAGGAACACTTTCACACTGTTGGTAGGAATGTAAATTAGTTCAATCAGGACTTTTTAAAATCACAGAGCAAGGTTTCAAAATGTAAACATTCACTATTTACCAATCCTTGGCCAGCTTTGATCTGTCTGGCTCACCAAAAGGTTGGACAACATACAGTTTGGGTTATTGTCGTTGATGCAGATCAAGATGTTCTCTATATCATGCCTTTAAGGACTAGACTTTTGGCCATTTCCTAATGAAAAATAGAGATAAGTTGTTATTATTTAGAGTCTATAATCCTATTCCTAGCATCTTCTATTATGATGTCATTCTGCTAACGACTGCAAGACTCAGCTTGGATTCTTTCAAGACTAGATTGCCTTAGGTTGATTATGTTTCCTAGCTTGCAAAACGTGACTTATACTCAAAAGAAATTAAAGTGTTGAAATCCAAATCCTGAAAAAAAAAAAGAAAAAAAAAAGTGAGGCAGGGAATTTGAACCAGAATAATCTTATATTTTTAAATACTAACTGGAAAAAATATGAGACCTCTGTAAAGTAAGGAAAGCTATTCTGGTACAAACTGGCTTTTCAAAGTCAAGAAATCTAATTTTATATAAAAATCAGCATATGAAAATAAGCCTTGGGTATATCATTAACTATATAGAAATAAGACTAAATGAGAAGAGAATATAGAGTATGAAGGTTATATGCTAGGACAAAGTAGGTATAGTAAAATTAGATATAGCTGAGAATAAAAAAGAGCACATGCAAAACAATTAAGTATACCTAATCATTATTTTAGTTTTGGAAATATTTGCATTGTTACTCCAAAACTATTGTGGATATGGCTTAGAATAAAGCAAATGAGAAATTATTGAATACTGAAATCTTATCACCAAACCAGTATTCTAATGGCAAAAGGAAGAAAGTACAGATATAAAGTAGAAAAAGTTGAGTAGTCCGGAAGTCCTGAATTTGAACTGGAAATCAGGATGAATTCATTAGCCATTTTATCCATCTATTGATGAATTAATTATTCTCTTTTTCTTTCAAGCTCCATCAACAACATAATAAAGGGAAAAAAATGGATAAAAATGAGCATTCCGAGCACCCAGACTTTCAATACATTTTTCCACTAAAGAAAGTGAGGGCCTCTTGAAAAAATGGTTGATTCCAGGTCTGAGGCTAAAAATAACCTAAACAAGCCTGGGGTATCTTGTCTGTTACTATCACATCAAAAGGAGACAGGATCCAACTTGAAGATGTGCTACTAGTCAAAGAGAGACAACTTAATAGAAAAAAGATGGGACAATTTGAACTCCAAACTGGGTTAAATTTATATTCACAAATGGAAACCTATCAAATATGTTTAAATGCATGAGTTCCAAATCATACTTTAAAACCTAATTAGTTACTTTCAGGAGATGAGATGGAACAAATTATCTAGAAATATGTAAAATAAAGGGAAAGACCAAGAACTTATTCTGTTTTCTCCCCAAATGTTCACTTCATTAATATTTTACTGTTACATGATAATGAAATAAAATGAGTATTAACACTTGAATATACTAAATAGTACATATGCTGATATCCAATAGGTGAGGAAAAATGAAAACTTTACAATGTATCCCAGCTAATAATTGTAACAGAAATGATCGGATTCAATTCTCAATAAATTAATGGATCTAGGCATTAAGCATTACTAACGACTAACACATAAAAAGAGACAAGGTAGAAAAATAAAAATCATGTGTGATCTTACCAAAAATATCTCACCTAAGTCTGATTTCTTCCAACTTGGAGAAAATATAGCAGACAGTGGAAACAATCATTAGCATAAAATTAGCAAAATCCAGATGGGGGAAATTTGCAATTTTTAAATGGATTGTGTTTTTCAATTTGAAATCTGGCAAGCAAAAGATGGCATTTGAACCTGAAAATTAAGAGACCTAAGATATACCAGATTTTAAGAAAATACATAATACTAAACATGTCTAAAGATACATATGTAGATAAAAAAATAGATATACAAGGAAACCATCACATGAAAGAAAATATTATATTATTTTATTGAGTGTTGTGATCAAGATTGGGCAAATGAAAAGGTTTCAGGGCTTTCAATCTATAGAATTCTCCCCATAGATATAATTTTTTAAAATAAAATAACCGTTTATATCTAGTTATATAGCATGATTTTTATTTAAACATTATATCGAAAAATATTTTCATCAATAACTATGCATATGTAAGATATATATATAGTAATCTATTATATGGATATAACAGAATTCATTAATTGTAATTAAATTCATTAATCATTTTTGAAAATTATTTAATTTTTAAAAATTATAAACTATGCTATATTGAAAATAGCTAAAATTTGCAAAACATTTCTATATATGTGATTGTCAAGCTAAAAGATACTTAAAAAATTGTTAAGGATTTGGTATGTATTGATAAATTATTGGCACAAAAATTTTGTGCCTGTTTGCATATTATAGTCTCTCCTATTTGTGTTTATAATCCTTAACATATTCATAAATGTAATAATTATTTTTTATTTACACATTTAATATGTTCTCATTGCTAAAAAATTAAAAACAAATAAAAAGTTAAAATTAAATTTTACAAAACAGATATTCAGGATGGGTCAGTGAACCATATCCTTGAACCCTGATCATAATATAATTGTATGACTCATGCCAGTCTTTGGTCACCTGATGTGTTAAATGGTACCTTTCTGTTATTTGATTATTAGGGTAAAGCTTGATTTTTATAGCTATATTTCATTTTGTTAAATTTATTTTCATCTTTACCTATTTTCCCATTAAGCACTTCATTTTTACTCTATTCATTTCTAAGAAATCCTTATACATTTAACATAAATTTCCTGTATCACTTTTGTAGAATTTCCAAATTATTGGTCTTTTACTTTTACTTTCTCTCCCCCATGTCATCAGTGTTTTTTTTCCCAGTATAGTCCTATATTGCTTTCATTATGTATTCTGCTTTTCTCTTGTATTTGACACTGGTAATTTAATTGTTCTTAATTTTTATATTTAAATATTAACACCCTTTGCTTTTATGCATGATGTGAACTGGGAAAAATCATACAAGCAAAACTTTCAAAATCTCCCAAATTCAAGTTGTTTCAAAAATAAAGTTTATATCAAGATTGATATTTATTTAGAAATTAATAGTGAAATTAAAAAGCATTCAAACATTGATAGAAGCATATTGATTGTAGGATAAACCAAAACTTCTGTGAGAAAATTTCTGGGGTCAGAGAGTGTTTATTACACTGTGACATTAATAACTTGGTGTCTTGCCAATTAATTGATCTGATCTCCCACCTATTCCCTTGCTGACTATGCTCTAGCAACACTGGTCTTGCTACTAATTCTTGAACATGCTGTTTAGGCTCTGACATATGCATTTCTTATTTATTCAGCCTGGAGGTATCTTTCCTCAGACACATGAATTGCTTGCTTTTTTCCCATGTTCAGTTTTACATTAAAATGTCTACATTTTAGTGACATTTTATTAAACTAGTCTATTTGAAATGGCAGCATCATCTCTTTTGACGTTCCATCTCACATAGCATTACCACCATCTGATGGACTGCCTTTACTTATTTATTTGTGTTTGGCCTATTTTCACAACAAGAATCTAAGCTCCAAAAAGAGTAGTTATTTTCGCATTTTATTCAAATCTGTAATAGCCCAAACCTAGATTAGTGTCTATGATATATCATATTCTCTCTACAGGTATTTATGGAATCTATGAAAAACTAAATGTATTATTACAGTTTATTTATTCTACAGCCATTATTGACTAATGATTGTAAGGCTTTCCTGACATTAATGTCACATGATCCAGACATCCCACTTTCTTAGCATATTAGGACTCTTGGCTATTGGCAGCAACTTACTTGCATCCCAAAGATTTGCTGCCTGCTTACCTGGTGACTGAACCACTATGGCCCAGGAAAACTAGCAAACTTCTCTCTTTTCTAGTGGGTTGCAAGTATACCTTATTTTTTAGTTTGAACCCCAATCTTGGTGAAAAAGCTTTCCTACCAAGTTTATCTTTTCCCGGGGAATCTCTTTTAGTCCTACTCTACGCTTATATCTGAGTTACCCTTTCATCAGATTTTAATGATCTTTGTATTAAACTTCTGTTTAAATTACTGTGTGCTTTCTTTCTATTGACTGGACACAGCATAATGCAAATGCCATTTATAAAACCAAAAATATGAAATGATATAGATGATTAAAAATATATAAATATGTAAAAGATCAGTACATTAAAAATGAAAAAATATTGATGAGAAAAAGAAATACCTAAGTAATTAGAAAGATACAGCATGCTCCTGAATCAAAAAACTTATTATTAAAATACACATTTCCCCCAAAATGATTCCTAGATTTAATACTATTCTAAACAAAATTCTATTATGCTTTCTAGTAGAAATGTAAATTTCCTCTAAGCTGTCAATTTGCTAGTGTAACATTGTTTAAAATTTTTCTTGTAATCTTTGTAATGTAGGTAGAATAGGTAGTAAAATTTCCTCCTTTGTTCCAGGTATTGGTGATTTCCATATTTTCTGTTTCTAGTTGTTTCATTATGTTTTACTTATTATTTATCAGTCTAGCTAGGAGATTACAAGTGTTACCCTTATTTCTAAAGAATCATCATTTGGCTTTATTAATTTTGTTTATTATTTGTCTGTTTTTGATTGTTGAAATTTGTGTTCAACCATTCTGCTTTTATCATCGATTCCTTCCTTCTACTCCAGCACTCTCTATTCTGTTTTATAGACCTATTTGTTAATCTTGATGCCAATACTGTACCATCTTGATTTCTTTAGCTTCACATTAAGTCTTAAAAACAGGTAATTTTATCCCTTCAACTTTATTCTTATTTTGAAACCATTTTTACTTCCTAGGCCTCCAGGTCTATTATGGGAGGGGCTGCCATGAAGACTTCTGACATGCCCTGGAGACATTTTCTCCATTGTCTTGGGGATTAACCTTTGGCTCCTTGTTACTTAGGCACATTTCTGCAGCCAGCTTGAATGGGATTTTCTTTTCTATTGCATTGTCAAGCTGCAATTTTTTCAAACTTTTATGCTTGGTTTCTTTTTTAAAACAATGTGTTTAACAGCACCCAAGTCACCTCTCGAATGCTTTTCTGCTTAGAAGTTTCTTCTGCCAGATACCCTGAATCATCTCTCTCAAGTTCGAAGTTTCACAAATGTCTAGGTCAAGGGCAAAATGCTGCCATTCTTTTTGTAAAATGTAACAACAGTCACCTTTGCTCCAGCTCCCAACAAATTCCTCATTTCCATCTAAGGCCACCTCAACCTGGCCTTTATTGTTCATATCACTATCAGCATTTTGGGCAAAGCCATTCAACAAGTCTCTAGGAAGCTCCAAATTTTCCTACATTTTCCTGTCTTCTTCTGAAGTCTCCAAACTGTTCCAACCTCCACCTGTTACCCAGTTCCAAAGTCACTTCCACATTTTCGGGTATCTTTTCAGCAGCACCCCACTCTTCCAGTACCAATTTCCTGTGTTAGTCTGTTTTCATGCTGCTGATAAAGACATACCTGAGACTAATCAATTTATGAGAGAAAGAGGTTTAATTGGACTCACAATTATGGTGGAAGGCAAGGAGGAGCAAATCACATCTTTCGTGGATGGTGGCAGGAAAAGAGAGAGACTGTGCAGAGAAACTCCCATTTTTAACACCATCAGATCTCATGAAACTCATTCACTATCACAAGAACAGCATGGGAAAGACCCACCTCCATGATTCAGTCATCTACCACTGGGTCCCTCCCACAACACATGGGAATTATGAGAACTAGAAGATGAGATTTGGGTGGGGTCACAGAGCCAAACCATATCAGGTGGCTAATTTATATCTTAACAATATATTTTTTGACTTGTGAAAAAGTGTATGTCTTTATTTTGGAGGTTTTCCTTAATTTCCCTCATCAATGTTTTGTAGTTGATAGTGAAGATTTCTTTCCTTGCTACGTCAGATTTCTAAGTATTTAATATTTTTATCTAATATAAATGTATATACATATATATACATATATACATGTACATATGTAAATGTCAATATAACATAATTATATTTTTCAATTTAAATTTTCAATTATTTGTTGCCTATATATAGAAATGCAATTTTTATAATAATCTTGTACTTACTTTGTGTTCTGTAACCTTACATTTCTTTGTAGACTATATCAGATATACAGACAATCATGTCATCTGAAAATTAAGACAGTTTTACTACTTTCTTTCCAATCTAAAGACCTTTGTTTATTTTCTTACCCTTATTTCACTGACTAGAGCATCTGGTACAATGTTGAATGAAAGTGTTAAAACTAGAAATTCCTCTTGTTTCTAATCTTTAGGGAAAAGCATTCAGTAGTTTACTATTAAGTACGATGCTAGTTATAAGTAGTTCATGAATGCCCTATCAGGTTGAGAAAGTATCTTTATTTCTACTTTGAAAATTTTTATCATGAATGTATCTTGAATTTTGTCATTATATTTTTTCTGTCTATTAAGATGATATTTTTTACAGAAATTTAGCTTATGAATATGATGAATTACATTGATTGACTTTTGAACATTAAACCAAACTTGCAGTCCTAGGGCAAAATCTACTTGGTAATAATTTATTATCTGTCATATTGTTGGAGTCTACTAGCTAAACTTTTGTATATAATTTTAGCATCTATGGTTATAAAAGATATTGGTCTGTGGTTTTCTTTCCTTCTAATTTATTTGAGTGCTTTTCATAAAATAACAGTTTTGACCTGATAACATGAATTGACAAGTATTCCCTCCTCTTCAATTCTCTGGAAGAATTTGTGTAGAATTTCTCCTAATTCTTTCTTAAATATTTGGTAAAATTCTAAAGTTCAGCAAGGTAGGTCAGCATTTTGGGGGCTTATATTTAACTACAAATTCAATCATACATATATAGTGCAAATTCAGGTTTTTCTATAATGTCTATGGTGCATCGTGTCTTAAATTTGTACATTTTATCCAAGTTGTCAAATTTACTGGCTGGAATTGTTCATAATATCCCCTTAGTATCATTTTCAAACCTGTAGAATCTAGAGTGATATAACTGCTTTCATGTCAGATGCTGTTAATTTGTATCTTGTTTATTTTCTTGATCATCCTGGTCAGGATTTTGTCAACTTTATTCATCTTCTCAAAGAACTATGCTTTGCTTTCATTGATTGTCTCTATTGTTTTTATTTTATATTTCATTTATTTTCAGTCTGGCCTTTATTATTTAATTTGTTCTAAAAACCATGACTTTGATCATTTTCTTAAAGTGGAAGTTGAAGTCATTTATTTTGAGATCTTTCTCTTTTTCTAAAATAGATATTTAGTGTCATAAAATACCAAGTACTGCTTTAGTGGCATTTGCTGCTTTTAATATTGAATTTGCTGTTTTTTAGTTTTCCCTCAGTTCAAAATATTTTATATTGTCACTTTTGATTTCTTCTTTGACATGTGGGTGGTCATTAACACCTGTCTGATTTAGACTTTTTTTTTTTTTTTTCTTTTTTGAGACGGAGTCTCACTCTGTCACCCACACTGGAGTGCAGTGGCGTGATCTGGGCTCACTGCAAGCTCTGCCTCCTGGGTTCACGCCATTCTCCTGCCTCAGCCTCCCGAGTAGCTGGGACTATGTGCACCAGCCACCACGCCCGGCTAATTTTTTTTTTTTTTTTTTGTATTTTTAGTAGAGACGGGCTTTCATTGTGTTAGCCAGGATGGTCTCGATCTCCTGACCTCGTGATCCACCTGCCTTGGCCTCCCAAAGTGCTGGGATTACAGGCATGAGCCACTGCACCGGGCCGATTTGACTTTTTCAGTGTTTGGATAATATCCAGATATCCCATGTATTTGAATATATTTTTATTTTCATTCAGTTTGAAATATCTTTAAGTTCCCTCAGGATTTTTCTTTTTTTACATATATACTTTCCAGAAGTGCTTTCAATCCTTTGAAACGTGTTGGGACTTTTTATGGATTAGCATATGGTCTATCTTGGTTAATGTCCTATGTTTTCATGCTGCAGTTATGGTATCTAGTCTTATATATGTAACAGTTAAGTCAATGCCTTGATAGTGTTTTTCAGATAATTTATCAACTTTGAAAATATATCTGTTTTATTAATTCCTTAGAGATCGGTTTGGATACTTACAACTATGATTATGGAATTGTTTATTTCTTACTTTAATTCTCTCAAATTTTGGTTCATGTAAATGTGTCTACACAAACATTTACAGTTGCTATGTCTTCCTGGTTAATTTACCCTATAATCATTACTCTTGAGGGAAAAGAAAGGAACCAGTTAGGCAGATAGCTAGGATAAGTCCTTGGTAGAATTCCTTTTTTGTTTTGTTTTATTTTGTTTTTGTAACAAAGGAACAGCCTGAAAGATCAGGAGGCAAGGATAGATAAGGAGGCCAGGTCCACCATAAAGATGCCTTCTGTGTAACTAACAAGGGTCGTGTATACATAGTAGGATTCAGTAAGCACATTCCTTTCCTTTTTTTTTTTGGACATACGCAGATAAGGCAGTTTGCACAGGGAAGGGAGGTGGGGGACTTGCTTGAAACATGCCTAAGAGGAGTAACACAGAACCTAGCACGTTTGCAATGAAGAATTCCACCCCCTTACACATGTCCAGAAAGGGAAATTAAACAACATAAAGTAACTTGGGCTAAGAGTTCACATGCATGCTAAAAGGACATGGAATTTGCATTTTATGCAAATGAACAGCTAGTCCTAACCAGTTTTTTGCACCTTATGTAAATGAAATATCTCACCCTACTAGACTGTTTATAAAAGCCCATGTATTCAACTGTAGAACAACAATCCTCTTTCGGGGCTCTTCTCCTTTGTAGAGAACTTTCTCCTTTCTCTTATTGAACTTTCACTCCAACCTCACCCTTGCGTTCATGGCTCTTTAATTTTCTTGGTTGTGATACAAAGAACTCCAGGTCTTACTTCAAACAACAAAACTGAAACATTGTGGTGCACTGGTAAGGATGCTACAACATTTTGATGTTCTTTACCATTTTCAGAAATCCAAGTTACTTTTGTCATCATTACTCTTCAGTTTGGGAAACTTCATTTAGTACTTGGGAACTTTATTTTAATGCAGGTTTTCTGGTAGTAAATTCTATTAGCTTTATTTTGTCTGAAAATGTCTTTATTTTGCCTTCATTTTTGAAGGATATATTCACAGGATGTAGAATAATTAGTTAACTTTTTTCTGGTATTTTAGAGTTTCCTACTCTTCATATTTGCAGATATCAGTAGTCATTCAAGTGATTATTCCCAGTATGTAATCTGCCATTTTGGTCTGACTTTAATATTTTTCCTTTATCTTTCCTTTGTGTTGCTTTGATTATTCTGTACCTATAATGGTTTTCTTTGTATGCATCCTGCTCAGATTTACTGAGCTGCTTAAACTAATACATTTATATCTTTTTCTAACTAAGGAAAAATTTTGGCTTTTATATACTGAAATATATTTTCTACCCATTTTTTCTCTCTCCACCTTCCACTACTCCTCTTAAACATATGTCACACTTTGTGTTATGCTCTCTTGAATTCTTTAGGTTTGGGTAATAGTTTTCAAAATTTTTCTCTCTGTGTTCTTGATTAGTTGGTTTGTATTGATCTATCTTCAGGTTCATTGTTTTTTTTTATTCTCTTAATTATATTACTTAGAATATGTATCTTTTCTTAAAATTTCAGATATCATAGTTCTTTACTTGCAGAATTTCCATTTCATATTTTTTCTGCTAATATTTTAAATATTTTCATTAATTATGAACACACTTTTTTAAAACATCACTAAGCATTGTTACAATATCTGGATTAAAATTCTTATCTGCAAATTCTTATCTGTGATCACAGATTTGGGTTGGATTCATTGTCTCTTCTATTGAGAACACAGCACATTTCTTGGTTCATAGCCCTTCAATTAATTTTCCACTGTACTTTGGACAACGTTAATATTTCTTTGAAGACACTGGGAGTTTTCCAAAGAGCACTTATGCTTTAGTGTCAGTCAGCTGTTAACTTGGTTGCACTAAAACTTTAAACTCTGCTCTTTGGTGGCAACTCAGACCTGTACATTGATTTTGTCTTATTTTTATTTTACTGTAGCTAATTATATTCTATTCATGCATGCTTTAGAGTCAACCAAAAAGTTCTTCAGAGTTTACCTATGCACCTCTGGCATGTGCTCTCAGGCTTTGCCATTTTGCCTTAACTTTCCAGGTGGCTGTATTTGCCCCAAAGTTACTCTGTTTTATTCTTAATGCCAGATAGACTTCATGTTTTTATCAAAATTTTAACCACCTAACATGGAACTAAGTTTAATCTACCCTCTTGCTAATGGCTATTAAAGAAGCAACTTACTCTGCAACTTTCATATTTTAACTCCTTTCAGAAGTTTCCCGTTTTGCTTTACACACCAGTGTCTACTGGTCATTTAGTTTTCTCCACATTTAATGGTTGTTATCCATAGGTGAGTGAGAAATGGTGGAATGTTATGCAATTTACTGAAAACGGAAATTTGAGCAATTAATGTTTTAAATGTTTTCTAATATAATTCAGATGGGGAAATTATAATGTTTCACTGGAACTACTGGACTTTAATATGGAATAAATGATGCCTCAGTGCTTATGTAACATCACACAAAAATTAATCTGAAATGGGTGATTTGTCTAGAACTGAAATGCAAAAACTTAAAATGCATGTAAGGACACATACAAAAAACACCTTATGATGTAAAAGCAGTTGAAATTTGCATAGATAGTTCACAAAAAGCAATAAGATGAAAGAAATATTAACAAGTACATGTGGTAAACAGTCTTCAAGATAACCCTGGATATCCCCCGCTACTTCCTGGTCTTCACTCCCTAATGTAGTAGTCCCTCCCACGCAGTACTAGTGTTGTTATGTGTAACCAATACACAATGGCAGAAGTGATAGTATGCCATTTTCTGGGGTTAAGTTTTATCAGACACTATAGTTTCCATCTTGGCCTTTCCTCTCTTGAATAACACTCTCAGGAAATTGAGCTGACTTGTGATAAACAGCCTTATGGAGAAGCCAACGTAAGCAGGAACTGCAGACCATTCAAAAGCCATGTGAATGAGCTTGGAAGCAGATTCTCCAGCTCCAGTCAAACCTACAGCTTGAATGCAGCCTCATAGGAGATCCTGAGCCCACAACCATCCACCTAGCTACTCCCAGATTCGCTATCCTCAGAACTATGTAAGATAATAAATGCTGTTGGTTAAGTTGGTTGTTAAATAGTAATAGACAACTAACAAATGAGATTTTATTAAAAATATTTTAAAATTATGTTCTGTTAAAGATGCTACTAAGAAAATAAAAGACAAGCTATATACTGGGAAAAAAATACTCAAAATAAATATATGTAACAAGTGTTGTAACCAAAATACATAAAGGCCCTTTTGGGAAAAATCTAGCTTAAAAATGGACTCCAAAAAATAGATACTTCACACCCCACTCAAACAAACAATACAAATAGTCAATAAAACATTTAAAAAGCTTACCATCATTAATCTTCAGGGAAAGGCCATGCACGTGGCTCATGCCTGTAATACCAGCACTTTGGGAGGCCGAGGTTGGTGGATCACCTGAGGTCAGGAGTTCAAGACCAGCCTGACCAACATAGTGAAACCCCATCTCTGCTAAACATACAAAATTACCTGGGCATGGTGGTGCATGCCTGTAATCCCAGCTACTTGGGAGGCTGAGGCAAGAGAATCACTTTAACCTGGGAGACAGAGGTTGCAGTGAGCTGAGATCAAGCCATTGCATTTCAGCCTGGGCAACAAGAGTAAAACCCCATCTCAAAAAAGAAAAAAAAAAACATTTTCAGGGAAAGAAAAATTAAAATCAAAATGAGTTACCACCACACATCAACTAGAACAGCTAAATGTAAAAGGCTGGCAATCCCATATGTTAGGAAGAATATGAAACAAGTGGAACTCTCCTTGCTGCCAATGGGAATTAAAGTGGTCAAACACTTTGGAAAACTTTGACAGTTTCTTAAAATGTTACATATACACTTATCATACAGTTAGCATATGATCCAGCAATTTTTAAGTTATTCACTATGTATTTACCTGAGACAATTAAAAACATACGTCTAAAAAATACCTGACGTGAAGGTTTACAGTAACTTTATTCATAAAAGTTCCAAATGGTAAATACTGCAACTACTCATTAACAAATGACTATTTAAATGCATTGTTTTGCATCCATACACTAGAATACTTATTATTAATATTTGGGACAAACTACCGATATACTAACTAGATGAATCTCAGAAACATTATGTTAAACAAAAGAAATCAAGACACAAAATACTAATTACTGTATGATTTCATTTATACTAAATTCTAGAAAATGCAAAACAATTCAGTGGTGAAAGAAAGCAAATCAGTTGTTGTCTAGAGGTAGAGGGTGAGGGTCAGGGGTTTGTCTGCAAAGGAATAAGATGGAATGTTTTGAGATAATAGCATCACTGAGGTGCTGGTTCCATGCGTACATGTATTTGTGAAATTCATCAAACTGTGGCTTTAAAATCTGTGTATTGATTTATACATAAATTAAATTTCAAATAAGTGTATTTAAAAAGACAAACTTTTGTCAAGTAAATGAAGCTGTGCATTTTTTAATTTTTAAAATAGGGGTTGAATATCTGAGATCATAGGGTATTTAAACACTTTAAGGTCATATCTTAATTGTTAAATAACAGACATAGGAAGTTTTTACAAGTTCTACATTTAACATCTACAAATATTTATTCCATATTTAAATAAACCACAAAGATAAGGATGCTGGTTTGTGTAAACCTTGTATGCTTATGTGTTAGTTATACATGTGTGTAGAAAGGAATAGAAGAAGGGAAGAGAAGAGACTAAGAGCCTAAGAAAAAAGGAAATAAAAGTAAATACGTCATTCCACACAAAATTAGAACTAAAATTTGCTCACCTTTATGTCAATAAGAAGATATTTAGAACCCCAATTATTGACTATTTAAAGAGACACATAAACTACTTCTACATAATATGAACTCTAGCTACAAAGATAAAAAAAAGTAACAATGCTCCTAATTTAGCTATTTATATACTTTGCATTTTAACTTTTCACTGTCTTTTACATTTGCCTCTAACTTATTTCATGTTAGAGAAACAACACTAAGGTTGGATACTAAACAACAAGATCTCTGTAACTCACTAATTATAAAATAAACTTAGGCAAATAATTATGTGATCTCAGTTTAATCATCTGTGAAAGAGAGGAAAAAAAGGATGCATTTTTGGGGTTTCAGTTGAGAGTGTGACTAAATGATGTCAAACATTTCTCTAAAGATTTAGATTTTGTAGTTAAAATTAGACTCATAGTTTATACACACTCACACATAAATACACACATGTGTATATTAATACCTATAGAGTGATAATTTATATTGAATTTGGTTTTGAATTGCATTCTATATTTAAAGAGCAATAATTGTTTTCAAGCTTTAAGGTATAATTGAGAAATTAAAATTGTATATATTTACAGTATTCAAAGTGATATTTTCATATAACTATACGTTAATAAATGATTCAGTCAAGCTAATTAACTTATCCATCACCTTACATATTTATTTTTTGTGTGAGGTGAGAACATTAAGATCTACTCTCTTAGAAATGTTCAAGTATATAATACATTGTTGTTGACTATAGTTACTATAGTCACCATGCTGTACAACAGGTCTCCAGAACTTACTCATCTTGTCTAAGTGAAACTTTTTATTCTTTCACCATTTCTCTATCCTTCAGCCCCCGTCTCAGGTTCTGGCAATTATCATCCTCCTCTTCACTCCTATGAGTTTGTCTTTTATGCATTTTCACGTATAAGTGAGATCATGCAGTATTTGTGTTTCTGTCATTGCTTAGCTCATCTTGCATAATGTCCTCCAGGTTCATCCACATTGTTGCAAATGACAGAATTTTAGTTTTTATTTCTTTTTAGAGGCTAAATAGTAATCCGTTGTGTATATATGTTAGATTTTCTTCATCTGTTCTTAGGCTAATTTTACATATGGGCTATTGTGAATAATACTGCAATGAACATGGGGGTACAAATATTTATTTGCCATACTGATTTTATTTCCGTAGAATATATATCCAAAAGTGAGATTCTTGAATCATTTTATCTCATACCATATATAAAAATCAACTCAAATTGGATTAAAGAGTTACAGGACCTGACATCTTAAAACTACTTGAAGAAAACATATGGAAAATATTTCTTGATAGTGATCTCAGCAAAGATTTTTTTGGATATGATCTCAAAAGCACAGGCAAAAGATCAAAAAGTGTGCAAGTGAGATCACATCTAAATGAAAAGCTTCTGCACAGTAAAGGAAACAATCAACAAAGTGAAGAGAATACATATAGAATAGCAGAAAATATTTGCAAATCATACGTCTAATAAGGGGAGAATATTCAAAATATATAAGGAACTCAAAAAGGTCAATAGCAAGGAAAAACTAGCAATTAAAAATGGAGAAAAGACCTGAATAGACATTTCTTAAAAGAAAACATACAAATGGCCAACAGATAAACAAAAAATAATCAACATCACTAATCACTGGGTGAGCAAATTAAAACAATGAGATATCACCTACAAATGGCCAAGAAGTATGTAAAAAATGCTCACCATCACTAATCATGAGGGAAATGCAAATTAAAAACATAATAAGATATCACCTTATACCTGTTTACAATGGTTATTATCAAAAAGACAGAAGATAACAAATGTTGGAAATGTAAATTAGTACAGCCATTATGGAAAACAGTGTTGGGGTTTTCTCCCAAAACTGAAAAAAAAATTTAATAAAAACAAAAAAATTTAATAACCTCTCAAGAGTTATACACACCGGCTCCTAAATAGGTAATTTACAGTATCCATGCTATTACTATTATCATGATTATTACAATAAACCTACTGCATAAATTTCCTCATGTTCTATAAAAATGGCATTAAATAGAGTTTGAGTAATAAGTTACTGGTTAATTATTTGATCTCAAGCATAACAGATATATTCCCTATACATTTTTAATGATGTGTTTTTTTAGTTTTCTATCCTTAAGACACTGGCAAATAAATATGGCAATTGGCAAAGGCAGCTGTCAAAATAAACAGTTGCTTTCCTCCACACACATACAGTGTTTTATTTTACTTGTAGGTGAGATTTTGTGAACTCATCACATTTTGGGAAAATTTTTTTTTGTCTATTCTAAGAGCAAGACAACAAAAATCGAATTGTAAATTCCAAAGGTCTCCAAAATCATTGATGCCATTCAATAAAATTATGAGAAATAAACTATTTGGTGTTTATAAAAGCATCAGTTAGCAGATCTTGAAGGTCAGTATATCAAACTTTCTCTTCAAATTAAAGTAAATGATTTTCTGTAATATTAGTCAGTATTGTTGCAAGTCTTTTAAATATACGGGTCCATAAAAGGGGCCAAATGAGATACAAGAGAAAAACATATAGTCTGAAAAAGAAAAGCTTCTTAAAAGATACAGATCATACTCACAGCTTCATGTTAATACTTATTGCACTTTCTCTCTAATTCTAGGGTTTTTCTTTCTTTTTATGGGGAGTGAGTGGTGGATTACCTAGTGCTAGTTCATATACCCACTGTTGTACATTAAAACACATCTTTCAGCATTGATATGAAAAATGATAGTAATTCTAAATAAATAGCCATCAATACACTGTTTCCCTGATGATTTACTAATATAGTTCTTGCAAATTGCTGATGAGAATAATCAGAGCCATGCATTTTTTATAGCAATTTTCCTTTGAAATTTTCGTGTTACATAAATGTTACCTAGGAGAGATAGGGGGAGTTTGAAAAAACAAAATTTACAAAAATGTTGGATAGTATTTTCATGTACATTAACACTTTGTGTATAACAAATTTTTTTCTTATAGTTATAAATTTAATCACAATATAAGATCCCCTGAATTTAAATTCCAGGTTCAACATCTTGACCTTAGGCAAGACACATAAGAACTATAAGCATCTGTTTCCCTATCTATTGCTAAAAGAAAACCTTTAGCTGAATTAAGTTCAAAGGAGTTTAATTGAGCAAAAAACGATTTGCAAATCAGGTAGCCTCCAGAGCCAGAGTAGGCTCAGAGACTCACATGCAGCCTTCTGGTAGAAAAAGATTTATAGACGGAAAAGGGAAAATGATGTACAGAAAACAGAAGTGAGGAACAGAAACAGACAGATTGATTACAGCCTGGTGTTTGCCTTATTGAACACGGTTTGAACAGTTGGCTACCTTTATTGGAACAAGAGTAGGCTACAGTCTGTTTATAACTTCATTTAGGTTATAGTTCGTGACGTACAGAGAAACCTTTAGGCTAAACTTAAAATATGTAAGGGGGCAGCTTTAGGCTGAACTTGATTTAACACTATAGAATAAAAAATTTTAGGATGTATATTATATATTGGTTAGCAGGGAGAAAGTAAATAGTATCTACCCTGCCAGGTATAACACCTAGAATAAAATAAGGATTAAAAATATCAATTTATATTCTTTTCTTATCTGTTCTTATCCTTACATTATGATGTGTTATAATATGATATGCAATATATTATTCAGCAAACTTTCCAAATTACATAGATCAATTTATATCATCTCTGTAAGTAAATCATGTTTGTAGTATTTGATAGACATTTTATTTCAAAATGCTCAGGACTAACTTAATTAGCACAATTTCCTAAAAAGTTTGTGACATAATGATCAACAAAACTTTCTTAAATGAATATACTTATGAAAAGTGAATAATAAAAATTCAACAAAGTAAGAACTTAAGGGTGACATAAATAATCCTACCAAGCTAAATGGAAACTTCAGAATCACAGGCATACTTTAGAGATAGTGAAAGTTCTGTTCCTCACCACCACAACAAAATTAATATTGCAATAAAGTTGGTCACACAAATTTTTTGGCTAGCTAGTCATATAAAAGTTATAGTTATAGTATACTACAATCTATTATTCAGTGTGCAATAGCACTATGTCAAAAATGTACATACCTTAATTTAATAAAACTTTATTGATAAAAAATGCTAATGGCCATCTTGGCCTTCAGCCAGTCATTAGCTTTTTGCTGGTGTGGTCTTGCCTCAAGGTAGATGGCTGTTGACTGATAGTGTGATGGTTACTGAAGGTTGAAGTGGCTGTGGCAATTTTTTTAAAATAAGACAACAGTGAAGTTGGCCACATTGATTGACTCTTCCTTTAATAAAAGATTTATTCGTAGCATATGATGCTGTTTTACCCACCGTAGAACTTCTTTTGAAATTAGAGTCAATCCTCTCAAATCCTGCTATCAGGATTTATCAACTTTATCAACTAAGTTTTTGTAATACTAAAATGGGAGAGTTCCCTGGCCCCCTTCATACAATGTGCAACAGGGGTGTGGCTCTCCAGTTGGCTCCTGTGAGCACAAACCCCTTACAGGAGGGGGAGCATGCAGACAGGCAGGTGCAGAAGCCAGGGTGAGCTCTTTGGACTCTTGTCCAGCATTAATGTCTAAAGGTAGGGGTCTTCAACTCCCAAAGTCCAAGTGGGTATATGTTACCGTGTGCTCTTTCAGCTTTGCTATTCCCAGATGGCTTAAGTGTTCACCAGCTCAGTGTCCTGTCGGTACCCAGGTCCTTGTCCGGCATCCAGGAAGAATCAGGTTACACACAGACTTGAAGGATGAATGTAGGGGTTTGAGTGGTGGAGGTGGCTCTCAGTGGGATGGATGGGGAGCAGGAAGGGGGATGGAGTGGGAAGATGATCTTCTCCTGGAGTATGGCTGTCCAGCGGCCAATCTCCTCCTCAATTGTCCTGAGTCAAACTCCTAGACGCTCCTTTTCTTTTTTTTCCTTTTCTATGCTTTTCCGCCATTCTTCTATTCATCTGCTTCTGGAACCTGGGGTTCAGGGTTTATATGGGTACAGGATAAGGGACATGGTGGGCCAAAAGGCAAACTTTTGGGTGTGAAAGCAGGAATGCCTGTTCTCATTTAGGGCTGGGGGATTCCAGGCTTGAGTGTGGGGACTTTGCTAGGGAACTGCCCTCTTCTACCCATTATTTCTCTGTTTCCTGTTCATATGAATATTCTAAATTCTTTGTTTTCTACTTCAACATTGTTCACACCATCTTTACCAGAAGTAGATCCCATCTCAATAAACTACTTTCTTTGTTTATCTATAATATGCAACTCCTCATCTGTTCAAGTTTTATCATGAGATTGCAGCAATTCAGTCACAACTTCAGGCACCACTTCTATTTCTAGTTATTTTTTTATTTTTACAACATCTGCAGTTGCTTTCCCCACTGAGTTTTGAACCCCTCCAAGTTATCCATGGAGGTTGGAATCAACTTCTTCCAAACTCCTGTTAATGTTGATATTTTGAATCCTGAATATTTTTCATGGCATCTAGAATGGTGAATCCTTTCCAGAAGATTTTCAATTTACTTAGCACAGATCTGTCAGAGAAATAACTATCTGTGGCAGCTACAGCCTTACAAAATGTATTTCTTAAATAAAAAGACTTGAAAGTCAAAATTACTCTTTGATCCATGGGCTACCAATTGAATGTTTTGTTAGCAGTCATGAAAACATTAATCTCTTTGTACTTCTCCATCAGCGCTCTTGGGTGACCAGGTGCATTGTCAATGAGCAGTAATATTTTGAAAGGAATCTTTTTTTGTAGCAGTAGGTCTAAACAGTGAGCTTAAATGTTCAGCAAACCATGCTGCAAACATTTGAGCTGTCATCTAGTCTTTGTTGTTCCATTTATAGAGAACATGCAGAGTAGATTTAGCATAATTCTTAAGGACTTTGGGATTTTGAAAATGGTAAATGAGCTTTAGTTTCAATCTAAAGTCACCAGCTGCATTAGCCCTTAAGGAGAGTTAGCCTGTCATTTGAAGCCTTCAAACCAATCACTGACTTCTCTCTAGCTACAAGTCTTAGATTGCATCATCTTTCAATATAAAGCTGTATCATCTACACCGAAAATCTGTTGCTTAGTGTTGCCACCTTCATCAGCCTTCTTAGCTAGATCTGGATAACTAGATACAGCTTCTCCATCAACACTTGCTGCTTCACTTTGTGCTTTGATGTTATGGAGATAGTTTCTCTCCTTCAACCTCATGAAATCTCTGCTAGCTTCACACTTTCCTTCTGCAGCTTACTCACCTCTCTTAACCTTCATAAAATTGAAGAGAGCTTGTGTATTGCTTTAGATTAGGCTTTGGCTTAAAGGAATGCTGCTGTTGGCTTGATAATCTATCTAGACCACTAAAACTTCTTTCTTATATGTGATAAAGCTGCTTTGCTTTCTTATCATTCATCTGTTCACTAGAGTCATATTTTTAATTTTCTTCTAGAATTTTTTTTTGCATTCACATATTGGCCAAGTGTTTAGTGCAAAAGACCTAGCTCTTAGTCTGTCCAAGCTTTTGACCTGCCTTCCTCACTAAGCTGAATTATTTCTAGTTTTTGATTTAGAGTGGGAGATGTTTGAGTCTTTTTTTCACTTGAACACATAGAGGCTCTTGTAGGGTTATTTATTGCTCTAATTTCAATATTGTTGTGTCTCAGGGAATAGGGAGGTCTGAAGAGAGGAAGAGGGGGAGATAAATGTGGGAATAGCCACCTGATGAAAAGTCAGAACACACACAACATTTATCAGTTATTTGTGTTATACAGGTACCATCTGTGGTGCTCCAAAACAATCACTATAATGACATCAAAGAACACTGATCACAAATCATCATAACAAATATAATAATAATTTAAAAGTTTGAAATATTACAGAATTACCAAAATGTGACACAGAGGGATGAAGTGATACATGCTGTTGAAAAAACGGTGCTGAAAGACCTGTTTAACAAGGGATGCCACTAAGCTTTGATTGGGAAAAATGCAATTATCTGCAAAAGTCAATACAGTGAAGTACCATAAAACCTGATATTCCCATACTCAAAGCTCAAATATCTTTGCTAATGAGATAGAGTAGTGTTAGAGGTGGGAAAGTTGGTGTTTTAATTTTAACAATAGGAAAGGTGGGAAAAGTTAATTGAACACATTCTGGGTTGATGTTATGAAAGTAAGTTGGAATAAGAAATACTTAAGGACAGTTTAGTCACAATATATTCAGGCTGTTGATTGTGAAGAAAAGCTCCGGAAAAACTTTGGGAATCAGTTGAGATCAAAATCAAGACAGGGTCATTCTGTATTCAGTTCTTCATACATAAATGAACAACTAAGAATTATATTTGTTAATTTTGTGATGTTTTTATTACATGAAAGTAGCTCAGAACCCAAAGAAGATTAACCAATAAATGTAATCACTGAATTTAAAAGACATTTCACTATCCTATGTTTATGTATTTATTGAGTCAGTTTATGTATTCATTCTAATTACATTAGTTGCTCTGAGTGCCCCCTTTCTATTCAAGATTCTCAACACTGTCTATCCAGTTAAATTGAAAATCCTTTACAACTAGAAGATATCGTAGGGAAGAAACACCATGATGAATTTTAAAAGATGAACTTCAAGGGGAGGTAGATGAGTGATCCTTACATCTGGTCTATTTTCATCTACTGAGATCATAAATGAAACCTATGGGGGAAAAAATGAACTTTGTTATATATAAAATTAGAGTTTTTGTGTACCACAGGTCCAAGTTATTTGATGAAACAAGTTATTTCATAAATATTCCTTCACTTTGGTATCTCAAAGTGAGAGGTATAGGAATAGTAGACATTGATTGCATCAGATGCACTGGATTGGATTTATCACAGGATGAAACACCATTTTAGAGTCTCTGATTAAATCATCCAGGAGAATTGTCTTCTAGTTTTGGCATTGTGAAGGAAAATCTGAGGCAACCCTATTTTTTACTTTTTAAATAAATAGGTAAGATTTTCCTTTAAGCCAAAATGTTTTGAAAGTTTTTCTTCTCCTCTGTAGATATTTTATTCATTTTTCTTTTTTTCTCTTTTTTGATTCTATTTACATTGGATTTCCCTGGAATGTTATAATTTCTTTTAATTAGGTTATGTTTTAGCCTAGGATGTATTTCTGATTTTTGCTTCTTTTCTGGTCACTATTGTTTCTTTCTCTGGAGTATGTTGGGGTTCAGAAAGTGATATTTCCAAAAACTGGCACTTTGACATTTAGAAGCCTTAGAAGCTGCCTCAGAATCAAGTTTCCTCTAACCCTGTCTCATTCTTCCCCTAAGGGCAGGGAGGGACTTTCTCTGAAGTTTTCTTACCTGACTGAGAAAGCTATCCAGAAGACAAGCAATTGTTCTAACTGTCTTTAGAGATCTCATAAAATAACCAGGAAAGGTCAATTACCTCAAAGAGACTAGGAGTTATCCCCATGGCCAGAGACTTTCCATCTATTCTTCTGAGAGCAGCTTTAAGAAATTACCGGGGAACTTAATCTGCATAAGGCTTTTGTTCCTGTGCAGTTCTGCCTCTCACCTTCCTGTAATGACTCCCAGATATACACACTTCCCCTCTATGAAAGAGCATTTAAGCAGGAACCATCTGACCCCTCTCTGAGTTCATATTTTGTGCAACTCCTGTGAACACGGGGACAGATAGACTTTGTACATCTTTTATGCTATTAATCTGTTTTTTGGCAGTTGATTTTTTAGAGACCCTTCAGAGAGGGAAGGAAAACTTTCCTCTTGGCCCCTACAGTTTTGGTGTTGAGTAGAATAAACAAAACTCTCTCTTCTGTAAGCTGCAGTCGAGGGAACCTAGAACTTAGCAAACTGGCAGAAGTGTAAGAATTTGTTATCAGTCGGATTCCTGGTTGTCTGTCTTTGGAATCCCATTAACTGAATGGTAGAATCACGTTTTTACTCTTTTTTTTTCTTTTTCACATTTAATATGAATGGGAGAAAAGCATTTATTTAGACTAGTCTTAGATACAGTATAGCAACTATGGTGTATTTTTTGATCTGAATATTCATATTGTCTGATCCTTTTCTTACCAGAGAGTCTTATTTTCCTTATCTTTCTGTCTCATTTATCATAAAGATTCCTTCTCATCTTCTTTTATGTTCTTGAGAGTTTGACTGTGACCAAGTGAGAGTAAACTCTCTTGGTATCCACCATCGGGGTGGGAATGTGATTTTTATTGGATCATTTCCGGTGGCCATTGTGAAAGAGCTAGGAACCCTGAGTCATGGAAGATATTAAAAGGCACTGGCCGGGCGCGGTGGCTCACGCCTGTAATCCCAGCACTTTGGGAGGCCGAGGCGGGCGGATCACAAGGTCAGGAGATCGAGACCATGGTGAAACCCCGTCTCTACTAAAAATAGAAAAAATTAGCCGGGCGCAGTGGCGGGCGCCTGTAGTCCCAGCTACTCGGGAGGCTGAGGCAGGAGAATGGCGTGAACCTGGGAGGCGGAGCTTGCAGTGAGCCGAGATTGCGCCACTGCCCTCCAGCCTGGGCGACAGAGCGAGACTCTGTCTCAAAAAAAAAAAAAAAAAAAAGATATTAAAAGGCACACATTTTCTTCTCCTAGTTTTCTATGTGTCAAACTCTCAAGAGATTTTGTCTTAATAAAAGCTCCCACCTATTAGGGGCTTTTGTTGTTTCAACCTTTGTTGCCCGGTTAGCCTAAGAAAGCTTAGATCCAGGAGGACCTACTCAATGTCATGAATTAATGAGTCTGTGACTGGCAGCCCCCAACAAATATGTAAGACAGTGGAGACAGCATATGCACAAACACTATCCTTATCTGTCCATGGCCACAAAAGTCTTTTGCTATCATAGCCTATTCCTGGGAGTGAATTTGTGAGGAATCATGAGGGGATGCCTTTTATGTGCCCATTTTTAAAATGCCATTTACATCCATGGTGTATGCTAAACCTGCAATATTACCCCTGGAACTTTCTGTGAAAAAGGTTTATTAACTTGAGTCACTTATGGAATAAGTAAATTGGCTATATTTAAAAGAAAACTTTTTTAGAGAGCTCTCATCTTAAACAACTCACTTATTTGTTTCTATGAAAAGTACAACAAAGGTTTTTCTCTAGGGTTTTTATGGTTTTAGGTCTTATGTTTAAGTCTTTAATCCATCCTGAGTTAATTTTTGTATAAGGTGTAAAGAAGGAGTCCAGTTTCAGTTTTCTGCCTATGGCTAGCCAGTTTTCCCAACACCATTTATTAAATAGGGAATCCTATGCCCATTGTTTGTTTTTGTCAGGTTTGTCAAAGATCAGATGGTTGTAGATGTGTGGCATTATTTCTGAGGCCTCTGTCCTTTTCCATTGGTCTATATATCTGTTTTGGTACCAGTACCATGCCGTTTTGGTTACTGTAGCCTTATAGTATAGTTTGAAGTCAGGTAGTGTGATGCCTCCAGTTTCGTTCTTTTTGCTTAGGATTATCTTGGCTCTACGGCTCTTTTTTGTTTCATATGAAATTGTTCCCTATGAAATTTTTTTTTTTTTTTTCTAATTCTGTGAAGAAAGCCAATGGTAGCTTGATGAGGATAGCACTGAATCTATAAATTACTTTGGGCAGTAAGGTCATTTTCATAATATTGATTCTTCCTATCCATGAGTATGGAATGTTTTTCTATTTGTTTGTGTCCTCTCTTATTTCCTTGAGCAGTGGTTTGTAGTTCACCTTGAAAAGGTTGTTCACATCCTTTGTAAGTTGTATTCCTAAGTATTTTATTCTCTTTGTAGCAATAGTGAATGGGAGTTCACTCATTATTTGGCTGTTGGTCTATTATTGGTGTATAGGAATGTCTGTGATTTTTGCACATTGATTTTGTATTCTGAGACTTTGCTGAAGTTGCTTATTAGCTTAAGGAGATTTTGGGCTGAGACGATGGGGTTTTCTAAATATACAATCACGTCATCTGCAAACAGAGACAATTTGACTTCCTCTCTTCCTATTTGAGTATGCTTTATTTCTTCCTCTTACCTAACTGCCCTGGCCAGAACTTTCAATACTATGTTGAATAGGAGTGGTAAGAGAGGGCATCCTTTTCCTGTGCCAGTTTTCAAAGGGAATGCTTCCAGCTTTTCCCCATTCAGTATGACCCAGAAATCCCATTACTGGGTATATACCCAAAGGATTATAAATCATTCTACTATAAAAACACATGCACACATATGTTTATTGCAGCACTGTTCACAACAGCAAAGACTTGGAACCAACCCAAATGCCCATCAATGGATAAAGAAAATGTGGCACATATACACCATGGAATACTATGCAGCCATAAAAAAGGATGAGTTCATGTCCTTTGCAGGGATATGGATGAAGCTGGAAGCCATCATTCTCAGCAAACTAATACAGCAAACTAATAATCAAACACTGCATGTTCCTACTCATAAGTGGGAGGTGAACAATGAGAACACATGGACACATGGTGGGAAACATCACACACTGGAACATGTCAGGGGGCAGCAAGATAGAGGTGAGATAGCATTAGGAAAAATATTTAATGTAGGCGATGGGTTGATGGGTGCAGCAAACCACCATGGCATGTGTATACCTATGTAACAAACATGCACATTCTGTACACGTATCACAGAACTTCAGGTATATTTAAAAAGTACAACAAAAATATAGCATTAAAAAATCTCTTGGAATATTTTTTTAAAGGCAGAAATCAAATTTTAAGAAAATATCCCAAAAATATAGCCTTAAAAAATTTCTTGGGAGGTTTTTTTTTTTTTTTTTGGCAGAAATCAGATGCTAAACAAAGGATTTAAAGTTAAAATCCTTTGTATACTCAAACTGCCTGCTTGTATACCCTTCAAGATTTGCCAAAAAAGGCACTCTATCCTGAAGTCTAGTGGCTAGGGTTCCATACATTCACTGACACACCATGGCACAAGTTCAATTTCCATCAGAGAATCAATCACTTGAAGATGTCATACTTTACCTTGACAAAAAAAGAAACGTAAGAATGAGTTTGAATTATTTGTTTTGAGTTTATATTTGTGTGATTCGACTTTTGAGGGTATCCATTTATTATTGATCTTTCTCCCTTTCATAAGCAGCTATTCTTTTCCTGTTCACAGCTAAGACTCTTTTTCTTTTAGCTGCCTTTGGGAGTGGCTTTGGATCTTGTGAGGACTGCTTCTTTGTATCACTTTGGAGATGCTCACAAGCCCTTGGTTAACTCATCAAAGGCTTACTGGTTTCCATTCTGAGTTACCTGGTAAATACATTTAGTTTAAAAGAAAAGAGAAAAGGAGAAAAAAATAATAATAATAAAAGGTTAAAATGTAGGAATACTGGCTGTTTGCCCTGGCTGAAGTCTAATAATAAGAAATTTGAGGAAAAAAAAAAAATTTTTTTAAAGAGGTTTATGGTCAGAAATTGGCTTAAATAAAAGCTGATATTCAGGCTATATATACATATTTTTTAGAGATGTTTCTGCCTTTTTTGGATCATGTTTCTCCTCTGGGGACTCTTTTTAGTCAACTGAAACACTTTTTATATAAAAGTATATGTTTGGTCTCTGCTTTTTTTTTTTTTGTTGGCATAATTTTTACTGAGAAAAACAAAATTTTATTGGCCTTTTTAGGAAGATTAAAATCTGCCCAAATTGACTCCTTTAAATTTGCTTCTACTCCTCTTTTTGTCCACCTTTACAGTTCTATCCAATTGTCTTTAATCATTGGTATGTTTTCCTTCAAGCCTCTACCTCCTCCATTTGATGTGCAGTGAATGGAGAATTACTAAGAAACACACACACACACACACACACACACACACACAGTTCTGGTTATCACATAAACGGTTCTCAAAGAATCACTTCTAGTGATTCTGAGTCTCCTTGAGGAATATAGCCAAGGCACCACTAACCCCTTTTGGGGTCAACCGTCTTTCAAGTGGAGCCCCAAGAGACATGAGGGACTTCAGCCGTATTTGTTAATGAACTCTGCCCTGAACTCAGTAATCCAGTCAATAAATAAATTAAAAAGCCACCTACTGAAATAAACCTGTTTCCAAAGTACAACATTCTGACACTTAGATCTAAATTCTGTGTCTTTGAGACTTAAACGGATATAAATGTTCTACTTTTTTTATGTAAGAACCATCCCTTTACAAGTATAAATTTATGATCGCCCAGCTAACAATTGCTTAGGGCAATGGAACAGGTAATCAGAAGATTGATGGTCTGAATGGAAAAGACAAACTAGCCGGGCGCGGTGGCTCAAGCCTGTAATCCCAGCACTTTGGGAGGCCAGGACGGGCGGATCACGAGGTCAGGAGATCGAGACCATCCTGGCTAACACAGTGAAACCTCGTCTCTACTAAAAAAATACAAAAATCTAGCCGGGCGAGGTGGTGGGCGCCTGTAGTCCCAGCTATTCAGGAGGCTGAGGCAAGAGAATGGCGTGAACCCGGGAGGCGGAGCTTGCAGTGAGCTGAGATCCGGCCACTGCACTCCAGCCTCGGCGACAGAGCGAGACTCCGTCTCAAAAAAAAAAAAAAAAAAAAAGGAAAAGACAAACTATTTATAAGCCAGCAAATGAAGAATCTTAATGAAAGTTATAAAATCTGTTCCTATTCATGTCTGTATGTCCATCCGTGTTATATGTGTGTGATATTTCTATGTGATCTGAGATCATATTTCATAAATAAAGCTAGTTTTAAAATTGTTGGCAAAATAAAATAGACATGTCTTCAGAATTTAATTTAGATATTTTTGCCTAAGTCTATTGGTCAGACAAATTTATCTTCTATCTTCCCTATGCTAGACATTAAAGTCATAAAACTGTTGTTTCTGTGATATTTTACACTTGCTTGATTTGTCTATATGCTAAAACTGCAAAAATTGTTTGTTGGGCTTCCCCAAATTACACATCAATGACAGAAAACTAGACTTACAAAATTGCTAACCTAACATCAAGTAGAACTAGAATTAACTACATGGGACTAAACTGATGAAGGACTCAAATGACTATTTTTACTTTTTAAATTTGAAACATTGCTGATTATTTTTGTTTCTCAGAACCAATATTTTTAAAGCTACTTATAGCTTGCAGCAGTTAGGTAAAGTATATACTTACATGCAAAATGGAACTATTTACTTTTCTCTCTACTGAATCCCTCCAGAATTCAGAAACTATTCATGATTATTCTTATTTTATAGCAATACAGTTGTTTACATAAGTTTAATAAGAATCTGTTTTCTTTTGTAACAGGACACAATTAGAGGCAGTGGTTATTTTACTAAGAATTTGAGTGGTGTATCAGTCTGTTCTTGCATTGCTATAAAGAAAGACCTGAGACTAGGTAATTTATAAGGAAAAGAGGTTTAATTGGCTCATGGTTTTTAGGTTATATAGGAAGCATGATGCTGACATCTGCTCAGCTTCTGGGGAGGTCTCAGGATACTTACAATCATGGCAGAGGGCAAAGGTAGAGCAGGCACTTTATATGGCCAGAGCAAGAGCAAGAGAGTAGGGGTGAGGGGGAGGTGTTACATACTTTTCAGTGAGCAGGACTCACGATAACTCACTCACTACAAGGAGTACAGTAACAAGAGGGATGGTGCTAAACCATTCATGAAAAACTCGCCCTCATGATCCAATCAGCACCTCCCACCAGGCCTTACATCCAACTTTGGGGATTACATTTCAATATGAGATTTTGGCAGGGACATATTCAAACTATATCAACTGGAATGTTATAATTTCAAATATGGTCAGACTGCTTTGAGAGACTGAGGTTTACTTTTCTGGAGCCAATTAAAAACCCCAAGAAAGAACTTGACTGGTACCCTGCACGTATATTTTTTACAGAGTTCTTGACCTTGCAATAAGTAAAGAACATCACTTTCTGACAGGCTGAAATATTTTAGGATCTTGAACAGAGTGATACTCACTTGATTCATACAGGAATAACAGACACAGGCTTTGACCTCAAGAGGCTTTTAAGAAGTTCAGTCTGAGACTCCTTATTTTTAAAGTTCCAGAAAAATTGATTTAAAAGTGCCTAAATGATTAATCACTATTCTTACTGCACTTTATGCAAATAATCAGGTCAAGTATAATAGGATTAGAGCTTATTTTGCAAATAAATTGTTCTTACTATGATGTTGGCTTAAATAGAAGAATGGAAAAACAAAAAATTGTGTGTCAGAAGAAAACTATAGCGCACCTGTTATTAGATTCAAGCCCTGTTAATTGTTTTTGAATTTCATTATTAGACTAAAATTTGAACTGAATCCAGAATTCTTTCATGGCTATAAGTCTCCAAACTAACATTTCCACATTTTTCTCCAATTTTTCTGGCTTGGACTCATTGATATTGAAACTACCTTCTTCCCAATACCCTACAAGATAAAGCTCATGCATAAACAACCTTAAGAAATGCAAAGTATAAACCAGAAAAATCTTTCAGGTTGCTACTGCCTGCCTGATGCAACTGGAGATGCTTCAAACAGAAATCTAAGAATCTTTTCAACTGACTTCCCTCCAGACTCTCAACAAATAAGTTTATAGACTACTCCAGTTGATAATTTTTATTTTTCTTTTATTTCCATAGAAATATATCTTATTTAAGACTTGTTTGTGTGAATTTTATATAGAGGGGTAACTTTGAGAGTCCATTTGCAATGGAATTTCTTTAAACGTGATACAACTGTTTATTTGGAAAGGCTTATTCTCACAAAAGGGAGATTGACTTAATAAATTTCTTTGCCACTCAGTTATTAACTTGATTTTTCTCTTCATAGTCACCAACTGAGCTTTTAATGAATAAAATATCTAGACAAATTTCAAACAGGGGAATGATGGGGCTCAGAAAATTATACCCCAAAGACTGGTACATTGGCATACTTTTTCATTCCCATTACATTAAATTATGCTAAAATGTTATAAGGTTTTTGATATTGTTTACTATGTCATGTTTTAGCCTAGAAATGATTCTTATTTTGCTTCTTTTGTAGTCACTGTGGTTCTTTTCTCTGGAGATGCTGAGGCACCAAAAGTGATACCCCCAAAGATTGGTGCTTTGGCATGCTGAGAGATCTGAGAAGCTGTCTCAGAATCAAAATTCCTCTAACCTTGTTTCTCTCCACGTGCATGGAGGTGGTCTCTCTGGAATTTCTTATCTGAACAAAAATGCTTTCCAAAAAAAAAAAAAAAACCAAAAAACAAAAAAATGCAACTGTCTTAAGCCCCCTCATTTACTAACATGAAAAAAACCAACCACCTGAGAAGAGAAGGCATTAAAAGTTACCATGGCCAGACACACTTCTCGTTTATTCTTCTGAAGAAAGCTCCAGAAGATTATCTGGTGGACTTTATCTGCATAATAAGACAACTTCTGTTCTTGGACAGCTCCAACCCTCACTTTCCTTTAATGTTTGTCTGCTGCCTCCTGGGTCATACGCCCTATGAAGAGCATATGTAAGCATCAACCTTCTGGCTTCTCTAAGAGCTCGCAGTTTGTACGACTGTTGTACATACATGTACACATTATTAAATTTTGTATAGTTTCTTCTATTAATTCGCCTTTTGTCAGTTGATTGTTAGCTAAAGTTCAGAGAGTAAAAGGAATGTGTTCCCTTTCCCTTAAAGTACTACATCTCCAAAGGTTGCCTATCTTTTTCTTGTTATTACGGCAATAATGTTATTTTTAAATTTTTAAATATTTATCCATTTAGAGGTACAAGGGAAGTTGTGTTACACAGATACATTGCATAACGGTGAAATCTGGGCTTTTAGTGAAACCATCACCTGAATCACCTGAATAGTAAATATTGTACCCAGTAGATAGTATTTTCACCCTCACTCACCTCCCACCATCCTATTTTTTGGAGTCTACAATGTCTATTAATTTCTCTATATGTCTATGTGTACGCATTGTTTAGCTTAAGTAAGAACATAAAGGTTTTTACTTTCCTTTTCTGGGCCATGTAAATAAAGATAATGGCTTTTAGTTCCATCTATGTTTCTGTAAAAGAAATAATTTCATTTTTAAGGGCTGAGTGGTAATCCATTGTATACACATACATATATTATATGTATATATATAAGACATATGTGTATACATACACATATATATTATGTATATATGTATATTATATATCCAATATATTATTTATATATTATATACACATAATGGATTTCATACTTTATTTTCCTATATAAAAATGAAATATCTTTCATATGTATGTATACATATAAAAGATATAACCACATTTTACACATATTGACATATACATGTGTGTGTATATATAGGTGTGTGTGTATATATGTCAGTGTGTGCATACACACACCACATTTTTCAATTCAATTATCCATTACTGGACACTTAGTCTGATTCCATGACATTTTTATTTTGAATAATACTGCAATAAACATACAAATGCAGGTGTCTTATTGATATAATTATTTCTTTTCTCTTGGGTAGAACCAAATAGTTGGAATGTCAGATCAAAAAGTAGCTCTACTTTTTGTTTGTTGAGAAAACTCCATACTGTTTTCCATAGAGATTGAAGTAATTTCCATCCCCACCAACAGTGCCATAAGCCTTCAATTTTCTTCATATCCCTGACATCTGTTTTTTTTTTGACATTTTAGTAATAGTCATTTTGACTGGTATAAGATAGTATCTTATTGTAGTTTTAATTTGCATTTCTTCGATTTGTAATATTGAGCATTTTTCATGTGTTTGTTGGCCGCCTGTACATTTTAATTTGAAAAATGTCTGCTTGTGTCCTTTGCTTACTTTGCAATGAGGTTTTTTTCCTTGTTGAATTGTTTGAGTTTCTTGTAAATTATTATTCCTAGGTTTTCTTCTTTGATTTTTATAGTTTCAGGTGTTATGTTTAGGTATTTAAATCCTCTTGACTTAATTTTTTGTATATGGTAAGAGACAGGGGTCCAGTTTCATTCCTAGCACCATTTATTGAGTATGGTGCCTTCTTCGCATTATTTGTTTTTGCTAACATTGATAAAAGTCAGTTGATTGTACGTATATGTATTTATTTTGGGGTTCTTTTTTCAGTTCCATGGATCTATGTGTCTATTTTTGTACCATAACCATGCACCTTTGGTTACCATAGCCTTGTGGTATAGTTTGAAGTCAAGTCATGTGATGCTTCTGCCTTTGTTCTTTTTGCTTAGGATTGCTTGGCTAGTCACTCTTTTTTGGTTACATATGAATTTCAGGATTTTTTTTTTTCTAATTCTGTGAAAAATGACATTGTTATTTGATAGGAATTGCACTGAATGTGTAGGTTACTTTGGGCAGTACAGTCATTTTAACTATATTGATCCTTTCAATCTATGAGCATGGGATGTTTTTCTATTTGTTTGTATCATCTATGATTTATTTCATCAGTGTTTTGTAGTTCTTCTTGTGGAAATCTTTTATCTCCTAGGTTAAATATATTCCTAATTTTGTGTGTGTGACTATTGGTTTTTCTTAAATGCCACAGGTGTATAGAATTGTTATTTGTTTTTGTTTTGATTGATTTTGCAATGTAAAATCACATATATGGTGGTGGTCCCATAAAATTATAATGAAGCTGGCCGGGCGCAGTGGCTCACGCCTGTAATCCCAACACTTTGGGAGGCCAAGGTGGGCGGATCACGAGGTCAGGAGATCGAGACCACGATAAAACCCCGTCTCTACTAAAAATACAAAGAATTAGCCGGACGCGGTGGCGGGCGCCTGTAGTCCCAGCTACCTGGGAGGCTGAGGCAGGAGAATGGCGTGAACCCAGGCGGCGGAGCTTGCAGTGAGCTGAGATCGCACCACTGCACTCCA
>NW_012105165.1:1509418-1527789 GCF_000951045.1 Mandrillus leucophaeus
TGAGGCCTTCCCAGAAGCAGACACTGCCATGCTTCCTGTATAGCCTGCAGAACCATGAGCCAGTTAAACCCATTTTATTTATAAATTACCCTGTCTCAGGTATTTCTTTATAATAGTGTGAGAATGGACTAATACAATAATCCTGACCGTGTGTAGACCCAGGCTAATATAGGTGTTTGTGGCTTCATTTTTAACAAAAATGTTTAAAAAGAAAAAACAAAAATAAACATTTACGTACAGTAAAAGCTTATAGAATAAGGATATAAGGAGAGAAAATATTTTTGTACAGCTGTACAATGTGCTTTTAAGCTGTTACTACAAAAGCATCAAAAAGTTTACAAAAATAAAAAGTTTATAGAGTAAAAAAGTTACACTAAGTTATTTATTAAGCTAGATTATTTAGTAAGCTAATTTATCAAAGAAAGAAAGGTATTTTTAATGAATATAATGTAGCCTAAGTGTACAGTGTTTATAAAATCTACAGTAGTGTACAGTGATGTCCTTGGCCTTCACATTCACTCACCACTCACTGAGTCACCCAGTGCAACTTCAGTCATATAAGCTTCATTTATGGTAAGTGCCTTATGCTTGTGGAACATTTTTTATTTCTTAGACTATATTTTTACTGTGTCTTTTCTATGCTTAGATATGTTTAGATACACAAATACCTAGCATTGTGTTACAACTGGCTAAAACATTCAGTACAGTAACACGCTGTATGGGTTTATAGCCTTGGAGCAGTAGGTTATATATACCATAGAGCCTAAGTGCGTAGTAGGCTTTACCATCTAGGTTTGTGTAAGTATGCTCTATGGTGCTTCCACAATGATGAAATCGCCTAGTGATGCATTTCTCATTCCTCACTATGCAAGCATGACTATATTAACAACTATCTTGCTCTCTATGACTTGTCATATATGCAATGTCTTTCTGTGTTACCCATTTATTCTTTTTACCATTTGATGCATTTTTGAGAACACATGAGCCTCCAGTTAGGATGATTGATGAGGATGACACAGAGGTGATAGCAAACATGAACCAGGTGCTACTGCTGTTTGTTCATTCCCTTACTTTCTGCTCAAGTCTTTTCTGAGAGTAGCAGAGATAATAAGTATTAAGAAAGGGAAGAGTAAAGAGAATGGAGTGTAGAATTCTAAATGTCTCAAAAAGAGTATCTCCACAGTAACATATCTATTTGTAAAATATTTTTTAAAAAGATGTATATGGCTGGAAAAAACAGAAGTAAACTATATTTCTTATATATAGTTTGGTTATGTGTGTGTGTATATATATATGTTTAGAAAACAATGCAGCAAACAGATGTAAAAAAGTATCAGGTAATAAGTACAGCGAGTAATATGCTTTGATTATAAATAACTTAGACAAACATAAAATTTCATATATGCTAGTATAGCAATAATCAGTGAGTAAAGAAATTGATTCAAATATTATATTTACAATTGACAATGTAAATTTAGTAGGACATCAAATGCCCTACTTTTCTTTCAGAATAACAACAAAATAAAACAAACCAAAACAAAACAATGCAGAGATGACTACCTTAATAAAAGGTAAAAGTACATTCTGTTACTGGATAGAAAGATTAAATAATTCAAAACGTCATTTTTTTCTAAATTAATATTTTATGTAATACTGCTTTATCTGTATCAAGTAAGAAAATGGTTCTTTAGGTTGAAATGAAAAGAGACGTATCTAAGAAAAATTGGAAATTATCTGTCAAAGAGAAGGACTGGGATAATGGTAGAGGAAATAGTATAGTCGGACATCAAATGATAGAGCTCTAGTTAATAAATGGTTGGTATAGAGTAGACTGATACATCAGTGGAGCATAATAGAGAACCTGAAAATCACCTCTCACACATAAATTGCTTTAATCTATGAAAATTAGTTGAAAAATATGTGTAGGTAAACAAATAATGGTGGAGAAATTGGCTAGGCATTTGAGTAAATCTGAATTTCTACTACGTACCCTACTATAAAATTTATTCTAGATGGATATAATATATACTTGTTAAAGTGAATCTAGAAAAAGTAGTAGAAGAATATATAATTTTTCTTTATGTCTTCTAATGGAGTAGGCTTTTCTAAGGATGACAGAATCTATAAGCCATAAAAAGGTTTGAAAAGGTTTGCTCATAAAAAAATGGGAAAAAATGCAGAAAAATCTTTCACAAACCCATAAAATAAAAACAGGTAAAATGAGTATTTTTGTTTAATAAGAGCGGTTGATAAGTTTAGTAAAACTAAAATTATTGCATACATAAAAATCTTGAAATTTTACTAAAATAAAACTAGTATATATTTTGAAGTCTTTAGAATGTGACTAGGAGAGGAGAGTAGTGTCAAAAATAGTGAAAACAAGAATCAAAACAAATAAAAAATTAAGATAGCACTTAAAGTGGTGAATTTGTTTGAGCACTTTTTAATATTTTAATTAAAAATCAAAGTAACCATCAAGAAGAACTTGACAGAGAATGAAAAAAAATTAAGTCTGATCTTAACAGACAGTAAAAATTTTTCCTGTTGACAAGCCATTAAGAAAATGGAATACAAATTGGGCTTAAGTTCAAAGCATGAAACAATAGAAAATCTGGCCTGGTAAGAAAACATCCATTGGAGGAGGAGCAAATAATGAAGTTAGAAACATTGGCATATGTGATTATTAATTTTAGGTGTCAACTCGAGTGGGCTAAGGGATGCTCAAATAGCTGGTCAAACATTATTTCTTGGTGTGTCTGTGAAGGTGTTTCTGAAAGAGATTTGCATTTGAATCAATAGACTGAATAAAGATTGCCCTCCGTGATGTGGACAGACATCATGAAATTCATTGAGGGTCTGAGTAGAACAGAAAGAAAAAGGAAGGTAAATTCTCTCTCTCTTCTCGACTCACAAGAGCTATCTTCTCCTGTCAGCAGACATCACAGCTCCTCTGGCCATCAGACTGCAAGATTTACATCAGTACCTCTTGCCCCGCACTCCCCACCAGTTTGCAGATCTTTGGCCTCTGATTGTTAGTTACATTACTGGCTTCCCAGGTTCTCAATCCTTCTGACTTGGAGTAAATTACTCATTTGACTTTCTTGGTTTTCCAGCTTACAGATAACATATTGCCGCACTTCTCATCCTCCATAATTGCCTGAGCCAATTCCCATAATAAATCTCTTCATATATTTGTATGTAGACGGTCTCCAATTTACAATTGATCAACTTAGAATTTTCCAACTTTATGATGGGTTTATCAGGATGTAACTCCATCATAAGTCAAAAGCTCCTTACAGCTTACAATGAGGTTACAGTTTCTACTGAATGCATATCACTTTCACACCATCGTAAAGTTGAAAAATTATAAGTTGCACCATCATAAGTTTGGGACCATCTGCTCTGTTGTCAGCATTAAATGTATTTTTGACTTATAATATTTTTGATTTGTGATGGGTTTATCAGAATGAAACCTCAGTGTAAGTTGAAGAGCATTTATATATCCCACTGATTCTGTGGAGAACTCTGAGTAATACAGGTTGTTGGGAACAAGCCCCCCAAATCTAGCCATAAACTGGCCCTAAAACTGGCCGTAAAGAAAATCTCTGCAGCACTGTGACATGTTCATGATGGTCATAACGTCCACGCTGAAAGGTTGTAGGTTTACAGAAATGAGGGCAAGGAACACCTGGCCCGCCCAGGGCAGAAAACTGCTTAAAGTCATTCTTAAGCCACAAACAATAGCATGAGCAATCTGTGCCTTAAGCACATGCTCCTGCTGCAGTTAACTAGCCCAAGCTATTCCTTTAATTCGGCCCATCCGTTCGTTTCCCATAAGGGATACTTTTAATTTCATATCTATTGAAACAGTGCTAATGACTGGCATGCTGTTAAGAAATACGTGGGTAAATCTCTGTTTGGATCTCTCAGCTCTGAAGGCTGTGAGACCACTGATTTCCCACTTTATACCTCTATATTTTGTGTGTGTGTCTTTAATTCCTCTAGTGCTGCTGGGTTATGGTCTCCATGTCCAAGCTTGTCTCAGCAACAGGTTTTGGTACCAAAAATCGTTTTAGAAGAATAGAATTATAAGCATGTGTTTTTTGAATTGGTTTTGGGGTTCGAGGAACTTCTTCTGTAATGTAATTACATTTAAAGATTATAAGTACTCTATTTCCAGTCATAAAGTGAGCCTTGATACTCTATGATATGAACTGTTTATAGAGACATCCAAAATATCTGCATTGGACACTACTAAGAAATCACCTAAGGGAAGCAAAGAGCTAAGTAACTCTGAATATGATGCTTCCAAATATTTTTGGTGAAAAATATATAATAACACTGGTTGGTTCTTCTTAATGTTGCTGGGCAAAGTGGTGATGAGAAAGGAGGAGTTTAAGGAATTTGAATTCCCAGCTCAAGGGCCATATAAATGACCTAAGAGCTTCTAGGTGTGCCCTGAGGGACAGCCTTATCTCCTGCTGCCCAGAGCTACAATTATTGAAAATCAAATGTAGGACCTTTGATTTTCAAGGTCTTTATTCTGTCATTGGCTAAATTACAACACATGTTAAACGTTCAGCCTCACACAATGTCTCTTGTTAAAGTGAGAGCATTGATTGATTGGGAAAGAATGAGATACTGTAAGTTAGGATGAGGATGTGTAGAAGACCCCGATGAAGCTGGAGACAATAAGCTCTTAAAATCTAATAAATCTTCTTTGCCAGTGGAGGAGGTCTCCCCATTCCCAGCAAGAGTGGTCTTCCCAAACCCAGTAGAAGCTACTTTCCCACCAACAGTGACACTGATCTTTCCAACTTCATCTGAAAGAATTAACCCTGCATTGCATGAGAAAAATGGTAATTACTTTTTCATGAAAGACATACTCATTTCCTCAGGATCAGCTTTCCTCCTCTTTCTTCTAGACCTAAATCTCAGCAGGCTCCTAAAGGTGAAGTACAAAGTGTGACCCATGAGGGTGTGGACTATACTCCAGAAGAACTACTTGAGTTTTCTAATTTATAGAAACAGAAATCCAGATGAACATGTGTGGGAATGAATATAAAGGATGTGTGAAAATGGTGAAAGGAACATAAAGTTGCATCTGGATAAATTTATTCATATGGGCCTATTGAGCAGAAGTTCTGCATTTTATTTCTCAGCTCATGGAGTTAGAAAAGGCTCGACACTTTGCTTGGCTGAAATATGGATCAAAAGGTGGCCCACAATGAGTGAATTAGAAATGCCTTATCTTCCTTAGTTTAATGCAGAGGAAGAGATTCTAAGGCTTAGGGAGATGTTGGTATTAGAGTAAATTTGCCATTTATGACCTTCTTGATTCATCCACACTGGGAGAGTCAAGAAGACGTATCTTTCAACGAAACGTTAACATATAAATTTGTGAGGGGAATCCCAACATCCTCGAAGAGCTCAGTAGTTACTTTTCTCTGTAGGGCAGACCTAACAATGTGAACCTCCCCCACTCAATTGGAAATCCAAAATGCAGTGGTAGTAATTGGATCACAGGGTGGCAGAGACCAAGTGGCAGCACTCAACCACCAAAAGCAAAGTGGGCATAATTACCACAATGGACAAAAGAGTCAAAGGAGCAGTCAGAATAGTATGTCTTGCCCAGATCTATGGTGTTAGAAAGTCAATCATGATGTTCTCATATACAAAATAAATAGGAAGTCTACTAAATCTTATTTGATCTGTAAAAGCAGTAAATTTACAAGTCCAATGAACAGAAATCTGATTCAAGTCATTAAAATATAGAGTCAAGCTCCCTTGATCAGTTCCCAGATTTGAGGCAGTTTGCATACCCAGGACTCAATGAATGCAAGGGAGGCCAGTTAAGTCTCAAAGAAAGACATCAGTACACCACTGAAAATTTATACTGCTAATCTTTCCACCAGTCTTCTCCAGAGAGAACAATGTCCTTTTACTGTTAACTGTTAACAGTTAACTGTGCACTAAAAAAAAAAAAAAAAGAAAACACTAAGACCTTTTTCAGACTACTGGGCATTGGATCTGAAATAAAACTGGTTTCAAGAGACTCAAAACATCAGTGTCGTCTTCTATTTAGACTAAGGGCTTATGAAAATTAGGTAATCAATGGACCGTTAGCTCATGTTCAACTCACAGTGGGCCCAGTGGTTCTCCAAACCCATCCTGTGGTTATTTTTCCTAGTTTCAGAATGAATCATTAAAATATAAGTACTCAGCAGCTGGCAGAATCCCCATATTTTTTCTCCAACCTAGAGCAAGAGCTAATATGGTAGAAAAGGCCAAATGGAAGTTACTAAAACTGCCTCTACTTACAAAAATAGTAAATCAAAAGTAACATAATACCAAAGTCCTGGAGAAATTATGGAGATGCATTCCACCATAAAGAACTTAAGGGATGCAGGGATGGTAATTTCCAATACATTGCCATTCAATTCTATTTGACTTGTGCAGAAGACAGATGGATTCTGGAGAATGACAGTAGGTTATTGTAAGCTTAACCAAGTACTGACTACAACTGCAGCTGCTATAGCAGATGTGGTTCCATTGCTTGAGTAAATTAACATCTCCCCTGGTACCTGTTATGCAGTTACTAACCTGCCAAATTTTTTTTTTTCCTAAAATTCTCCATAAAGCCCACCAAAAGCAGTTTTCTTTCAGCTGGCCAGGTCAGCAATATATCTTCACTGTCTCACCTCAGGGGTGTATTAACTCTCCGTCCCTGTGTCATAATTCAGTTCACAGGGATCTTGATTGCCTTTCTCTTCCATGATATCACACCGGTCTATTGCATTGATAACATTATACTGATTGGACCTCATGCATAAGAAGTAGCAACTACTCTTAATTTATTGGGAAGACATGTGTGTGTCCAAGGAAGATATATAAATCCTACTAACATTCTGGACCTTCTCCGTCAGTGATATTTCTATGCGCCCAGTGGTATGGAGCACCTTGATGTATCCCCTCTATGGTGAAGAATAAGCTGCATTGGGACCATTCTACAATCAAGAAAAAGCCCCAGTGTCCAGTGGGCCTATGTGGGTTTTGGAGGCAACATACTCCTCATTAAGTATGTCACTCTGGTCCATTGATAGAATGATAGTTTTGAGTGAAACCCAGAACTAGAAAAGTGTCTGCAACAAGTCCAGGATGCTGTGTAAACTGCTCTCCCCTTGGGCCATAGGAGCCAGCAGATCCAACGGTGCTTGATATCAGTGGTGTTTGAAGTATCAGTGGCAGGTAGGGATTCTGTCTGTAGTCTTTGGTAGGTCCTCATAGGTGAATTGTAGTCCACCTTTTGGGATTCTGGGGCAAAGCCTTGCCATAATTCATAGATAACTACCTTCCTTTAAAAAACAGATTTCGGCCTGCTACTGGGCTTTAATAGAGACTGAATGCTTGACCATATGCCACCAAGTTACTATAAGACCTGAGCTGCTAATTATAAACAGAGTGTTATCTGAATCAATGAGCCATAAAATTGGGTGTGTACAGTAGCATTGCTTCATAAAAGTTGTATATATGTGATTGGGCTGAGCAGGACCTGAAGGCACAAGTAAGTTACATGAAGAAGTGGCCCAAATCCCCATGATCCTCACTCCTACACTGCCTTTTCTCTCCCAGCCTGTACCTACAGCCTAATGGGGAGTTCCTTATGATACTTAGACAGAAGAAGAGAAGATTCAGGCCTGGTTAATAGATGGCTCTGCATGATATGCAGGCACTACCCAAAGTGAACAGCTGTAGCACTACAGCCCCTTTCTGGGACATTCCTAAATGACAATGGTGAAAGGAAATATTCCCAGTGGGCAGAACTTTGGTCACTGCACATGGTTGTGCACTTTGCTTGAAAGAAGAAATTACCAGATATGAAATTTTATACTGATTCATAGTCTGTAGCCTATTTTTTGGCTGAATAGTGGGGATTTTGGAAGGAATATGAATGAAAAATTGGTTATAAAGAAATTTGGGAAAAACATGAGGATAGACCTCTCTAAATGGGAAAACAACATGAAGATATTTGTGTCCTATATTAATGGTCAAAGGGTGACTTCAGCAGAGGTCAATTTTAATAATCAAGTAGATAGGATGAATCATTTACTGGACACCAGTCAGAATCTTTCTCCAGCCACCCGTCATCACCCAATGAGCTTATGAACAATGGGCAATAATGGCAGGGATGGAAGCTAAGCAGGGGCTATGCAACATAGATTTCCACTCACAGAAACCAGCCTGGTTACAGCCACCTCTGATTTCACAATCTCCCAACAGCAGAGACCAAGCTGGAACTCCTGATAACGCATCATTCCTTGGGGTGACCAACCAGCTAACTGGTGACTGATTGATTACGGAGGATCACTTCTATCATGGAAGGGGTAGCATTTTGTCCTTACTACAATAGGCACTTACTCTGAATATGGATTTGCCTTCTCTACACCAATGCTTCTGCCAAAATACATATGGATTTACAAAAATCTTTGCCAACTTAAATGGCTTGGATATTTGTCCCCTCCAAATCTCATGTTGAAATGTGATCCTCATTGTTGAAGATGGGCCTAGTGGGAGGTGACTAGGTCATGCGAGGGGACTTCTCATAAATGGCTTGGAGCCATCCTTGTAATGAGTGAGTCTCCCTCTATTAGTTCACAAGAGAACTAGTGGTTAAAAGGAGCTCAGCATCTCCTCTCCTCTCTTTTGTTCCCTCTCTCACTATGTGATGTGCCTGTTCCCCCTTCACCTTCTGCTATGAGGAAAAGTTTCCTGAGGCCTCACACAGAAGCCAAGCAGATGCTGTTGCCATGCTTGCACAGCTTGTACAACCGTGGCCCAAATATATCTCTTTTCTTAATAAATTACCCAGTCTCAGGTATTTCTTTATGGCTATGCAAAATCAACTAACACACCAACCATTATAGTATTCCACATACCATTGCTTCTGACAAATGAACTCATTGCACAGCCAAAAAAGTGTGTCAATAGGCCCATATTCATGGAATTCACCAATCGTACCATGTTCCCCAACACCCTAGAGGAGCTGGCTTGATAGAACGGTGGAATGGCCTTTTCCACCGTAAGAAAGATTCACTTACAGTTCTATGCAGATGGAAATACCTTGAAGGGCTTGGGTAATGCGCTCCAGAAGACTGTATATGTTCTTAACTAAAGTACAACATATGGTACTGTTTCTCCAAAAGACAGGATTTATGGTTCTGGACTGAAGGGGTAGAAATGAGAGTGACATCACTGATCATTATATCTATTCATCCACTAGCAAAATGTTTGCTTCTTGTTCTTGCAACTTTATGCTCTTCTGGCCTACAGACCTTAGTTCCGGAGGAAGAAATGCTTTCACTAGAAGGCACAAGAATGTTTTTATTAAACTGGAAGTTAGACTGCCACCCAGCCACTTCGGGCTTCTCATACCTCTGAGTTAACAGTCTTAGAAGGGAATAACAATGTTGGCTGGGGTGATTAATCCTACTACCAAGGGGAAATTTTACTACTATGCCACAGTAAAGGGGAGTAAGAGTATGTCTGGAATACAGGAGGTATGTGAGGGATATCATATCTTAGTATGGTCACATAACACATAAAGATGTTTCACTGAATGACAGATCACCATCCCCAAAGTTTATAATATTATATTTTACTGTGCCTTTTCTATATTTAGATTCACAAATACCATTGTGTTACAATTGCCTACAGTATTCAGAACAGTAACATATTGTTCAGGTTTATAGCCTAGGAGCAATAGACTATACCATACAGCTTAGGTGTGCAGTAGGCTACGCCATTTAGGTTTTCATAAATACATTCTATAATGTTTGCACAATGGCAAAATTGCCTAACAACAAATTTCTCTGAATGTATCCTTCATTAAGCAGCACATGATTATATTACCATGTGCTGTGATTAAGTTCAATGGAAAATTATAACACAATCCAGACATAACTACAAATGGCCTTGACCCTTCGGAAATGAAGGTTTGTCTCACCCTGTCACATCAAGAACCACAACCAGTTGAGGTTTTAGCTGAAGGCAAAGCAAGTATAAAATGTGTAGTAGAAATTAATTATAAATAGTACTTACAACCACATAACCAGTTATAGAAACTAGCAGTGTAGTTGTCATTGATACGGTTGACCTTTAAACAACATGGATTTGAGTTGTTTGGATCTACTTACACAAATTTTTTTCAATAAATATATTAGAAAATCTTTTTGGAGACTGGTTAAAATTTGAAAAGAAAATTGAGCCACATAGCCCAGAAATATTAAAAAATTTGAAAAAGGTATGCTGTGAATGCAAAAACATATATAGATACTAGTCAATTTTATCATTTTATTACCATGAAATATACACAAATCTATTAAAGAAAATTAAAATTTATCAAAATGTACACAATCACAGATATTATTCATAGATCATACATGAGGCCATTTGTAGTCAAGAGAAATGTAAACAAATATGTGTAGTATTAAATCGTAACGGCATAAAATTAACTGTAGTAATACTGTACTACAGTAATAGTTCTGTAGCCACTTCCTGTTGATATTGCAGTGAACTCAAGTATTCTGAGTATCTATCTAAAAAAACCTGTGATGCTAATCATCTCCAATTTAGCAGTTTGTCTCTTCAATAAATTGCCTATCACAGTAAAAAGTGATCTCTTACAGTTCTTACATATGTTTCACCATGTTTGCAGCAATACTGTAAACCTTGAATAACACCATGGGACCAAAAGGGAGTGCCATAAATGATGCTGAAAGTGCTCTCAGGAAGCAGAAAAAAAAACATGACATTACAAGACAAAGTTGAATTGCTTGATATATACCATAGAGTGAGGTCTGCAGCTGTGGTTTGCCACCATTTCAAGATAAATGAATTCAGGATAAGGACCATTGTAAAAAAAGAAAAGGAAATTTGTGAAATCATCAATGCAGCTACACCAGCACGTGCAAAAAAGCTTTTGTAAAATACACTTTTATCACATATTGAAAATGTAGCTTTTACATGGGTGCAGAATTCCTCTAAGAAAGGCACACCAGTAGACTATAATATGATTCAAGAAAATATGAAGTTACTATATGACAACTTAAAGCAAAAGGAAGATGAAGAATCTAAAGTTGGATAATTTAATGGCAGCAAAGGATGGTTTGATCATTACTCAAAAAAATATCAAGGTAACAGGAAAAGCAGCTTCTGCCTACCAAGAGGCAGCAGAGAAGCTCCCAGACTCTGTTAAGAAAATTATTGAGAAACAATATCTGCCTAAAAAATTTTTAATGTAGATGAAAGTGTCCTCTTCTTAAAATAATGCCACAAAAGACATTTGATATTAAGGAAAAGAAGTGAGTACTGGAATTTAAGGCAGGAAAGGATAGGCTAACTCTACTGTTTGTGAAAATGTAGTCAGCTTGATAATCAGGATTGCCTTTTTCTATAAAGTTGCTAACCCCTGACCCTTGAAGAGAAAAAGTAAACATCAGCTGCAAGTCTCCTGGATGCGCTACAAGAGCTCCTAGACTATGAAAACCCTTTATCTGGATTGTTTCCATTGATGATTTGTTCCTAAAGTTAGGAAATATCTTTCCAGTGTGGTACTGTCTTTTTTTCTTTTTTTTTTTTTTAGTACTATCCTATGCTTGTTCTAGAGATGAGGAAGCCAAGTCTTGGAAATCTTCAGCAACTTGTCCAAGGTCCCATAGTTGCTTAGTGGTGAAAAACAGATTTGAATATAGACAATGTGACACTGAAACCTATATCTTAGGCCTTCTCTCCATATTATAAGAACACTTGAGGATTGCTACTGGAACAGTCGTGGTACTCTTTTTTAAAGTTTTTTGATAATGGACAATGCCCCTGGCCACCCAGAACCCCATAAGTTCAATAGCAAAGGTGTCAAAGTGTCCTACTTGCCCCCAAACACAACATCTCTAATTTGGCTTCTAGATCAGAGGGTCATAAGGACCTCTGATGCTCATTACACATGGTTCTCTATGAAAAGAATTGTCAATATGGAAAAGAAGCCTGATACAGAGAGAATATCATGAAAGTTTGTAAGAATTATTGAAAATACCATTGTTATTATAAAAAAAGCTGTGAAAGCCAGCAGGCCTAAAACAATACAAGACTGGTGAAGAAAACTGTCCAGATGTCATGCATAACTTCATGGGATTTATGATAACAGCCAGTCAAAGAACTCATGAAAGAGATGGGGATATGGAAAAGAAAGCAAGGGTTAGGATGTTGAAGGGCTTTAAGATATGAATCTTGCACAGATTTAAGAGCTAATAGACACTAGGCCAGAGGAATTTATAGAAGATGACTTGATGGATATGAATGCTTCAAAAACAGTGCCAGAACACAAATTGACTTTAAACATTCTGGCAGAAGGGTTCTAATTATACAAGACTGCTTTTGATTTCTTTCATGACGTGGACCCTCCTATGATATGGGCACTGAAACTAAAACAATAAGTTGAAGAGGGCTTAGTATCACATAAGAACATTTTTACAGAAATGAAAAAAGCAAGAAAGTCAGACAGAAAATACAAGGTATTTCTGTAAATTTACACTGAGTGTGCCTTCTTCTTCCTCCCTTTCCACCTCCTTCACCTCTCCTGCTTTTGCCATTGCTAAAACAAGAACTCCTAATTTTTCTCCTCCTCCTCAACGCACACAACATGAAGACAATGAGGATAAAGACCTTTCTGATGATACACTTCCACTTAATAAATAGTAAATACATTTTCTCTTATGATTTTCTAGTCTGATTTATTGTAAGAACAGTATATAATACATATAAGCTACAAAATATGTGTTAATTGGTTGCATCATTGGCAAGGTTTCTGGTCAATAGTAGGCTATTAATATTTAGGTATTTTGGGAGTCAAAAGTTGTATGCAGGTTTTCAAATGCACTAACTCCTCTGTTGCTCAAAGCTCAACTGTATTTCCTCTTTATTTTGTTATTAATATATTTGTGTGTACATATACACATATTAAGCCAATATATTGGTTTTCTTTTCTTATTCACTTATGATATATCATAAAATGCAATGGCTTTATATCAGCATTTAGGTATTGTTAATTTTACATCATAGTATTTAAATTAGGGTACATCAGGAGAAGAATAAATATTACTCAAGAACTTTTATCTCCACTTCCGAGTTTTCAGCTGTAGGCAAGCAGAATATTTGTATCATGTAGATGGAATTATAACCTTGTTATTGTCTTTATTTGGAGACTAAGGATGGTTTAAGGGTATGCTCATGGGTGCCAAATTGACAAGAGTTGGACTTACGATAGTTAATTTTATGGGTCAATTTGAGTGGACTAAGGGATACCAAATCGTTGGTAAAACACTATTTCTGGGTGTGCTTGTGAGGGTGTTTCTGGAAGACATTAGAATTTGAATCAGTAGCCTGAGTAAAGAAGATCTTCCCTCACCAATGTGGGCTGGCATCATCTAATCCATTGAGGGCTTGAATGAAACAAAAAAGCACAAGGGTGAATTTTCTTTTTCTCTTTCTTCTTGAGCCAGGACATTCATATTCTGCTTGTGGACATTAGAGCTTTTGTTTTGGAGACTTTAGACTCTGGGATTTATACCAACTATTCCATCAGTTCTCAGCCTGTGAACTCAGACTGAATTCCACCACTGGTTTCCTGGTTCTTCAGCTTGCAGATGGCATATCTTGGGACTTCTCGGCCACCATAATTATGTGAGCCAATTCTCATAATAATCTCCTCATATATCCATAGATACACAAGTGGTTCTGTTTCTCTGTGGAACTCTAATACAGAATAGTATCGATTATGAATTTCCATGCTACTTAAATAAATTCAAATTTCTTTTTAATGGGGGTTGTTATAAAATATTACAGAAAAATTACTCTGAGGTCACCCGAAGAAATGGATTTAAGATGGAAGACAGATTATTCTGTTACAGAGAAAATAAGGAAAAGAAATGGTGTGTTAGTAGCAGTGAGAATAGAAAACAAAGATAAATTCGGATTTATAGGAGTTGATATTACTGGGCCTTAGCAAATAATTGAATTGTGGAGTAGGAAAGAGGCAAGGGATTTCTTAAGTATACTGTGAATATTGAAGCAGTCACAGAGATAGAAAATTCAAGATAGAAACCAGTATGGCAGAGAAAGGTTGGAGCTGGAGAAATTACGTAATCACATATGAGCATAATGATGCTGAGCTTTTTGTGGCCCTTCCTGGTACATGTATCCACCAGGCAGATGAAACTAAGAAACTTTATCTCAGAAGCAGATTCTGCATTGGTTCAAAAACATATGGGAGCCTTCAACCCATAATAGAATCTGAAATCATCTGAAGGAAATCACGGAAGGAGAGTGTTCAGAGTGAGGTGATGGCAGAGAACAGAATCTTAGGTCCTACTAAACACTTAAAAAGTTATCTGAAAAAAAATAAAAGACTAACAGTAATGGTTAAATGCATGAGTTTTGAGTCAGTCACACTTCCTGGATTTGATTTGCATCTTTGTTTCTTATTAACATTACTATCTGGAGGGAAGTTAGTTTTCTTTCTGTAATAAAATATCTAATAGTATTATTCGGGTAGTTAAAGGAAAAAATGCATTTGGAGTACTTAACAGAGTATTCTAAAATTATAAGTGCCTAATTATTAGTAACTATGATGATATTATGAAAAAAGGAGAAAAGATTAGAGACACACAGGAGAGTGTAGTGTCAAGGAAATCATGAGAGTAAACTTTTGTGAAAATGTACTTAACAGAGTATTCTAAAATTATAAGTGCCTAATTATTAGTAACTATGATGATACTATTTAAAAAAAGGAGAAAAGATTAGAGACGCACAGGAGAGTGTAGTGTCAAGGAAATCATGAGAGTAAACTTTTGTGAAAATGTACTTTTTCTTTTTCTTAGGGATGTGAACACCAGACTGAAGGTAGAAAAAAAAAATCAAGTACATTTCATTTAGCTTCTGTCTCTTAGGAACAGCCTATCTTTTCACTTCAAAGACAGCTGATTGCAAAGAAAATGAGGCAGCTTCTAATAACAGTGATTATGGCATTATTAGTGAGTATGCCTACATAGAATAACATTCTTTCTTCCCTTTTGCAGGCATATATTTTTCTACTTTATTTACAATGTAATTTTTTCAAAAACCAGGTGGACATTTGTGACTTGTGGGTATTCACCTAGAAAATGTTAAGGAATACTTGTCATAACTCCACATTACAAAATCTTGATTAACACTGGTAATAAAGACATAGTTACAGTTGTTAACAAATTTACCAACAGTAGGTAAATCGCATAGGAGGAGATCAACTTTGCGCAAATTAACAACACAAAGGAGATTCTTAAACTCTCTTTTGAGAGACAGGTGGGAATATTATGTTGGCAGATTTGTCACTAGTTATTATGACAGTGAAAGCAATTGCCATACAAAGAAATTATCCATATGTTTTAATTGTGAAATGTAACAAGTGACACATTCAAAATGGTCACTGACAATGAGTGAAGTGCAGAAGTTACATGTATTATCTCACTTTAGTGAGTTTTTAAGTTTCATGTTAAAAGTCTATACTTGTAAACATCAGATACAGAAGAGCAAATGCTAAGAGAACCTGAAAAACTATTGTAATTACTATAATTTATATGTCTGTGGATTTTTTTTTTTTTTTTTTTTAAACGGAGGGCTCAGTGTTCATTTTAGCAGAGATGCAGCTGAAGAAAAGCCATGGTATTTTAGTATTTAATAGTATTTAGTGTGGATTTAAAACTAAATGATAAACACACATTGCTAAAATGTTTAATTTCAATAAAGTGAAAATTTAATTTTTAGACCTACTTCATTACTCAGAAGACAAAACATTAAAAATACCGGGAATCATTGACTGAATTTCACTTCTAATAGTTTATTCTACAAAAACAATCAAAATGGATATCTCTTTGTGTTTAAAGATGTTCACCACAACATTGTGTAAAAGCAAATAAAAAACTAAGAGAAGTGTTTTAAAAAAATTAGAAACTTTCTGAATGTACAGTTGATATTTATTTATTTACTTATGAGACAGAGTCTTACACTGTCGCTCAGGCTGGAGTGCAGTGACACAATCTCGGCTCACTGCAACCTCTGCCTCCCAGGTTCTAGTGATTCTTTTACCTCAGCCTCCCAAGCAGTTGGGACTACAGGCATGCACCACCATGCCCAGTTAATATTTGTATTTTTAGTAGAGATGGGGTTGTACCATGTTGGCCAGGCTGGTCTCAAACTCCTAACCTCCAGTGATCCACCCATTCTGGCCTCCCAAAGTTATGGGACTATAGGTATGAGCCACTGTGCCCAGCCACAGTTGATAATCTTGAATGTCCATCATGGAAAAGGCGAAAGGTAAGTATATTTTGTTACACTCTATATGTTAGAATATTATCAAATAATAAAACAATATTTATAATGAAGTTTAAATAATAAAAAATCTTAACATTAGAATGTCAAACAAAAATGATAAAAAATTATATATACTATAAGCACTGAAATATTTAGATAATAGCTAAGCCCTTACTAAGTGCCAGTGATGTTCTATGTGAATCCCATATATTAACTTACTTAGTGTTTACAATAAACCTGTGGATGGGTACCACTAGTATTTTTTTTCCTCACAGTGACCCTATGAGTTGGTACTACTAGTATGGACACTTTCAAAATAGAAATTTGATGCAGAGAGATTCATGCTGCCTCACAACTATTAAGTAGTAGTGTCAGGATTAACAGCTAGACAATCTGTCTCAGAATCTGTTCTATTAACCACTAAATTACATTAGGAATATCTACCAAGAAGAAAGACTGAAAAGAAATATCCTAGATCTACAGTGTTAATAGCATTTATTCATCTACTTTCAAGGGCTTTGCTACTTCTCTTCTTATTTTCTCTTCCCTTCAGCATGAATCTTTCCATTTCTGCTGAGTTATTTTCCACTACTTACCATCTTATATAGAATGATACTGCTTCATTATCTACCAAGTTATAGAACAAAAATATATCAAAAACAACAAAAACTAAACAAAATATTCACTTTGTAATTCCGTTTCAGCAAAACTTTTGGAAGACCTGTGTATATCTACTCAACTTCCACTTTTCAACCTTTAGAAAAAATTGTATCGAGTTAGTTAAACTAGAACTAGTTTTTCTCATTTTCCTTCCCTGCATGATTCTGGTTTAACTGGACAATGAGAGGCATTGTAATCAAGATACAGATGATGGAAATGAAGTTATGTTCTTTTTACTACATGAAGGACAGAGGAGGGGATGAGTTGCTACTGTAGCTCATGCATGTTTGTCGTTTACTGGTGGTTCACCTGGTTGACATGGACAGCCACTGGGCTCACGGCAACTCCAGCTCCTGCCTCATCTCCTGCTTAAGGGTCACAGACTCCTCAGTCATGTGCGTTTTTAACTTGGCAAAGTGCACTCAGTTTATTGACAAAAAAACTGTCCAGTTTTCTTGCAGTACTACCCTATCGTGAAAGCTGAAGGCTTAAAGGTAAACAGAGACCAATGTCAGTATCATCCTGTACACATAAGGATCATTTATCCTTGAAGATTTCAGTTTTTCCTTGTTTCTTCAAGTCACATGCAGGACCAACATCATGTGGAAGCTGCCACAACTTGGGGCTTGCATCCTCTGAAGCAATGGCCTGAGTTGTACTTTGGACACTTTTAGCCACGGCTGGAGTGGCTGAGATGCAGGGCACCCACTCCTTAGGCTGCCCAGAGCAGGGCTGTCCTCGACTTGGTCCACAAAACCATTTTCTCTCCTAGGCCTTGGGCCTGTGATGAGAGGGGCTACTATGAATGTCTCTGACATGTCCTGGAGACACTGTCCCCATTATCTTGGTGATTAATATTTGGTTCTTCATTATTATGCAAATTTCAGCAGCTGGCTTGAATTTTGCCCCAGAAAATGAGATTTTCTTTTCTACTGCATTGTCAGGCTGAAAACTTTCCAATCTTTTATGCTCTATCACCTCTTGAATGCTCTGCTGCTTAGAAATTTCTTCCACCAGATACCCTAAATCATTTCTCTCAAGTTCAAAGTTCCACAGATCTCTAGGGCAGGGGCAAAATGTCACCAGTCTCTTTGCTAAAGCATAGCAAGAGTCACCTTTGTTCCAATTCCCAACAATTTCCTCATCTCCATCTGAGACCACCTCATACTGGACTTCATTGTTCATACCACTATCAGCATTTTGGTCAAAGCCATTCAACAAGTCTTTAGGAAGTTCCAAACTTTCCCATCTTTTCCTGTCTTCTTCTGAGTCCTTCAAACTATCCAACCTCTGCCTGTTGCCATTTCCAAAGT
>NW_012105165.1:1529209-1532074 GCF_000951045.1 Mandrillus leucophaeus
TAAAGTTGAAATATAAGAATATTAAGGAGAAGTTATGTTTGAAGGTAAAAGACAGTTTCCTGCCTTATACCTATCGTTTACATATGTATGAGAACACATAAATCACTTTACATCTCAAAATCAGTTTTCATATCTGTAAAATTAAGGAAGTATTATTTACTCTAGCTAGTTTACCAACTGGTTGTGAAAGTTATGCAAAACTCTGTATCTGATAGTAATTAAATGATGGAATCAGGTGTATTGTAACAGCACTAAATAAAAGCTACAGTTTTACTTTTGCTGTTAATTCTGTCTTTTAATATTATATTTTTTATTAATACTTGTTTCCCATGTTAAAAACCTGGCATCAATTTCTGCATATTCCCAGGCAAGCCAAAATGATTTTCCAACCCTTGCTGTCCTCCTTCCCCTATTTTCCCCCATTCTTATATATAATAAAGCATAGGACTTAAAGACAACAGAAGTTTTGACCACTAGGAAATACACAGTGGATATAGTTTCCTGTTGTCTTATTCCCAAGGAAAAAATGCAATCAAGATCTCAGAACATGGCCTTGAATGTATAATATAAAATACATAATGTAGTGACCTCTAGTAGAGGCAGGGAGGTATTAAGGGTGCTTATTGAAGACAATTCTTCTCCAGTGAAGTCCCAGTCTTGAGTGACTAACATCTAGATTCAGCTTTTACATGTCTACTTTTATAAACCTATTGCTTAGTCTGGGCATACTTCCTAATCTCAATGCAACCTGTCTCCCTAATTGTGGGTGAATTTTTCAGCATAAATCCTAATTCTAGATTTTATGCTCTGACAATATGCTAATAGCTACAACAATAATCATACCAGTGAGTACATTTCCTCAGCAGCTGCTATGTGTGTAGCACTTGATACATATTATTTGACATCATTTTTACAAAACTCTGTGGGGTAGATCTCATTATCATCATTTTCATTTTACAGGAGACATACTGAGGCAGACCATTTTGTTTGAAGGAATAAGCATAGACATAAAGATATATGAGAGGTAGAATGTGTACATGTGTATTTAATATACACAAAATGTATATATTGCATATCTAAATATATATGCTATACATATAAATGTAATTTTCGATAGAAATTATTTAATCAATTATTAGAATCACTGAGCTTAAGAAAATTATTTTGTTTTATTGTGGTTTCTCTAATACAGGGAGAGGAAGAACAGAACAAGGACACCATGTTAGATTTATAAAGAAATAATGTCAAAATGGTTAATGTAATTCACCAGCTCAATAAACTGGATTACATTTAAGTAGGACAAAAGATCAACGAAAACTTATTTATATTCATTGGCTGAAGGCTGCAACAGCAACCAGATAATGCTTTTCCTATCTTTAGGCTCATTAGCTGTGGCTATTATATTTGCAGGGTATCATAACGTCCAGATGTTTCTGGACAGCTCAGCTGATTTTTTTCTCTATGTACAGATTAAATAGTAATGGATAGCAGGTGAAAAAAATCAATCACTAGTCAAGGTCTGAGATTTATTTTTATGTTGCTATTTTTTGTCTCTATATTTTTCAAAAATGTTGACATCTTCATAAAACAGAACTTGAGACACATTCCACTTCTCTCAAGGATGACTACCATTCAAGGAATGCCTTGTATTCCTTATTTGCATAATGTGCTTTTCCATTCATCTACAGCCATGGTAATGAAGTATTATGATTCCCCCTCTCTGATTACGCTTTAAGAAAATAAAATAATAAGGACTTGAAACATTATTTTTCACATTAACTTCTTTCTATAATAGTCAGTGTCACTTTCCTGAAGAGAATATTGTTGGTGTTCCACAGAGAATGAGAGTAATACTTATTTAGTAGATAACTGAGTTCTACTGTGTTATCTCTTATCTCTTATTTTATCTAATTGAATAATACATTATTTTTTCTAATAAAAATATACACACATATATATAGACATACATATATATTAATAATAATAGTTGAAATAGCATTTAGAAGAAAAAAACTGATCTACATATCCAACAATGATACTACCGTACCATTGTAATGGGTAATCAACAGCATTACTTTTTGTTGGTGGTAGTAAATCATAATATTACCTTCTCCCTTCTTATTATTTAAAGAATAATTACAGTCATGATAAGCCTTGAAAATAAGGTAAAATGTATTACTAAATACATTTCTTATTGTGTATGAGTATATATGTGTGTACATTTGAAAGAAAATGGCTTTGTCTAGCTTCCTTAAATATTTATATTTTAACTAAAATATATACTTGTCTTAATCGTCCTTATCATGACATTAAGTGTTAATTGCTTGTTATTAAATGTCACTTTGATGCCTACTGAACAATGAGAATTGATTGTAAGTAGCTTACCTCCTAGGAGGTTGCAGTCTATGGCACGCACCTCTCCCTGGATATATATGTCAAAGAAACATAGGGAGTTAGAATAAAAATGTCAAATTATAAATAGCTTGTGAACTATCTCCAGAATAGAGCAGTCAAAGGCACATCCATGTCAGTACATTTTATAGTCAGGGATCAACACAAATATATAATTAAGGTGAAGATACATGAGAGTAGCTGCAGGAGCCTGATGTCCTGACTAGGTGATGATTTACTAACTTAATTATTTCAGAATCTTCTGCGAAAAATGGGGTACCTGCTCTTTAACAGATGTTGTTCTCAGATGTGCCATGGAATATGTGACGACATACACAAATAATTATATCTTATTTATTCAAAAAACATATCAGAATACATGACGGAGGGTTTAAGTGAATGTTTTTGGATTCTCTTCGCTTAATTAGAAAATTCGCATAAAACGCCTTTTTTTGTTTTGTTTTGTTTTTGTGT
>NW_012105165.1:1534539-1536761 GCF_000951045.1 Mandrillus leucophaeus
TACCTCCCACTGGGTCCTTCCCAGACATGTGGGGATTATTAGAATTATAATTCAGGATGAGATTTGTGTGGGAACACAACCAAACCATAGCAGTAGCCTAGTAAGTTCCTATCAGTTTCTAAGGTCAAATCCCTAGAAAAAAATATTTATTCATGTAATTAGTAATTAGTCCTGATTCTCTGATCAAACTTTGATACACATCTCACAAAAAAATTCTCAAAACATACATTTGTTTCCTACCAGGTCAATGAAACATTTACAAGTCTTACATGCCTCATGCCAATTTTTTCCAGAATTCAGCATATTTAAAACATTTTTTCTCCTATTTTCAGCCACACTTAGGAATTTTCTTGTACCACTGCAAGTTTTCATTATTCTCTTTTGCAGGCTCTTCTTTCTTACCCCATTTCTAAGTGTTGGAGCCATTTCAAGGCCAAACTCTTATTTTTATCTCTACCACGTGTAAGTGAAATTCACTTCTGTATACTGATGACCCACACTTACAGTTTCTCCCAGGTCCCTTGGACTCCAGACTTGTGTGACCAATGTGCCTCCTTGATATTTGTACTTTCATGTTGAGTGTCATTCTCAAATACCATGGGTGAAAAATACAACTATTGACTCCCTCCTTTCTCTGCCTTTCAAAACTATCTGGGCCAAGTCTACTCTTTCTCAGCAAATGGTACAGACTTACCTAGTTATTAAGCCACTCATTTGAAAGTCTTCCTTGATCATTTTGGTGTTTTACAGATTTTGCTGTAATTTAATTAAATATAGGATGCCTCAGGATGAGAAAAGTAGTACCCAAAAAGTAGTTTTTGAAGTAATTAAAACTGCATAAAACAACACTGAAGTTTATTTTCTAAGATGAAAATTTGGTATATATTTGTAATAAAATAAATTAATACAACGAAACATGCATAATAATAATATTACTTTATCTTCTATCTTCTTTAACAACTTTATTAACAATGAGCACTTACGACTTGATTATAATAACTAAAAGAAGACTTAAAACTAACCCTGAACAGTATCTACTGAACATTACATGGTATGTTCTTATTCACATCTACACACATATTTCACATTTGAGCACTGAAGTTGCTGGAACTTTATTCATAAATGTTTGTTTCATCAATGAATCTATAAAGTTGAAATATAAGAATATTAAGGAGAAGTTATGTTTGAAGGTAAAAGACAGTTTCCTGCCTTATACCTATCGTTTACATATGTATGAGAACACATAAATCACTTTACATCTCAAAATCAGTTTTCATATCTGTAAAATTAAGGAAGTATTATTTACTCTAGCTAGTTTACCAACTGGTTGTGAAAGTTATGCAAAACTCTGTATCTGATAGTAATTAAATGATGGAATCAGGTGTATTGTAACAGCACTAAATAAAAGCTACAGTTTTACTTTTGCTGTTAATTCTGTCTTTTAATATTATATTTTTTATTAATACTTGTTTCCCATGTTAAAAACCTGGCATCAATTTCTGCATATTCCCAGGCAAGCCAAAATGATTTTCCAACCCTTGCTGTCCTCCTTCCCCTATTTTCCCCCATTCTTATATATAATAAAGCATAGGACTTAAAGACAACAGAAGTTTTGACCACTAGGAAATACACAGTGGATATAGTTTCCTGTTGTCTTATTCCCAAGGAAAAAATGCAATCAAGATCTCAGAACATGGCCTTGAATGTATAATATAAAATACATAATGTAGTGACCTCTAGTAGAGGCAGGGAGGTATTAAGGGTGCTTATTGAAGACAATTCTTCTCCAGTGAAGTCCCAGTCTTGAGTGACTAACATCTAGATTCAGCTTTTACATGTCTACTTTTATAAACCTATTGCTTAGTCTGGGCATACTTCCTAATCTCAATGCAACCTGTCTCCCTAATTGTGGGTGAATTTTTCAGCATAAATCCTAATTCTAGATTTTATGCTCTGACAATATGCTAATAGCTACAACAATAATCATACCAGTGAGTACATTTCCTCAGCAGCTGCTATGTGTGTAGCACTTGATACATATTATTTGACATCATTTTTACAAAACTCTGTGGGGTAGATCTCATTATCATCATTTTCATTTTACAGGAGACATACTGAGGCAGACCATTTTGTTTGAAGGAATAAGCATAGACATAAAGATATATGAGAGGTAGAATGTGTACATGTGTATTTAATATACACAAAATGTATATATTGCATAT
>NW_012105165.1:1541251-1550938 GCF_000951045.1 Mandrillus leucophaeus
GTACCATTGTAATGGGTAATCAACAGCATTACTTTTTGTTGGTGGTAGTAAATCATAATATTACCTTCTCCCTTCTTATTATTTAAAGAATAATTACAGTCATGATAAGCCTTGAAAATAAGGTAAAATGTATTACTAAATACATTTCTTATTGTGTATGAGTATATATGTGTGTACATTTGAAAGAAAATGGCTTTGTCTAGCTTCCTTAAATATTTATATTTTAACTAAAATATATACTTGTCTTAATCGTCCTTATCATGACATTAAGTGTTAATTGCTTGTTATTAAATGTCACTTTGATGCCTACTGAACAATGAGAATTGATTGTAAGTAGCTTACCTCCTAGGAGGTTGCAGTCTATGGCACGCACCTCTCCCTGGATATATATGTCAAAGAAACATAGGGAGTTAGAATAAAAATGTCAAATTATAAATAGCTTGTGAACTATCTCCAGAATAGAGCAGTCAAAGGCACATCCATGTCAGTACATTTTATAGTCAGGGATCAACACAAATATATAATTAAGGTGAAGATACATGAGAGTAGCTGCAGGAGCCTGATGTCCTGACTAGGTGATGATTTACTAACTTAATTATTTCAGAATCTTCTGCGAAAAATGGGGTACCTGCTCTTTAACAGATGTTGTTCTCAGATGTGCCATGGAATATGTGACGACATACACAAATAATTATATCTTATTTATTCAAAAAACATATCAGAATACATGACGGAGGGTTTAAGTGAATGTTTTTGGATTCTCTTCGCTTAATTAGAAAATTCGCATAAAACGCCTTTTTTTGTTTTGTTTTGTTTTTGTGTATGTTTCTCAGCTCTGGCAGTCAAGAATCAAGCTTGCTTGAGCGAGGAAAACTGAGTTTCTCTAAGATACTTAATGTCAGAAGCATGCAAAAATATATGAATTAAAAAAAAATCTGGGTTTTTCATCAGCTTCAACCTAGATCTTAGAAACAAACACTATCAAGGAGTATTAGAAACAAAGAGATTTTAAAAATAAAGAGAACTAGATAAAAATGATTAAATACTTTACTTTTGATTTAGAAAAGTTTTTCTGGTAAGCTTTTATAGGTGTATATAAATATGTGTAAACATCTGCATTCTGCAAACTTTAGCACACCAAACATTATTGCTTTCTATATCAAAATTAGCAAGAATATTTAGGCACATTAGCCAATCATATCTTTGTGATGCAAATAATAAACAGAAAAGGGAGAAAGATTCAAAGGTTTCTGACAAATTTCAGTTTTCTCTAGACAAAATTAATAATTTCCTACAATCTTCATTTCACCCACTATTTCTACTTATACTTCACTAGAGCATGTGATGCTATAATTTCCATCTCTTTCTCTCTGTCTCTCTTTCAGCAGATGTTTAATCAAAACAAGGAGGTTTTATTTCAAATCTGTTATTGTAAAAGCAAAATAAAAATAATAAAGATTAGGCCAATGTTCAGTTAAATGAACCTATAACTATGCAGAGAACATTGCTATTTCCCATTGGATTGTTATTTTAAACACGAATTGACTTTACCTGTACTATTACCTGTACTATTTCATTGATCACTTCAGCAATGTTTCAGGGAACACTTTTTTAAGAATGATTTTTTTCTTTAAACGATTTCTTTTCCCAAGTTCTTTTGTTTTAAGAAGATTTTATCAAGAATCTAGAGCTGCAGCAATAAATGGATTAACGTCTAATGCAAATGAATTAAATTAGTGTATTCATGGAAAATGTTTCATTGTCTTAGCATCAGGATAACCAAGAAATAGTGCTGGACAGTCTTTATCAGGCCAGCCGGCAATTTTGGCTTAGTTTCTTACTCCTTTTATGGTCTTGTGCTATCTCCATAAATGCATCCTTCCTGGTAACCATAGAAACAGTGTCTGCTGTGATTTCTTGAAGTGGAAGAACAGCTAGTGCCTAAAGACATCTACAAGGAAATATATGAACATAATTACACTCTAATTATTATATATGATATCTCACATTGTATATTAGCTATGAATGTCCTCTGTGCCTGAATGAAGAATTAGATCTGTGACCTTTCCTCCACAGATGATTCTGATGGATGATATTGAAAGCATATTCTTGAGATTTGGGGGAAAGAAAACTAATGAAGGCAATAAAGTCTTTTAATTTTATTCATGATGGAGCTTATGAGTGAAAGCTTTTTAAAAAATCCTATTGTACTTAGGCTGCTTCAAATACATCTGTTGGTGGATGAAAACTCACCTAGTGATTTTTGCATCTGTAAGCTGACATTGCATTTTAGAACCCTTTTTCACTATCCCCTGTACCATAACAAGGAACGTGTACTACCTAGAAAATAATATGCTAGACAATTTAATCTATGTTTTTTCTATTGTGAAATTTGACTGCTAATATTAAATTAAATTTTAATAATTCACATTTTCTTATATATTTATTCCATACACTAAAATGCTATGTTATCTTCAAATAAGATATTAAGTGACGAACTTTCTAGCCTCAACGAAATGTATATTTCATGAGGTTTATAGTAGCAAATTCTTAGTTACTTCATTATTTAATCAAGTTTTGTGAATTGATGTGAATCATTAAGACATCTACCTGCGGCCAGGCACAGTGGCTCAAACCTGTAATCCCAGCCCTTTGGGAGGCCGAGGCGGGTGGATCACCCGGTCAGGAGATCGAGACCATCCTGGCTAACACAGTGAAACCCCGTCTCTACTAAAAATACAAAAAAAAAAAATTAGCCAGGCATCGTGGTGGGTGCCTGTAGTCCCAGCTACTAGGGAGGCTGAGGCAGGAGAATGGCATGAACCCAGAAGGAGGAGCTTGCAGTGAGCCAACACAGCGCCACTGCACTCCAGCCTAGGTGAGAGCGAGACTCTGTCTCAAAAAAATAAAATAAAATAAAATAAAATAAAATAAAGATATCTATCGTCAAGATCTGAAAGTAATTTATATTTTTATTATATAACTATATAGCCTTATTTAATAGATATCATATAAAATAGTTATTTATAAACTAGAATTTTAAAAATGTATAAATTTGGCAAGCACTATAGGATAAATCTTTCAGGGTAGGAACTTTTATAGGTTAGTCTAAAAATATAAGAATCACAATTTTTATAAATTCTCAAACATTATTTTATCTAACAAACACAAATTTTTTATTTACAAAATATGAACTTATTTTTAGATAAATTATGATATTTAAATGACTAGAATTTTATAAAGTCTTTGAATGGAATTTCTTGTTTTGGCAGAACAACAACATCCTGTGCCTAGTATTCAAACTGATTATCCTAAAGACCAAATAATCAGGGAATAATATATTAACTTTTTATAATTGACATTCCCTCTACTAATATATTATTACATGTATATTATTGCTTATAGTCCATCCAAACTTCTGTTTAAACATAAAAACTTTAGAAGACCCTCCATGAGGTTGTGACACTTTACAATCATCACCAGAGTATCCTGGCTCCAGAAAAAGCCACCTTACAATGTCACGGAAGACAGGTTTAGCTGAAGTACTAGATTCTCTGCTACCCAGATTACAGAGCAGGCAATAGGGCTGGGGGCCAGGCTGCTGTCTAAGCTCCTATTCCTATGCAGGATTTCTACTTTTCCACAGCCTTTGAAGAATGACACCTCAGGATATGAGCAATAGTAAAGGTCCCATCTCAGGTAGTTAATTCTAAGTTGAAGCAAGGTGGTTGTTGAACAAATTAGAACTATAATATGTGTTATTGTTTTATATTTATGCCTGTGCATTCCAGAAATCATACTTGTCTGGTCAAATGCCCACTCTCCATCTCAAAAATGATTCACCTCAAAATCTGCAAGACTTTTTAGATACAAAATAGAGCTAACTTGTTTCTACCTATTTCTCTCTACTTACAGGTTGTATTTATTCCTTCTTTCCTACTAAGGCTTGATTAGAATCTTCTTGACTATGACAAATCTTTGAACTTCTGGTAGAAGTGGCTGCAAATAGGTTCTGTTGGGGAAATAGAAAATTATGCCTCCTTCCCCAACTTTGTGTCAATAGAGAAGAGATGGAGAATTACTTTGTATATATGTTAATCATATGCATGCAGACAGTCCATGAGAGACTGCAAAGTATGGATAGAAATTCACATAAATTTATACAGTAAAATAGAAGCAACAAAGCTTCTGTTATTTCATGAGAAACAAATGGTTACACTTGTGATGGCATCTTGGACCACCACCTTGAAAGACTCTTGAGTGAATTTTGAAGGTGTGAATATGAAGGGGCAGAAAGGACTCAACTTTGCAGTATAAAATCAAAAGGTTAGGCCTATTATTGAGCTTATTATATTTTCAAGGAGACACCTTAAGGAAGGGAGAGGAAGTTGCCACTTTCTCTCCTTAACCTATCAGGGGAACCAACCCCCAATATTTCAACATAGGTTCTATTTTCCCTAAGTGTCAGCCAGTCTGAGAAATAAAGAGAAAGAGTACAAAGAGAGAAATTTTACAGCTGGGCCTCCGGGGGTGCCATCACATATTGGTAGGACCGTGATGACGACCTTGAGCCTCAAAACTAGCAAGTTTTTATTAGGGATTTTAAAAGGGGAGGGGGGTATACGAACAGGGAGTAGGTCACAAGGATCACATGCTTCAAAGGGCCATAAAGATCACAAGGCAAAGGCAAAATTAGAATTACTGATGAGGGTCTATGTCCCGGTGTGCACACATTGTCTTGATAAACATCTTAACAGGAAACAGGGATCGAGAGCAGAGAACCAGTCTGACAAGAATTTACCAGGCTGGAATTTCCCAATCCTAGTAAGCCTGAGGTTACTACAGGAGACCAGGGCATACTTCAGTCCTTATCTCAACCGCATAAGACAGACACTCACAGAGCAGCCGTCTATACACCTACCCCCAGGAATGCATTCCTTCCCCAGGGTTGTTCCTTGCTGGGAAAATAATTCAGCAATATATCTCCTACTCACACATCCGTCTACAGGCTTTCTATGAGAAGAAAAATATGGCTCTATTCCGCCCAACCCCGCAGGCAGTCATACCTTATGGTTATCTTCCCTTGCTCCCTGAAAATCGCTGTTACTCTGCTCTTTTTCAAGTTGCACTAATTTCATATTGTTCAAACACACGTTGTTACAATCAATTTGTACAACAGTGGTCCTGAGGTGACGTACATTCTCAGCTTACAAAGATAACAGGACAAAGAGACTAAAGTAAAGGCAGGCATAAGAAATTACAAGAGAATTATTAGGGAAGTGATAAATGTCCATGAAATCTTCACAATTTATGTTCAGAGATTGCAGTAAAGACAGGTGTAAGAAATTATAAAAGTATTAATTTTGGGAACTGATAAATGTCCATGAAATCTTCACAATTTATGTTCTTCTGCCTTGGCTCCAGCTGGTCCCTCCGTTTGGGGTCCCTGACTTCCCACAACATTAACCAAAGAAAATTTCCTCATTTTACTCTTATAATTTCTTCCATAACAAAATACCTTGGAACCCACATGCAAATTTGTATTTCTCCAGCCATCTTTAGTTTGTCAAATATCAATATATACATAATAATAAATGTTATATAATATAACCAATAAGTTGCTACCCATTACATGATTAAAGTCATATTAATAAAAGTCATACTGAGAAGTTTGGAACCTGGGTTTTTAAACAGGAAGGCTTAATTCTTATAAGTGTAAGAAATTAGAAATTTTTATGCCAGGTACATCCAGGTGTCATCCTGGCTTTACATCTGCTTTTGAGAAATAGGGAAATGGTAAACAGTCATATTTCTTTGAGAAACAAAAACAGAACAAAAAAGGTGCTGAAACTGCAGAACTGATGACTTTTAACAATTTAGATGTAGAACACAATTAAGCTGGGTGATATTTATCAAAGTGTACTATGTGTGCATCTCAGAATCCCTTATATTTATTCCAAAGTAAATCTTTCCAAAGATTAAAAACTCTTCTGTCCATTCAACCATAATTTTTGTCACAATATCCAATTTTACTAGTTCTTTATGGTTTCACTACTATTTCCTATATGGTATTTTATTTTATTCCTATAACCCATTGAATTCAATATTATTATGTCTTATACATAATAAAAAACAAAGTTTAGAAGTATCAGTTGATTTTCCCAAGGTCATGTAGCCAGTAAGTGAAGAGGTCAAACTTCTGACACCAAAGCCACAACTCAAAAACATAGTGTCTGTCTTGTTTACAGAGTCATACTTATACTTGGGTATATAAAAGTGAAGTGTGAATCACAGTCTTTGAAATGTAAGAAGGTATAATATTTTAGGAAATAGAAGAAAATATGAACAGATAGAGTCTTTAAATATTATTTAAACTTTATGAAGTAGTATATAATACTAAATTGTATATGCAAGAAAGAGATGCTTTATGCATTTAGAGAAAAAGATTATGTATGTTGAAATGTTCAGGCAAATATTCACGATGAAAGTAGGACCTGTATTCGAACTTGAAAGCTGGTAAAGATTTTGAGAGATGTGAGAAACAGGAGTCAAGGCAACATTTTAATTGTGTCTCACCTAATTCTTAGAGAATAAAGACACTAGTCCATGTTAGTATCCCAGATATTTCAGGGACTTATACCAAGTAAGATCTGAAACTACATAAAAAGTAATTTGAACCTTTATGGCAATTTTAAGCTGACACTAAGTTTATGTAAGGTGCTAGTTGATAAATAACTATATTGTCTACAACTGAAATAATGATCTGATATTGACATCTATTTTAAGTAATGTATAAAACAGTAAATTAAAAGTCCATAATGCTCTAGACCCTCTTTTAGGTTATTTTGGATTTTGTTGTTATTTTATTTCTTATTATTAACAGAAGCTGTTTTCCATGGCCATCTCTGACTTTAATTTCTTCTTTTGCCTAACTTAGACTCTAAGTATTCATACTTTCCCTGATCACATCCCATTCCTCCTCCACTTACAAAACAAGAGAGACCCAGAGCTTCGCGAATAAATTACTCATGAAAAGTGGCACTTCGAAGGCAGAAAGGGATGAGTCTTTCACAAATCACAGGTCAAAATGTTGAACATGGAAGGAAGTCAGTACAAAAAGCCTATGGACATACTGGCAGCACTGAGAATGCCTTTCTTCCCCATTCTTTCATTATAAATTTTAGGTTTCCACATTATAAAACCTTTAAATAGTTTAAGTTCTGAACCCTCTGGCCTACACAAATTTGCATAACTAAATTAATCTCATAGAGCTTAAGTACTTAAATTTAATCTAGCATTAGACTGAAATAATTATATCAAAATACCTATTTTGCAAATGTAAGCAATTTAAAATAATATATCTTTGCATTTTTATATGAAGGATTTAATTTTAGTTGAAATGATTGGCTAATATCAATATTACAAATGACATAACCAAACTGTCAAATTGACTCACAGTCTAAAAAGTAAGTATGGAAGGCTCCTTACTTAAACTAATAAGCAAGGAGCACCACTTGTAGTACAATGTATTTTTATTTTAGGACATCTGAATAATAGAGCAACATTAAGTGGGACAATAAAGCATCCTGAAGTGTGGTAAAATGAATTCATCAAAAATGTATGAACTACTAAAAAAGTTTAAACTATACATAAACACATAGAGCTGGGACAATTCAGAGAAAAGTAATAATCCAGATAACATTATTGCATTAGCGAAAAGCCTGGACTTTGTGTGATATGAGCAAGATTTTGAACTTGAGCTAAAAAGCACATCTAACTGAAAAAGAGGATGTTAATCATCAAAGCAAGGCAGCCTAGGACAGAGATAAAATGGAAAATAATGTTTATTTAAACATTACTAATGTATCAGGAACTCTGTTACTCTGTTATATTACTCTTTTAACTAAATGTTAAATAACTCTGTTATTGAATTCAACAAATTGACCTAAGTTATAGAGGAACCCCAAGATTTGTCTTGTCAGTGGCATTACAACATATTAAAAAACCATAGTGTGTTCAGATTTCTGACATTCACAAAGTAAATCCTTTGCTGTGCTATAGTCATAACATACATGTCATTTACTAACTGGGACAGAAACACTAGTAAAATGCATCTATTTAAAGATTAATATTTTATTTACTATAGCATCATAGACAATAATGCTCAGAAATATGAGTTTACTTTATTGTAACTTATTACAAAACTAAATGCAGGTACTGTTGTCTTAATCCAGCCCAGCCATATATATAGAAATCTGTTAAAAGCATATGAGAAATGTGGGAAAAAAAAAAATTAAAATGCTCCAGATTTTATTCTCAGTTATGTTACTCTGAAGTTTTAGGAGCCAACAGAAAATACTACATTATTATTTTAAATTGTATTAATATTTAATAAATATAATAACCAAAAGCAAAATGGTGAGGCAAGATCATTATTGATTATATTATCACGTTAAGGACATGATAAGCAAGTAGTGGTCAGAATAATCAACATTCATGAAATTCTTCTACATTTTATTTTAGGAGTAATTTGCAAATAACAAAATAAGCTAAGATCAGGAATTTATTTTACAAATCCTGAAAATAACCTGGGCTTAGTATAAATTTAATCAATACAATTCACTTAAATATTTAATTAATCTCTAATGCATCTCATGTAAATAGTGGCTATTGAGACTGATAAACCCGCCATACTGCAAGTATTGAATAACTCACAAAAGAGAAAAAATACTTAGATTTATCATACTCTAGTTTGAATATACTATTTATTAAGTTTTGTTTGTTCTCCTTAGGTCTAGCATTAAGATATTCAATCTAATAAACTTAAAAGTTTTTCACAATGAAAGAGGGAGGATATTCTATCAACTAAAATCAGAATGCTCATATTGCAGAGGCAGAGCACAACAAATTATAGGTAACTGCCATAAATATTCCCTTTTAAGATATAATTTGACATCTGTAGTAATAATAGTAATAAGAAACTCAACTGCCATTACTTGGTATCAACTTTATACTTGTAATATACTAAATGTCTCACCTATTTTCACATTTTCTTCCCAGGACAAGTGAGTTTGAGAAACTTGGCTGAAATCACATACTTTTCAAATAATAAAACTTTGGTTTGTCTGTCCCATCAAGTATCTAGTCACTGCATTCTACTTACAACACACTAGGAAACACACTATATTACTGTAAGATTAAACTAATTCTTTATTCTGATATTAACTCCTTATTAGTAAGAAATTCACTACATTTTGAAATTGTTTTTCATCTTCCCTACCTCTGCACCTACAAGCTGGCCCCTTTTTCTCTGTTGAAGCTATGGGAAGATAAGGATAAAGGCATATTTGCAAGTTTTTGGCAGCATCAATTGCAGTGTCTGAAGTAAATTCACATTTTGCAGCTCTGAAAAATGAAAGGTACAGTGAGGGGGTGAAGATGGAGGACAACTGAGAATTTCTTTCCCCTTTATACCACTTGGTATATGTTGATTTCTAGTAATTAACCTTGAGTAAAATCTAACATTTCAAACTTTTAATTTTTAGACTAAAATTTGATACAGGTTTAATATATTTTTGTGTAATTTCTGTAGTCTTTTTCCCATCATTTCTCAGAATTACTTATAATTGCCCTATTTTATTTTTATATGTACAAAAAGGCATGGTTATCAAGGGTAAGTATTATATT
>NW_012105165.1:1552203-1565077 GCF_000951045.1 Mandrillus leucophaeus
TTAAAATATGATGATATATTGGCATCTTTAAACTTTATTACATATAGAAATACTTGAATATGGAATGTGGGGAATTTTAAGTTTCAAACAGAGACAATACTAATAAATTTTTAAACTTACATCTATTTATTAAGAGATTAAGAGATTAACTTAATTATTATTATTTATGATTATTTAGCATGAAGAAAATTAAAGCAAACCCAGAAATATATTAGCCTTTAAGTATAAGAGCTATTACCCAAATGCAAGTTGGAGATTTTGTAAATGAATATGAGACATAAAATACAAAGTAATCAAAATTTTTAATTTCATTAAAATTATACTCTATAATTAATAATTAAGTTCTGTATTTCAAATACTATTACTATTAGCTTGATTATCTGGCTGATCATATTATTTATACTTTACTCTAAAAGAATTTTGGACCCTTCCTAATATCAAATTCATTACAAGAAGAAAAAATACTATCACTGATGATATTTAAAAAGGATAGCCTTAGTCTCTCCCCTTTATGGTCCTTATTTTTCTTTTATTAGGTCATTTTAAAAAAATTATCTCAGATATTTCAATACTCTTGCTGTAATCTTTTTACAGTTCTATTTACCAACCTTATAAAGTCTAAATTCATTCCTCATCTGGCATCAGACTGAATGTTAGCTTAAATTTAGATATTTCCTACTCCCTTGGAGTCCATCCATATCAACTTGCTCTTTACATGTATAAACTTACGTGTTTATTTATTTCTGCTATCTTGTACATGGCATTTCCTTAATTTGAGATGTCTTATATACAGTATCTTTAGCCTCAATAGTGTGCACCAATCTTTTTGGAATAAATCATGCTTTTACCCTCTATATAAAGTTTTCCTTTTAATGTTTTACTTTGTAATTAGTAATGCTAGTTCCTGTTGGTCTGCCACATCTATCAAGCCCAGGACACAATCTCAATTTTGCCATTCACTTTAGTATTATAATGCTTGGTTGTTCATATTAAAATTATTATCCTGATCTCACACAGACAATTGATTTCCCCAGAATCAAGGAACAGGCCTGTTGACATCAAGTCTAGTATATTAGTTCAACTATAGAACTATTTATAAACACTGCATCATTTTGAAACTGAATATTAGGCCCTCTTTCTATCTGATCATAGCTATATAATACTTCGTCATTCCTTTCTGCTTTTGTTACATTCCTTACATTTGCTGTAACTCTCTCTGTTGACCCCCTCTACTTACAACACAGAAATAAATATTATGCTTTATAGAAATACTATGTAGACTTCATAAAAGAAACAGAGCACTGTATATAGCTACCTAATCTGTCTTTTTACTTATATTGGATAATCAAGCATAAGGCTGTGTCCCCCCGACAATGTAGGCGCTCAACAAATGTTTGTTGAACAATGAATAAACACATAACAAGTATTTCGATTTTTGACATGCTAAGTTAGAATTAACAAAACCATACTATTTGTATTGAATTTTTTTGGCATTTTATTTTCTAGAGCATTCTAGGGTATATCCAGTTGATTTAAACAGAATCTGATAATTATCAAGGAAAGTCTAAAAAATGTAGAAAGAAATATATTCCTGCTTTGCCTTCAAGAAGGCTTAACTACTTCTTCAGGAGACTATCTCTAATAACGTTAATTCTCTGTTTTATGTCACAGGATCCTAAGAACAATTACTATATGGAGAATGAAAATATCTCCTGCCACTCAGGTCAAAAATGACTCATATCAAATGTCAAAGGCCAAGAAATTGAAAATATAAGCTGTATTATTTTCTAGAATAATCCTCTATAAGAGGACATTTGAGCACAGCAGTACTGCCTAGAATTGAATGAATCCATAACATTAATAAACATAGTTTCTGAACAAAATTTTTAAAAAAAGTATTCAAACATTCATTTTCACCAAGGGAGACACCTTTAGAATGAAATTTCTGTGAAATACCTGTGATATACCTGTGATATCTCTATGTCATGAAATTTTCCAAAATATTTGTTAAAAATAACAATCATCTTACTTAATCTTTCAAGTCTGTTAATTACTACAACATTTAGAATGGGAAAGACTGGCATAAAAAGAATGAAATGTACTATATTCTTTATTCAGTTCAAAAACAGTTTTTGGTTGCATCTACTCGATATTAGTCCTGGAAAACTACTCGATTTATAGAAAATGCATCTTTTTATTTATTAAGATAGGAAAAAAATGATTCCTGTTTTAATCAGCTTGGACTTCTATAACAAATTAGCATACACTGTGTGATTTAAACAAGAGCAACTTATTTCTCATAGTTCTGGAGTCTGTAAAATCAAAGATCAAGGTACTGGTATATCCAGTATTCAGTGAGGACCGTTTCCATGGTTGGTAGATGTCCACTTTCTTGTATCTTCACATGGCAGAGAGTAGAGAAAGAGAAAGAAAAGTCGCTTCTGTCTCTTTTTATGAGGGTACTAATTCCATCCTGAGGGCTCTTGTGACCTAATTACCTCCCAAAGGCCCCATCTCCAAATACTATAACATTGGTAAATAGAGTTTCCACATACAAATTTTAGAATACAAATATTTAGTCCATACACTCCATCCCTAACCTCTCCAAATTCATGTTCTTCTCACATGTCAAATACATTCATTCTATCCCAACATTCCCCAAAGTCTTCAGTTATTTCAGCATCAACTCTAAAATCAAAAGTCCAAAGTCTCATTTAAATATTACCTAAATCAGGGATAAGTGAGACTTGTAAAATTCATCCTGCGGCAAAATTGCTCTCCAGCTGTGAACCTGTGAAGCAAATGTGCTTCAAAAGTACAATGGTGGGAGAGGTATAGGATAGACATTTCCATTCCAGAAGAGACAAATAGGAAGGAAAGAAGAGGTGAGAGTTCCCAAACAAATTCAAAACTTAGCAAGGCAAAGTTCATTATATTCTAAGGCTCAAGACTAATCCTCTTTGCCTTAATGGCTCTGCTTTCCAGACACCCTGGGGTGGCACCTTCACTTCCACAGCCTGGCATAATGCTGTCCATGCTGGGTTCCCCGGAAACAAACATTCAGTCCATAGAAATTTGTGTTTGAAAGTTTTTCATGGCTAATAAATGTTAGCAGGCATCTTTGTATACAGTTAGGTAAAGAGTAGCTCATTTTGGAACTACAGAATTAGAAAAACAAAGCCAAGTGAATCAGGGTACATGCATACGTGTGTGTGTGTGTGTGTGTGTGTGTGTGTGTGTGTGTGTGTGTTTAGAAAGAAGGCATACAGTTTAAGGAAGACAACATTAAAATTTGAGGACATAGAAACTAAGGGAGGAGACCATCCCTCATATTGTCTGATGCCCAATTTCTGCCTCCAAAAAAAGAAGCAAAAACTAAAAGGCAGAAAAGAAATCTACAAGCAGACAGCCCAGAGCCACACCCTGGGCCTGGTAGTTAAAGATCAATCCCTGACCTAATAGGTTATTTGCATAAAAAAAGCACTGTGAAGATCCCTGTCCTGTTCTGTTCCATTCTAATTACCAGTGCATGCAGCCCCCAGTCATGTACCCTCTGCTTGCTATCACAACCTTCTCACACGGACCCCCATAGAGCTGTGAGCCCTTAAAACAGACAGGAGTTGCTCACTCAGGGAGCTCAGTTGTTGGTGACGTGAGTCTTGCCGAAGCTCCCGGCTAAATAAAACCCTTCCTTCTTTAACTTGGTGTCTGAGGGGTTTTGTCTGCGGCTTGCCCTGCTACATTTCTTGTTTCTCTGACCGGGAATCATGGTGATTAATGGATGGTCAAGGCAGTCCCTTAGGTGGCTTAGGCCTGCCCTGTGGAGCATCCCTGCGGGGGACTCCCGCCAGCTTGACTGACACGGATCCTGAGAGCGCTCCCAGGTACGCAATTGCCCTGGTGGAACGCCTCTCCAGAGCAGTGCATGGCAGGCCCCGTGGAGGATCAACGCAGTGGCTGAACACTAGGAAGGAACTGGCACTTGGAGTCCAGACATCTGAAACTTGGTAAGACTAGTTTTTGGAACGTGCCCACTCAATTTGAGTGGAAGCGTGGCCTGATCACCCACAGCATGTCCATACCAGCACTTTGCTTTTTTATTTTTGACTTGACTTGGATTGCCTGATACTTTGGTTTTAGTTTTGACCTGGCTTGCACTTCTTGTTACTCTGATTTTGGTTCTGATTCTGGTTTGGTATAAAGTGAAAAAGTGTGTGTGCACCCTTTTTGCCCATTCTTTGTTTTGTGGTGTGAGCATGGTGTTTTCCCTCAAGAAAACACGGGTCAGGCACAAAGTAAGCCCACCCCACTAGGAACTATGTTGAAAAATTTCAAAAAGGGATTTAAGGGAGACTATGGAGTTACTATGACACCAGGAAAACTTAGAACTTTGTGTGAGATGGACTGGCCAGCGATAGAAGTGGGTTAGCCATCAGAAGGAAGTCTGGACAGGTCCCTTGTCTCGAAGGTATGGCACAGGGTAACCTGTAAGCCAGGGCACCTAGATCAATTCCCGTATATAGATTCTTGGTTACAGCTATTTTTGGACCCCCCACAGTGGTTACGAGGATAGGCAGCAGCAGTACTAGTAGCAAAGAGACAGTTAAGGAAGGTTCGTGCTCCACCTGCCAAGGGAAGTCAGCACCAAAAGTCCTGTCCGACCCAACACCAGAAGAATCATGGCAGGAATTGGTACCAGTAGTACCCCCCTCTTATCCAGAGCAGGGGCTCCCCACTCCTGAGCCCACAGCACCTACACCTCCACCAGATAGCCACGCTCCTAGACTACCCAGAGTAGACAAAAGAGGAAGTGAAGCCACGGGAGAAACTCTTCCCTTGGCAGCTTGCTTACGGCCCAAGACTGGAATCCAAATGCCCCTGAGAGAGCAGTGATATACTGGAGTAGATGAGGACAGACACCTGGTGGAAAGATATGCCTTTGTGTATCAATCTTTCACCTCTGCTGACCTCCTCAATTGGAAAAATAATACTCCAAAAAGCTTCAAGCTTTAATTAACTTGCTCCAAACGATTACACAGACACATAATCCTACTTGGGCTGATTGCCACCAACTGCTCATGAGTGCTCTGAGCAGCAACTAAGTGGCTAGAGGAGCACATCCCAGTCGATTACCAAAACCCCCAAGAATATATAAGAATTCAGCTGGCAGGAATAGATCCCCAATAGGACCTGAACGAGGGACCAGACATGGAGAGGCTATGATGGTACCAGGAGGCATTAATAGAAGGTCAAAAGAAAGGGGCTCAAAAGGCCACAAGTGTAAATAAGGTCTCTGAGGTCATCCAAGGAAAAGAGGAGAGTCCAGCACAATTCTATGAAAGACTGTGTGAGGCTTACCGTATGTACCCTCCTTTTGATCCAGGTAGCCCTGAAAATCAGCGCATGATTAACATGGCCTTAGTTAGTCAAAGTGCGGAAGTCATCAGGAGAAAACTGCAGAAACAGGCTAGGTTTGTGGGTATGAATACCTCACAGTGCCTGGAAATAGCCAATCAAGTGTTTGTTAATAGAGATGCAACAAGCCGCAGCAAAAGCCATAAGGAAGGCGAATGCCAGGCCAAGTGAAACACCAACTTACTGGCCGCGGCCATTAGGGGAATTCCCCCAAAAGGAGAGGGAAAGGGGGGGTTCCGGGAAGAATATCCAGTCTAATCGCCCACACTTGTAATGTAACCAGTGTGCCTACTGTAAGGAAATAGGACATTGGAAAGATAAGTGTCCCCAACTGAAGGAAAAGCAAGGTGATCCGGAACAAAAGGCCTCAGATAAAGATGATGGAGCTTTGTTCAACCTGGTTGAAGGGCTACTGGACTGAAGGGGACTGGGTTCAAGTGCTCCCAAGGAGCCCACGGTCAGGATTATAATTGGGAGCAAGTACATTAAGTTTTTGGTCAATACTGGTGCTGAACATTCAGTAGTGACCACCCGGTCACCCCCTTATCCAAGAAAACCATTGATATAATAGGAGCAACAGGAGTTTCCACGAAGCAGGCTTTCTGTCTACCATGGACCTGCTCGGTGGGGGGACACGAAATAGTTCACCAGTTCTTGTACATGCTTGACTGTCCCTTGCCCTTGCTGGGAAGAGACTTGTTTAGCAAGCTGACAGCCACTATCGCCTTTACAAAACAGGGCTCTTTACAGCTAAAGTTACCAGGAACAGGAGTTATCATGACCCTTGTGATCCCCCGGGAAGAAGAATGGAGACTTTTTCTAACTGAGCCCGGTCAAGAGATAAAACCAGCTCTAGCTAAGCGATAGCTTTGAGTATGGGCAGAGGATAATCCTCAGGGACTGGCAGTCAACCAAGCCCCCATATTCATAGAAGTTAAACCTGGGGCCCAACCAATTAGACAAAAGCAATATCCGGTTCCCAGGGAAGCTCCCAAAGGAATCCAGGTTCATCTCAGGAGCTTGAAAGCTTACGGAATTATAGTTCCTTGTCAGCCTTCATGGAACACCCACCTCCTGCCTGTCCCTGTACCGACCAGTACAGGATTTGCGTTTGGTCAACCAAGCTACAGTGACTCTGCACCCAACAGTTCCTAACCCTTACACATTGTTAGGGCTGCTGCCGGCTGAGGACAGCTGGTTTACCTGTCTGGACCTAAAAGATGCCTTATTTAGCGTCAGAATAGCTCCTCAGAGCCAGAAGCTGTTTGCCTTTCAGTGGGAAGATCCGGAGTCAGGTGTCACTACTCAGTACACTTGGACCCACCTTCCCCAAGGATTCAAGAACTCCCCTACTAGCTTCGGGGAGGCCCTGGCTCAAGACCTGCAAAAGTTTCCTGCTAAAGACCTAGGCTGCGTCTTGCTCCTGTACGTGGACGACCTTCTGCTGGCACACTTCATGGCAGTCGGGTGCACAAAAGGGACAGATGTCCTGCTTCGGCACCTGGAGGACTGTAGGTATAAGGTGTCCAAGAAGAAAGCTCAGATCTACAGACAGCAGGTACGCTACCTGGGATTCACTATTTGGAAAGGGAAGTGCAATCTGGGATCAGAAAGAAAGCAGGTCTGCAGCCTACTGGAACCTAAAACCAGAAGGCAAGCAAGGGAATTCCTGGGAGCTGTGGGGTTTCCCAGACTATGGATTCCAAACTTTGCAGTGCTAGCCAAATCTTTGTATGGGGTTACAAAGGGGGGCTACTGAGAGCCTTTGAATGGGGGCCTCTACAACAGCAAGCCTTTTGTAAGTTAAAGGAAAAACTTATGTCGGCCCCAGCGCTGGGACTACCAGATTTGACAAAGCCCTTTACACTCTGTGTGTCAGAAAGAGAAAAAAATGGCAGTTGGAGTTTTAACCCAGACTGTGGGACCCTGGCCAAGGCCAGTGGCCTATCTCTCAAAACAACTAGATGGGCTTTCCAAAGGCTGGCCACCATGTCTAAGGGCACTGGCAGCAACAGCCCTGTTAACAAAAGAAGCAGATAAACTAACCCTTGGGCAAAACCTGAATATAAAGGCCCCCCCATGCTGTGGTAACTCTGATGAATACCAAAGGACATCATCACTGGCAAACAAATGCTAGATTAATCAAATACCAAAACTTGCTATGTGAAAATTCTCGCATAACCATTGAAGTCTGTAACACTTTAAATCCCGCCACCCTGCTCTCAGTATCAGAGAGCCAGGTGGAGCATAACTGTGTAGAGATGTTGGACTCGGTTTATTCCAGCAGACCTGACCTTCGGGATCAGCCATGGGCATCAGAAGACTGGAATTTATAGGTGGATGGGAGCAGCTTCATTAATCCACAAGGAGAAAGATGTGCAGGATATGCGGTGGTAACTTGATTGCTGTCATTGAAGCCAAACCGTTGCCACGGGGCACTTCAGCCCAGAAAGCTGAGCTCACTGCTTTAACTCGGGCTCTAGAACTCAGTGAACGTAAGACTGTAAACATCTACACTGACTCTCAACGTGCCTTTCTAACCAAGTGCATGGAGCATTATATAAGGAAAAGGGCCTGTTAAACCTTGGGGGAAATGACATAAAATATCAACAAGAAATTCTACAATTACTGGAGGCAGTGTGGAAACCTCAGAAGGTGGCAGTCATGCACTGCAGGGGACACCAGCAAGCCTCCACCTCAATGGCCTTAGGAAACTCTTGAGCTGATTCAGAAGCTCGAAAAGCAGCATCTACCCCTTACCGGGCATCGATATCAGCCCCCTTACTCCCTCAAATACCTGACCTGGTACCTATCTATTCTAAGGAAGAAAAAGACTTCTTCCACGCAGAAGAGAGGCAAGTAATAAAAGGAGGATGGATCAGACTGCCAGATGGGAGAGTAGCCGTACCACAGTTGCTGGGAGCCACATTCGTATTGGCCATGCACGAAACCACTCATCTAGGTCAAGAGTCACTTGAAAAATTGTTAGGCCAGTACTTCTACATCTCACACTTGCCAGCCCTTGCCAGAGCAGTAGCACAATGGTGTGTTACTTGCCGACAGCATAATGCGAGGCAAGGCCCCACTGTTCCACCTGGCACACAAGCTTATGGAGCAGCTCCTTTTGAGGATCTTCAGATGGATTTCACAGAAATGCCGAAATGTGGAGGTAACAAGTATTTGCTGGTTCTTGTGTGTACTTACTCTGGGTGGGTGAAGGCTTATCCAACACGAACTGAAAAGGCCTATGAGGTAACCCGTGTGCTTCTCTGAGATCTTATTCCTAGGTTTGGACTGCCCTTGGGAATCGGCTCAGATAAAAGGCCGGCGTTTGTGGCTGACTTGGTACAGAAGACAGCAAAGGCATTAGGAATCACTAGGAAGCTATATGCCGCCTACCAAACTCAGAGTTCTGGAAAGGTGGAGCGAATGAATCGGACTATCAAAAATGGTTTAGGGAAAGTATGTCAGGAAACAGGATTAAAGTGGATAAAGCCCTTCCTATGGTATTGTTTAAAATTAGATGCACTCCTTCTAAGAAAACAAGATACTACCCTTATGAAATACTGTATCATAGGCCTTCTCCTATACTACGGGGGCTTCCAGGCATTTCCCAAGAGTTAGGTGAAATTGAATTACAGCGACAGCTACAGGCTTTAGGAAAAATTACACAAACAAACTCAACTTGGGTAAATGAGAGGTGTCCCATCAGCTTATTCTCCCCCAGTTCACCCTTTCTCTCCAGGTGACTGCTTGTGGATCAAGGACTGGAACACAGACCCTTTTCAGCCACGGTGGAAAGGACCTCAGACCGTCATCCTGACCAACCCCACAGCTGTAAAGGCAGAAGGAATCTCGGCCTGGATTCACCACAGCTGTGTGAAACCTGCAGCCGCTGAAACCTGGAAGACAAAACTGAGCCCCGACAACCCCCGCAAAGTGACTCTGAGGAGGACAAGCCCTGCTCCAGTCACACCCAGAAGCTGACTGGTCTACACACGGCCGAAGCATGAGGAGGTTCATCGTGGGACTCATTTTCCTTATAATTTGGACTTGTATATTAAAAACTTCCACTGATTTTCCCCACATGGAGGACTGTTCTCAGTGTATACATCAGGTTACTGAGGTAGGGCAACAAGTTAAAACAATCTTTCAGCTCTATAGTTACTATGAATGCCTAGGAACTTTAAGAGGAACACGTTTATATAATGACACTCAGAACAAGGTATGTAGTCGAGGAAATGACTGCCCAGATGTGTGTTATGACCCCTCTGAGCCTCCCTTGTCCAGTTTTTGAAATAAGATTAAGGACTGAAGACTGGTGGGGACTCATAAATGATACAAGTAAAGTATTAGCCAGAACAGAAGAAAAAGGGGTGCCCAAACCCATAATCTTGAAATGTGATGCCTGTGCTGTCATTAATAGCAATAAATTAGGAAGGGGATGTGGTTCTTTTAGTTGGGAAAAAGACTATATGAGCAAACATAAGTACATTTGTCATGAATTAGGACTGTGTGGAAATGAATGTGGATACTGGTCTTGTGTCATTTGGGTGACTTGGATTAAAAAATGAAAAGGATCCAGTCCACCTACAGAAAGGAAAAAATGGCCCTTCCTGTACTAAGGGACAATGTAACCCCTTAGAGCTAGTAATAACCAATCCCCTTGATCCTCGCTGGAAAAAAGGGGAGCGTGTAAACTTAGGAATCAATGGAGCCAGACTGGATCCTTCAGTAAATATCTTAGTTCAAGAAGAAGTTTACAAATGCTCTCCTGAGCCAGTGTTTCAAACCTTCTATGAACTAAATGTGCCAGTACCAGAAATTCCAGGAAAAACAAGAAATTTGTTTTTGCAATTAGCTGAGCATGTAGTCCAGTCTCTCAATGTCACTTCATGTTATGTACGTGGAGGAACTGTAATGGGAGATCAATGGCCATGGGAAGCCCAAGAATTAGTACCTACAGACCCAGTTCCTGATGAATTCTCGGGTCAAAAGAATCACCCTGATAATTTCTGGGTCCTAAAAGCCTAAATTATTGGACAATATTGCATAGCTAGAGAAGGAAAAGAATTCACTAACCCCACAGGACGACTTAGTTGTCTGGGACAGAAACCGTATAATGGTACCACAAAAACAGTCATTTGGTGGAGTTCAAATAACACAGAGAGGAATTCATTTAGTAAGTTCCCAAAGTTGCAAACCTTGTGGACCCACCCGGAGTCCCACCGGGACTGGACAGCCCCCACTGGATTATACTGGATACGTGGGCATAGAGCTTATGCCAAATTACCTGACCAGTGGGCAGGTAGTTGTGTTATTGCCACTATTAAACCATCTTTCTTCTTACTGCCCATAAAGAGAGGTGAACTCCTGGGCTTCCCTGTCTATGCTTTCCGTGAAAAGAGAAGCATAGCTATAGGAAATTGGAAAGATGTTGAATGGCCCCCTGAGAGAATCATACAATATTATGGGCCTGCTACTTGGGCACAAAATGGCTCGTGGGGATACAGGACCCCCATTTACATGATCAACCAAATCATACGGTTACAAGCTGTCTTAGAAATAATCACTAATAAAACCAGCAGAACCTTGACTATTCTGGTCTAGAAAAAAACTCAGATAAGAAATGCTATCTATCAAAATAGGCTGGTTCTAGACTACTTGCTAACAGCTGAAGGAGGGGTCTGTGGGAAATTGCTAATTGCTTACTAATTGCTGTCTACACATACAGGATTAAGGACAAGTAGTTGAAGACATAGTTAGAGACGTGACAAAACTGGCACATGTGCCTGTGCAAGTGTGGCATGGATTTTATCCTGGGGCCATGTTGGGAAAATGGCTCCCAGGGCTAGGAGGATTTAAAACTCTTATAACAGGAGTTATAATAGTAATAGGAACCTGCTTACTGCTCCCTTGTTTGCTACCTGTACTTCTTCAAATGATAAAAAGCTTTATCGCTACCTTAGTTCATCAAAATGCTTCAGCACAAGTGTACTATATGAATCACTATTGATCTGCCTTGCAAGAAGACATGGGTAGTGAGAATGAAAGTGAGAACTCCCACTATTGAGTGAGATTCTCAAAGGGGAGAATAAGGGAGACCACCCCTCATATTGTCTTATGCCCAATTTCTGCCTCCAAAGAAAGAAGAAGTGAAAACTAAAAGGCAGTAATGAAATCTACAAGCAGACAGTCCGGTGCCACACCCTGAGCCTGGTAGTTAAAGATCGACCCCTGACCTAATCGGTTATTTGCATAAGAAAAGCACGGTGAAGATCCCTGTCCTGTTCTGTTCCATTCTAATTACCAGTGCATGCAGCCCCCAGTCACACACCCCCTGCTTGCTCAATGGATCACGACCCTCTCACGCAGACCCCTTTAGAGTTGTGAGCCATTAAAAGGGACAGGAATCACTCACTTGGGGAGCTTGGTTGTTGGAGACATGAGTCTTGCTAAAGTTCCCAGCTGAATAAAGCCCTTCCTTCCTTAACTCGGTTTCTGAGGGGTTTTGTCTGTGGCTTGTCCTGCTACGAAACAATAGAACAATGACATTGAAATGTTGTGTGTAATATCCTATATTTTAGTATCTTATGGTAAAGAAGTTTCTAACATTTGCATTTGCTTTTTTAAAACAAATTGAAAAGGCACAAACTAGGGTAAAATAATTCTGATAACAAAACTAGTACTTTACTGGTTTTATGATACACATTCTTTGGCTTTCTTGGAAGTATCCTCTGTACTTGTCCACTCTTTAAAGAACCACAGAATGTTACCCTTACTGATGAATTGAAAATACATAGAAAATAAATTGGCATTTGTTTAGGATTTCCCCCAAACTCCATACGCTTGGAAGAAACTAGTGAGGAAAATACAGTCTAAGTTAAAAAGAACTCGAATTTTACAGCAAATTGAATCTTGGAAATCTCTCTTCATACGAAGCAAGAGAACAAAGAAAAAATATTTACAATATAAGAATATCTAAACATATTTGAATACCCGGAGGACAAGATTGGCCTGATGTGGATAAGTCTATAGAAGACCCTGAATTGGTTTCTAGCTGTTCAGCAAGTTTGGTGGCCGCATTATTATTGTGAATATTCTTATGAAACCAACAGTAACTAGGTCACAGTATGCCAGTTGTGAGCCATCCTGTTTGCAGGGTTGTTTGAAAAAGAAAACTTTTATTGTTCCTGTTTAGAAAAGGCACATTCTATTTGAGCCCTAACTTTCAAACGGGGGTACAAAGCAATTCAGTTATTTTTTAGGACACAAAGCAATGAGTATAAGAAGGAAGAAAAGGCTTTTAAGGAAAAATAATAAATGCGTATGCCACATAATGAAAGTTAGCTGCTCTTTCAATGGCTTCTATCTGTCATTTACCAGTTTTAATCCCTTTTTCTATGTTGGCAAGAATAGAAGCAGGAACACAAGATGACAGTCTGGGTCAGTCACCATC